>NC_073744.1:196916563-197284558 GCF_029784135.1 Toxorhynchites rutilus septentrionalis
TTCGTTAAAACAGCGTTGAACATAAAAAAAAACACGAATTAGTACGGAACAAAATAACAGAACGATCGATTTGTTTACCTTTTCAGACAAAAGATATGGAAAATAACAGTATTATTCTGGGTCTTTATTTTACAAAATTGATGTTTTGAATGAAATATATATTCAACATAACAGCTATGTGTTCAATGCAATTGCAGCAAAGACTCTTAATGGAGTCTGGAGTGAGTTTGTAACAAAGAATGTGAAACCATTTGTAATTTAAATATGAAAACCAATCCCCATAAGTTTCGCAAAGCTATTTAACGCTTCATTTGGAAGAATTTGAGTATCCTTCACTTTCTTATGGTTTTGTGAGAATTCGACAGTAGTGATATTTTCACTTTTCTCTGTTTTAAGTTTTCTTGCCGAACATTTTGGGGCCACATATTTTGGTAGCGGGGCAATGCTGTTCAATCTAGTATATCGAAGAATCTATCAACCGCTTGTCTGTTAAATCCAAACCAGTCCTAACTTAAATTTTCAATATGTGTGTTATTTTTATGGGACCCCCTCTCCATTCCAGAGAATGGAGGGGTGTCATAACATCATGGAAATATTCCTCGTACCCAAAAACCCTCACATCCCAGATTTGGCTCAATTTGCTTGATTAGTTCTCGAGTTATGCGGAAATTTGTGTTTCATTTGTATGGGAGGCCCCCCCTTTAGAGAGGGGGAGGAGTGTCGAAGTACCATAGAAACGTTTATCGATCCCTAAAACCTCTATATGCCAAGTTTGATTCCATTTGTTTGATTAGTTCTCGACTTGTTAAGTATTATTGTTAAGCCCCCTCTTTAAAGAGAGGAAAGAAGTGTCAAACCACCATAAAAACCTTTATTGCTCCCTAAAACCTCCATATGCCAAATTTGTTTCCATTTGCTTGACTAGTTCTCGAGTTATGCAAAAATTTGTGTTCCATTTCTATGGCAGCCCCCTCTTAGAAAGGTGGGAGGAGTTTTTAACCATCTTAGAAATGTTTCTTGCCCCCTAAAACCTCCACATGCCAAATTTGGTTCCGTTTGCTTGATTAGTTCTTGAATTATGCAGAAATGTATGCTTCATTTGTATGGCAGTCCTCTTAGAGATGGGGGTCGAGTATCTAACCACCATAAAAACATTTATTGCACCCTTAAACCTCCACATGCCAAATTTGGTTTCATTTGCTTGATTAATTCTCGAGTAATGAAGAAATTTTCGTTTTATTTGTATGGCAGCTCACCCTTAGAGACGGAGGTGGAGTGTCTAACCACCATAGAAACATTTATTGCGCCCTAAAACCTCCACATGCCAAATTTCGTTTCATTTGCTTGACTAATTCTCGAGTAATGTATAAATTGGGATTTAATTTGTATTGCAGTCCCCCCTTAGAGAGGTGGGAGGGGTCTCGAACTATCAGAAGAACCTTCCCCGGCGCCAAAAACCCCTACATACCAATTTTCAAGACGATCGGTTCAGCAATTTCCGCATCCATAAGAATCAGACAGACAGACAGATAGAAATCCATTTTTATAGATATAGATACATAAAAATCTCGTGTCACGACGTTCGTGGCCGAAATCCTCCGAAACGGCTTGGCCGATTTTAATAATATTATGCACAAAACGTTTGTTAGGCAAGAGACTAGGTCGTTAACTATTTAACATACCGCTGGGATACCGATTACCGTACATTTAATACCGATTAGGGAGACACTAAGCAAAAAAACCCATTTTTGTAAAAAAAATTGAATAAATTTTTTTGTGTATTTTTTTAAATTTGGTTTTAGAAAAAAAACATAAGAAATTTTCATCCTTTTAACCCCATCCCATTTTTTTTATTTTTCGCGATTTCAGTATTTTTGTAAACACAACATCCAAATAAAAAAAAATGACCGCAGCTCAATTTTCCAACAGGGCGAATTTATTCACGTTGTTAAATGACAAATGGCGCTACGTACGCTTCATCGAGCTTTCACCCACACATTCGGAAGCAACCTCAATTCGTCTAAAGCTGGAGGCATCGACGAGGTACTGAAAACCTTATCGAATAAGCACAATGAATTATTGGAATCCTTCCGATCACACATGCTCGGATAGCAAAATGTTAATCACGCTATATTGTCAACAATCCAGATAAATCATCAGCTGGGAAACACGTGTTTTAATATTTATGAATATGTAGTTACAAGAGACGAAACAAACAAGAGAACTCAACGGATTTTTATTATCGAACGATGATTCAACGCAGCTAGGGCAACGTCATTCTACGATGTCGAGTGCTTTGCCAACAATTCTGCGATTCCTACGACAAAATCGACAGAAGCAGCATGAGGACGAATAAATTCACCTGCGAGAAGCTTTCAAAAGCAACGCCGACACAGCCTATTGCTATTGCCAGGCTAAAACGCAATGCATTGTTATGGAAATCGATGGTGTAATTGTCTCGGAAATTCCAGATCCCTCTACTGATCAACTACTCACCCGTATTCTGAAATACGATCGAGTTAGAATAACTCGAACGAACCGCATTTTTCATTCTGTAATCCGTTCGACTCAAGTCCAATCGAGTTGTGATAATGTGATAATGCATGGCAATTTCACATAGATGAAATTGAGCTTCGTGTTTATTTCTGTAAAAATAGAAACGGATGCTCTGGTGGAATGAACACGCTCTCAAAACGAAAAATATTGATGGAAATCAGTTATACCCTTTTCACATATGTTGTGTATGTAGCACAGTAACACATTTTCTGCGAGTGGGTAAAAATCGTGTACGAAAATTGTGTATGATAATGTTTTTATATTATGGATAAAGTTTTAGCGGAAATGTAGTTTAAAAATATAGAAAAAAATAGAGTTAGGGTAAGGACTATGCCATCTAAGTATTCAAATAACATGAGGTAATTATCTTCATTCAAATTTTAACAATGTGGTGGCGACCATTTTGGATTTGCGTTCCTCATGAATTTCTGTGTTCTACTAGTCAATCCCTTTCATTTGATACCTATATTGATGGGGTTTTGATAAATCATGTAAGGCGTCGTACACAAATTACGTAACGCTAAAAATCCGGATTTTGGACCACCTCCCCCCCCCTACGTAACGCAATTTCCTATCTCTGATACATAGAAAGTAACGCCACCTCGTCCCCCCTCCCCTCCCTCCCTTATCGCGTTACGTAATTTGTGCACGACGCCTAATCCGCCATTTTGTGGTGGCGGCCATTTTGGACTTACATTTTTCATAAATAACTGTGTATTACTAGTCAATCCCTTTCATTTGATACCCATATTTATGGGATTTTGAGAAAATGTATAATCCGCCATTTTGGATTTGTATTCCTCATGAATATCCGTGTCACTAGTCAAGCCCATTTGATACCCATATTGATGGGGTTTGGGAAAACCCATATTGATTGGGTTTTGAGGAAATATGTAATTCGTAAGTTTTGTAGCGGCCGCCATCTTGGATTGTTTTTTAAATCATGAAATACGCAGTTTTACAATGACTGCAGAGATATGAAATGTGTTCCAAATTTCAGATCAATCGGTCAACAGAAAGGGGTTCAATTTTCTATTAATGTGGTAGAGCGCTACAGACAAACATGTTACAAACATACAAATTACAGGGCAAGCTAAATAAAACCGTTTAAAAAAGATTGTGTACCGCTGATCTAGAGTGTGACCGTCTTACCCCGTCGTCCCCTAATGGATTTGTCACCGGCTATTGTAATCATTCACAGTTCTGAGTACACGCGCACTAATTCGTTCCCTTCTTTCCTTCCACAGACTACATCCAACCACCAGCGGTCAACATCGTTCACGACGATGCCCCCGGTTCTGACTGAGAGCCAGAAGGGATCGATAGAGGACATCCAGATTTCGCTGGCCCCCTACATACAGAGTTATCTGACCCAAACGGAGCGAAGGCATTCCTGTTGCAGCGTGATGCTGCCGGTGGCATTTGAGCGGGCCGCACCGCGTTCGTGGTTCGATCCACGGTTCGATTCACCCGTGCTGGAGGGACAGTACCAGGCGAGCGTCTTTCCACAGATAAGGCTGAAATTCAGGTGGGTTGAGGAAGCAAGCAAGTGTGAAGGATCATCCGACTCCGTCGCTTTCGTTTGTTTTTTTTTTCTTTCAGATTCGCACTATTCTATATTCTGCTCTGCTCGCTGGTATGGTTTCTGTACTTTCTTTTCGACGGAGGGCCAACTCACTACACCCTGCTGACCGTATCGATAGGTCTCATTATCGTGTTTGGCCTTGTGGGAATGTGGCTCACCCACACCGACGCGTATCGGGCCTACACGAACATGATATCATCCTCGTGTGCGGTTCTGCTGTGTATGTTCTCACTGTTCCTGTTGCTTTTCACCGATCAGGCACTCAGTCCGCTGGGGCACTTCTCGATCTGTATCGAGATTGTGATGCTGATCTACACCATAATTCCGTTGCCGCTGTGGCTGTGCTGCAGCATAACGATGGCCTATTCGATGTGCTTCGAAGTGTTCTCCTTCTTCCATCAGGCCCATCACTATGCCCAACAACAACAACAACCCACGGCTCACGAAGGTTTCGATGGGTTCGATCGGACGAGTAATAGTTCGGTGTGTAAAATTATGATCATTCGAGTGTTGCTTCAGTTGTGTGTCCACCTGTTGGGGGTGCATATTCTGATAATGACCGTCGTTCGAATGCGGGGCACCTTTATGAAAGTGGGCCAGAATTTGCTGGTCCGAAGGCAGCTGGAAATGGAGAAGCAGCTGAAGGAGAAAATGATACACTCGATGATGCCTCCGAAGGTGGCGGATTTGCTGCTGAAGGAAAGTGGCAGCGTCGTCAAGGGAATGAGCTTCGATCGGTGTCCCACGCGGAGGCCGACACCTTCCGATCTGAAGAGTTTGTTTCGACCGTTCCACATGAACAGTATGGAGAACGTGAGCATTCTCTTCGCGGATATCGTCGGCTTCACGAAGATGTCCTCGACGAAAACGGCCGAGCAGCTGGTGGAGATTTTGAACGATCTGTTCGAACGATTCGACGATCTTTGCCTGATGAATGGATGCGAGAAGATTTCTACGCTGGGGGATTGTTACTATTGTGTGTCCGGATGTCCGGAACCCCGGCCGGATCATGCCATCTGCTGTGTGGAGATGGGTTTGGGGATGATCGAATCGATACGGGTGTTTGACGCCCAGCGACAGGAAGGAGTCAAAATGCGGGTCGGAGTACACACGGGTACGGTCCTGTGCGGGATTGTAGGGACCAAGCGGGTGAAGTTCGACGTTTGGAGCAACGATGTGACGCTAGCGAACAAGTGAGTAACGGTTGAGCCGCGCTTCACGTCAAATTAATCGGCCGCTGGTCCGGTTCTCTCTGATTGTTTTTATTTTGAACATGAACATAAGTCATATGAACAAATTCAATTGAAACCGATTTTTTATAATGGCTATCCAAATTCACTGACTTTTTTTTTTAGAAAAATCAACTTTAATTGTATAGAATCGCAGTAGGTATTGGTTGTCAGTACGAGTTCGATTGTTTACATTTTGGCTTCATCGCGTCGCGATTCGACCCTACACATTTAGTGATCCCGTTTCGATTAATTGATGATTCGCATATTGACCACAAAAACACTGCAGCGCGGACCGTACAGATTTTGTTTTCCTCTGAATTTCAAATAGATTGATCGAAAAAACTGCTATTGTTTCGCTTTGATTATTGATTGCGTAGTAATAGCTCGATTAATAATCGGTTTTTGTAGTCGGTATTCGATTAATCGATTAGTTAATATTCGTCATTTTTCGATTAATAGAATATTGACTAATCGCTTCGCTTACTGACAATAGAAAACAAAGACAACAAAGCGAATTTATTAGATTGATAAATCTCGTCTCTGTACATGACTTATTGACTGCGCAGTAACTGTTCGATTAGTAATCGACTAATTAATGTGAGCCGTAGAGCTCAAGGAACTATTGGGGCTAAGTGAGGTCCCAAGAATTGTTCCAGTGATTCTCTCTGGAACTGGAATTGTCTCGAAAACACTTCTGGAAGCGCTAAAGGTGTTGAACATGGAGAAGGCCATGGCCGGCATCCAAAAGTCGGTCATCCTTAGCACCTGCGTGACTTTCCGACAATTCCTAGGTCAGGCCTGAAACAGCACAAGCATTCAGTTACTATGTTTTTCGAACAGCGTGTTCTGAGTGTCATTTTTCCTAGAAAGTTAATTGACTTTCCAGGAAATAAAATCCGAAAATAGAAACACTCAGAAAACTGAGAATTAAACAACAAATTTTAAAAATTCTGTAAAAATGAAAATGTCAAAGGAAAATCAGAAGAATATAAAAAAATTCATACAAATTCAACAAACACGAGACAATGTGAAAAAAGGGGAAATTTAATAAAATCAGAAAATATGGAAATTGAAAAATATCAAAACGAAGACGATGATGTTTCTGAAAAAATTATATAAAATTAAGAAAAAAAAAGGAATTTAGATCTGAAAAATAAAACAAAAAAGAAAAACAGAAATTTCAAATAAGTAATCAAGGAAATTTAAAAAAATAGAAAGGGATAATTCAGGAAAAAATGAAACTTAGGTAATAACATACAAATACGGAACAGGGGTTTCTTTTGAAATATCAGAACATAATTTTCAAAAATCAGAAAAAGGAAATAAAAAACTCAGAGAACAGACATAAAAGAACAACCCAGAAATATTTGAAAAAAATGCGAAATGAAAAATTGGGAAAAAATGGGTGGTTTATCTGTTCAGTCCCTGAAGAGAAGAGAGGAATATTGCGTCGCAAATTCATCCCCTCCACCCTTTGTGATTTCCTGTCAGCGAGCATAGCGGACCAGCAGCGAGAAGCAGGGCAGTATTTTTTCATCCGTCAAAGAGTGTGCGACAAATAGAGCTAAGAGAGAAGCAAAACCGCAGCAGATGCAAGAGACTTACAAACGCAGATGCAAGATACAAACCAAACGTGTTCAAACGTGTTTTTCCTCCATAATATGTAAGTAATCGATTCAGAATCCGGTCGCAACGTGAAATAAAGAACATCGGATGTTTTTATGCTGTAAACCTGTCGCATAGTGTTATTCTTTGTGCTCAAGCTGATTCTCAAGAGTGTTTCCGCTGAGAAATTTGCAAGTTATAGCGTCCAAGGCTCGTTTCTCGCAGTGAAACGGTGCACCATCCAACCAGAGCCTCCGCTCTCGAACTATCGAATAAACAATATCTATGACATAACCGCACGGTTGTCGTGGGACTACCGTTGTCTTAGTAAGCATTTGTATAGTATTGATTTAATCATCGATTGAATGAAACAATTTTCAAATTCAATTGGATTCAACATATTTGCTTTGTAAGTATAAAGTTTGAACTGCTGCCATGAAAGATCAATTCATGCATTGTTATAGATTGTGTTCTTCGTTATAAGTAAATTTGCTGACCGTCCTTTTACGTTTGATATGATCAAACGTAAAACGATCATTGTACTTTACATTTCCCTCTGGCTTCTCAGTTTAGAAGTCCGTTTTGGGGAAGCAAAGACAAGCGAATACAAAAGTAATCGCAGCTCGCATATATTTGGAAAGCGGATTCACCAAGCATCTTTGTTTTGAAATCCATCTTAGGGGGACACATTTTGTTGTGAACAAAAGTACCCCCAACTTGCATTTTTTTTTTGCAAAACGAACGAATGTGATGAATTATAGAGGCTTTAAACTTTTCAGTTTATTCGCCTGTAGCCTTGTGAAAGGCCAATTTTCTTTCCAATTTTTTTTCAATCGTTCCGAGTAATGGTTTATTTGGTAACAAAAATACCCCCTACATGCATGTATATTTGGAAAGCGTATTCCCACAGGTACATTGATTTTGAAGTCTGTGTTGGGGAAACCGTAAATCGGGCCAATCAAAACGAGGCAGTTAGGATGTGTAGATAACGCTTGACATTTAACAGTTAGTTGACTTTCCAATAACTTCTTCGAATAAGTAAATGATTTCCAATGGTCAATTATTGTGGATAAGTCCTTTTATCGTAACTAAAATTGTTAATATATAAAAAAAAATTGCAATTTTGGATAATTGCCACCTTAGGTGCAAGGTTTTTAAAAACAACCGGAGATGTTCGGGTCAAAATCGGCAGTTTTTAGGTTAATTTGACATGGAACTTTGGAATTACATAATTAAAACAATAATAACAACACTTTTTTCTACAAACAGAATGGAGTCCCGCGGTCGACCGGATCAGGTTCACGTATCGGAAGAAACGTGCAGCTTTCTTGGTGATTCGTACATCATCGAGGAGGGTGGAGTGGTAGACGGTAAAGCGCGTAAAGCTATAGACACCTGCCTGTTGTTTTATTTTCTATCACTATTCACAGGTCATCGTACGTATTTCGTGCTGGGCAAAAAGCTGGATCAGACCGGTTCGCTGACCGAAGGCTTCTCGGTTTGCGATCTACCGGGGGAGGATGGTCACCTGCTGGCTTCGACACCAATGAATGGAGATCGCGACTCACGCGATCACCCCACCCTCGGGATGAATTGTCTTTCACAAAGTGCGACTAACCTCTCCACAGAGCATCCGGCGGTTCCGCCAGCATCCCCCGCTGGTCCCGTCTCATCATCGTTGAATCCTTCGCCCGTTTCGAGTCCACGGCCTCGGCTGGCTTCGCTTTCGAAGATGGGTAAATTCCTCAAAGGTCAAGGTACCAAGGGTCACAACCAGAGGGGGGGCACTGTGGACGTGGAGCGGCCTAGAATCGTGGTTAGCACCAAGTCTATTCCGAATGGGATCGATTCGGACGAGGGCGATGAGGACGCCTCAGTGGCGATAGCCAACGAGAAGGGGTCTAAGTTTAAGAGTTGGAAAGTAAGTAAGCTGTTGAAGAGGATGGATCTGGCAACGGTGAATGGTGGGGGCGTTGCCACCGCAGAGTTGGTGGAGAGCAAAGACTGTGATAATAGTAGAAAATGTGAAGAAGTGCCATGTGTTGTAGAGCAGAGTAGCGGCGGCGGCTACCAGCAGTTACCAATCGTGATCGTCACCCCGAGACCGAGCTGCCACACGTTGGACGTGTCGGGTTGCTCGGTCCAGGGGGGTGGACGACTACTGCGCGATCGGGAGGGCTCGAAATCGGTCAGTGCCGGCGGTGGAACTGACAACAACTCGAATCTTAGTCAAAATTCCGTGTTCGACGACATAATCGACGTGCGGTCGTACATTTCCCAAAGCCGGAGTGATATTTCACCGTTCGCGAGAACCGGCAGTTATCGGTCCCAGTGCGAGAAGGCTTGTCTCGTGACGGAAGCTCCCAGTGGGAGACCCCGAAGTTCAACGATAGCGACCAACAGTATAGACCTGAACAGTAGGAACAGTTCGATCTGTCCCAGTGCGAGATTACTGTGCGACGGAGCCAGTCTGTGTCCATCGGCGACGTCACGGAAGGATTCCGGTATCCGTTCGAATAGCAGGCGCTCGAGTATACAGCACCAAATCATGCTGATGAACCAAAGTGCCGCCCTTTCGGTCCATCGTGTGTCCGGTTATTTTACCAGTTCCCAATCTAGTCTATCGGTGGTTGCGGCAGCGGCTGCGGCGGCTGCCGTCAACAACGAACCGGTCATTGCGCTCAAATCGAACGGTGACGTGGGTGATCTGCATTGTGTGATCAAGGAGCACCATCCAGATCCGCTAGCCGCCTGTCTCCAACAACTACGCAAACAATCCGATCTGCAGCTGATCCGCTGCGTTCGGGATAACGCTCGTAGCCAACGGAGTTACCTCGTAAAACCTCCTCTGCTGCCGATCTCACTCTTCTTCAAATCTCGCCAGATGGAGCAGGAATTCCGTTCGAAGGCCCACCGCTTCGGGAGCGAATCGGAACTCGAAGGTGGTCCGCCAACATTGGCCACTCCCAAGTACAACACCTACATCGATATCTTTATCTCATTCCTAATCTATCTGGCGACCTCGACGTCGCTCTTTCTGCTCTCACCCTCGGTCTATCTGGAATCCTACAAAGTGTGGGTCTGCATTTTTATGGTGTTCAGCACGGTGCAGTTGTTCACTCTGTTCGTGTGCACCAAACATGTTTGCCGAAGGACCCAAAAATTCTCCCATCGATCGCGATCGGTCACCTCGCAGCAGCTGCGACACGGTTCGTTCCTCCGGCTGAATTGGTACCCTTGGCACATCTGCGGAGCGGTACTGATGTCCCTGCCGGTCGTGTCCATCTTGACCAACTTTGCCATGATGGATCTGAGCAAGTTCCAGGTGTTTGAGTTCCACTACGGGTTTCTGATGTTCATTTGTGTGATCCATTTCTGTAACTTCACCCAACTCAACTGTTGGATGCGTAATTGCTTGGCCCTGGTGACATCGGCGGCCTTCATTGGGATCGCCGTCGGGCATATGGTGGAACTGAGAGGTGAAGAGTTCGGGGCGCGTGAGACAACGAATGGAACGATCGTGGCGGTTGATCTGCACCGGGCCCAGTTCGATTGGTTCAACGATTATCGGGTCGAGATCTACGTGGATCTTTTCCTGCTGCTGGTGCTGGTGTGGTTCCTGAATCGGGAGTTTGAGATTAGCTATCGGTTGAGCTTCTACGGGAGTGCGGTGGCCAACCAGGACAAAATACGGGTACAGAACATGAAGAACCAGGCGGACATGCTGCTGCACAATATCATTCCAAAGCATGTGGCTGAGCAGCTGAAGAACACGGCCAAGTACTCAGAGAATCATCGAAACATCGGGATCATATTCGCAAGCATCGTCAACTTCAACGAGATGTACGATGAGTCGTACCTGGGCGGGAAGGAATATCTACGGGTACTTAACGAGCTGATCGGAGACTTCGACGAATTGCTGGCGCGGCCGGAGTTTCGCTGTGTGGAGAAAATCAAGACAATCGGTAGCACTTTTATGGCGGCCTCCGGTTTGGATCCAAGCTGCCGGGGGGAGGACAACGAGCATCTGTTCACGCTGCTGGATTTCGCGATCGCGATGCAACAGGTGGTCGACTCCTTCAACCGGGATCTGCTCGAGTTTGATCTGATCATGAGGGTGGGGTTCAACTTTGGGGACGTGACGGCTGGGGTGATCGGCACGAGCAAGCTGTACTACGACATTTGGGGTGATGCGGTCAATGTGGCCTCGCGGATGGACTCGACGGGCGTCCCGGGACGGATACAGCTGGGCAGTGCGTGTGTGCCCGCCATGTCGGAACGGTACGATTTCGAGCCCCGCGGGAAGGTCTATGTGAAGGGGAAGGACCACATGGAGGTGTACCTGCTGGTGAGCAAGAAGCCAGATCTGCTGGGACCACCAGAGTTAGATATAGATCCAATGTACGACGAACGGGCCGGCGTTGGTCGGTAGGCGGACGGTAGTAGAAATCCCGTTGCATACTCCTCCGCAGTTCCGGGTTTACTCGAGGTTTAGGTTTCGAGTTGTTGTTGTTGTTGTTTCCGGGTGAAAAGGTATATTTTGGAGTTTGAACTGTTGTGATGTAAACATTGTGTTTAGGTTCATTTGATCGATTTCATTGACAGGTTTTTTTGACGTGTTTCGAACGGCTCACACCGTTCGACCAAAGTTTAACAAATGACGATACAGTGAACCAGTCAATGCAAACCTACATTTGTGGGGTCTATAATATCACCTATATTTATGGAATTATTTATAGAATGCATGGTTGGAAATGATTATTGCGCTAAAACTCATCTCTCAAGTTTCCTAAAAGCAATTGGAGTTAAAACTCCTCTCAGAGCAGCCAGACTCAACAAGCGGCCCGCGGGTCGACTGCGCTCCTCCTGGCTTTCAAACTGTTTCGTATGTGTAACAATCACGAAAACATAAGAAATTATTACGTCTTTCAGTAATGGTGCCAAATCGGAAAGCAGGAAACGTTTTTTTGAAATAGATATAGCAAATCTCGTCTTACGTCTAATCGTCTTACGGACAATGCGGATAGAGAAAATATTGCAATTTAAGCTCCGTCCATTTCAAATTTATCAATTATAAACAAGTTTTTCGCTATTTCTAATCACAACATTCACGATTCATCAGTTATCCAGTTAGTGATCAGACGGCAGCGAGGTTTCCCCAAGGGCCTTTCGCATGACCGAGAGTTTTAAACTGTGAGTGAGAATGATGATCATGTTTTGGATTATAGAGGATTTAGAATTTCGCAAAAAAAGAACATTTTCAATTACAGTCTAGAAAAAGCCCCAATTTATGAATAAAAATTATAGGAGGTTGTGTCCAAGATACGACCGCATTGTTGACGTAGAACTACGCTGTTATTTTATATAAGTCGCTTGTTTATACCTTCGAATATTATTCTATAATGCTGTGAAATTTTAGAAACAACTGCTTAGTAGAATAATCTCTGAAATGATTTTTTCATTGTAGAATCAGTTGACGATAATTGATTGATGATTCATTCTTGCCCTCGCAAAACAATACACTAGCTGATCGTATGTCGCAATTTATCTCATGTCAATGCATTGAAAATTTACCTCGAAGGCTGTTCCGGTGGCCTTTTTCGAAATTGACATAGACTCGGCTACAGTTGATTATATAGATGTTGCACCAGCGCCATTATTCCATATCTCATAACTACTTCAATATATCTTTGGCACCGCATGTAAACAACAACAATGACAACACTTGCTTTGATACTTGATATCATGCTACATGTTATTTAGTGTTGCCTCAAAGGAATCGCACCTCCAGATATCGTTCGTACAAACTAAGCGTAAACCAAGCGCCAAACAAGCGTTCACCATTGCATGCATACAGACTTGAAACTACTAGCAATATAAACATTTCTCATCATTTTGCGCTATTCTCAAAAGAAACGCTTCTGTTAATATTACTGACCTCGAAAAGAGTTGCATTACTTTCTCATGCTCGAGATAAGCGCAGCTGTCTCCCTTAGTGGAGGAAGTTTTGCTACTGGCAAGCAAAACCTAATCACATACAAAATTCCAGAACATTTACTTTCTTGATGACTAAACAAGAGAAATAAACTCTTTTTGTTAATAACAAACTCGAAAACAGTAGCAATGCTTCATTATGATCAATATTAGCGCAAATGCAATCCTAGTTGAAGGCAGTTCTGCGACTGGCACGCGAACCCAAATAACTTATAACATTCCAGTAAGATATTCAAGATGCTTAGTATTCCCAAATAATTTTTTGGTGCACAACATTAACGTCTGCTTCGCCATAACGTCAGTTTAATACATTGATGCATTCTCAAAGGCACAAACGAAGCCCTTATGAAGACGGAAAATAAACAATGTTAACTGCTTGGAAAAAGACCGAATTATGCCACACAGCTTGTACTCTGCCGTAACACCCATCGATGCGAATTCGCTGATGAGTTTGTCAAGAGCGACCGCCTTCACCACCAGCGGGGGGAGCTTGATTTTGGTTGCTGCCCTGGCGTTAACCTTTTCGATCGACGCGCCGAAATCGCCTACTTCGCTGTTGTTCGGTGCGGTGTCACATTCGCGAAGGCTCGGTTCAGTGCGAGCGCTTTTCACTGCACCAACACCGCGTGCATCATTAGATGACGCTTACCTCGAAATTTTATTGCCCCTGGCAATGCGTTCGTTTTTTACAGGGCTCGAGCCTGCCTTCCTCTTCTTTTTGCTCATCGCACACTACGCGAAGCGTCCAATTTATGACGCGGAAAGAAGAACACACGATACGAATAACGCGAAAAACGAACAGAAAAATCAAACGACGATTTCCAAGTTGGATTAGCACAGCGAAAGCAAAGTGAACTGGATTACTCAACAGTCCGATGCCGAATGAAAGTTTGCCTCAGCGAGATCCACTGTTTATACTCTAGGCAAGTATTCCCCTTCATTCTTCTTCTTTTCCTTTGTTCACGGAGACTTAAAATCCTACGATTTCCCCTCCGTTGGTCGTCGATAAGTTGCTCGTTATTGATAGCTCTGTTCGGGAAAGCACTCAAATGGACAGAACAAATGTATGGGAAAATAGAAACGCTTAAAGTTTTCATGAATTTTAACCATTTACTAACAAGGGGATTCTAATGTATGGCATATTAAAAAAAATTCCTATTCGTTTAGTATGTAAATCGCCAAAATCCGTTCACGACAAAAATAGTTATTAACGTTAACTTTATTTCATAAAAACGTGACCTGTTTTCTGATTTGACACCCTTAATGAAAGACGTAGTTTTACGTCAAAAAAAATGCTAGACTAAACTCTGAGTAAACTCGCTAGCAGCAGACAACGGCCTTTCTCAAAGCTGATGTCACACACAGTGGTTTTCTTCGTGCACAGTGGTGAAATTTTGTTCGGCGGAGGCGCCTCGTCGATTTTCATGCCGTCTGGAAGAGAGTGCTTCTGCATTTTTGCACCACATTATTTTTGTATCTGTACTTGGGTGTATGTTTCAAATTTTGAAAACATAAACGTTACGTTTGGGATGCAAGGATTTGATCGTTGATATCTCTTAGCCGGCATGACACTCACTTAATTCGAAAATAAATGTGCACACCAAAAATTGATTTTTAGCTCATATGTTTTGTCATCCCGATTTATGACTTTAAATGAGACATAACATAACAGAAAATGTCATGACTCACAAATACTGATAAGCATTTGTATAATATACATTGTTACGATTTACTCTGGTGCGGCTGCTCTCAGCCCCCGAGGATATAATCTACTGGTTCCGGAAGGGAATGCAATCAAAGCCCCTCGGCCTTATCTATGACCGTACAGGGGTGGGCGCGAAAGGCCTCTTTTGGGACCTCGGGTCTCAGGGTCGTCGTGTGAGTTGTGTGGGAAAGCTTTCGGATTTGGGTTAGCGAAAAGAAGTAATTTTCAGATTAATGAACAATATTTATTGACTCACGGATCCTTCTCCGGTTACTGGTTGATATCGGTCTTCTACTCGATTGGTGGCGGGTGGTGTTCGGCTACGGCGTGGTCGGGAATGGCGTCGACGAGGTGGTCCATGTGGGATAACGGTGATCGGCAGCTGACGTGATGTGAAGTGGCAACCTCCTTGTCGTCCTTGGTGGTTAACGAGGTGAGCGTGACGAAAAACCTCGTGACAACTGGCCTGCGTAGCTCCTTTACGGTGAGCCGTACCAGCACGGGGCTGATGAGGGCGAGACAGGCACACTCTTTTCGCTGGTCCTTGGCGTTTAGCTGAACACCTTGATGATCAGCGACCAGGGTTATTTTAACCGGTTTCACCGCTTAATATGTCGGATTCACAACGTGGTATTACACACCGAGATAATAGATAGACTTGAAAAAAAACTTAGATCGGTTCGATCGGTCTGCACGCTTCCGCGGTCGAAACCCAAGAGGCCTCAATTCCTCTCCAATTCCTTTCTCGAACCTCCTCCTTTCCTTTTTCCCGAATTCTTCCGTTCCAACCATTCCAATCTGTCATCCAGTCCTGCTCATCGTAGCCACCTAGTGGTTATTTCCACCCAACCACCCATCATGGCGGGGATTCAAAATTTAATAGAGTTTTTCCCTTGATTTGGGATCCCCAACTTTTGCTTTCGTCGAACATTGTTTTTCACCTTCAAACACCACTCCCGTAAACCAAATATTGAGAATCAAATTTTCCTTTTTTATTTGAGGTTCTAATTGTAACAATATATGGTTACAACATGGTACAGCAATATAAGATTAATACGAGCGAGCGAAACAAAAGACAAATAAGCTTTCCGCTTACATTGCCACATACACGGCCATGACCAAGATAGATATTGTTCTCCTTCATGCGCTCCTTTATTACTCTTAGAAAACACTTCCCAACTTCATTTTATAATCAGGTGCAATATTAGTACGTATTTCCTGAAAAACTGCTGAAGCATCATCAGCCATGTGGATAGCGTGGTCGTGTAAAATAGATTTGCATTCCAGCCGGCTTTGGTTCGATCCCCATTGACGTCGGCTGGACTTTTTTTTGGCACAAATGAAATGAGAAAAGAAAATAGAAAGAGATGTCTGCACGCATGCATACAAACCATTTTTAAGCTTTTAAAACAGCTCATTATTTGTGCATTTGACTCTTCAGCACACTAAATGGCATCATTTCTGCTAAAGGTGACATGCCTTCTGCTAATGCTAGTTTGGGTGTATGAGTGATGTTTGTTATTTACCGACCCGAAAACTTGTTTCTCTAGCTCAAAAACAGTTTTGATAGTAAACGATTGAAACAAAAATAATACAAACAAATAAATATGGGTACCGTAAACCAGCAATTCGGTGCAATTTCCCTGATGTCGGTGATTGGCACTGAAGTGGCGGAAATAGGCCGACGAAAAATAAGCGAAGATAAAAAAAAATTAATATTTTCAATATTTTCTGTTGAATTTATACCCAATTATTGACGTAAAATTTTGGCGATTTACATATCAAACGAATCGTAAATTCTTTTTTGTTTGTTATTATATATATATATATATATATATATATATATATATATATATATATATATATATATATATATATATATATATATATATATATATATATATATATATATATATATTACAAACTCCTGGTGTGTAAACGGTTAGAATTGATGAAAACTAGGAGCATTTCCATTTTCCCATTCATTTGATCTGCTCATGTATTCGTTTCCCTACCCGTGCCGTCAATAACGAGTAACTTTTCGGCGAGCAACGAAGGGGAATGATCTAAAGTCTCCATGAACAAAGAAAATAAGAGGAAGAACGAAGGGGGATACTTGTCTAGAGCATAAATATTGAATCTCGCTGAGGCAAACTTTCAGTATCGTTCTAGATACGAAGCAATCAACATCGCTTGTTCTTCCTTGTTTTGCGTCATCACATGTCTTCGTTTCGGATTGAGCTGTGGACGCGATCAAATTACTAACTTGCTGATGTCTCTGGCAATGCAATCATTACATCAAACTGACGCCACTCCATTGGGGTTCTGAACTACCCAATTGTGTGGAGAATCATCAAACTAGGCTATCATCGGCTCACCAAGAAAATAGTTATTCGGGAATTTTGTGTGTGATTTGGTTTCGCATGACTATATCCACCAAGGATGACAGCAAAGTTAATCGAGACCGGACATTATAAATAGAAAGGGCTTCTGTTGAGAAGAGCGCAAAGCGGAGATAAGTGTGTGTGTATATTTAGTTGTTTCAAGCCATCGATATATGGCTTTGTGTGCGTACGTGCGTGTTTCATAGCCCGTATGTACAAATACCACATCTTCGCTCCGCTGAAAACCCATTTGTATCTGCTCCCGTGCGCATTGGCGCATTGTTGCGATGCAACAATCACCTAATATTTTGATGCTATGATGGACGATTGTTTGGTGGTGCAAGTTATGCAACCGCGATAATTAATATAAGCAAAGAGCGAGGTAACGGAAGAGGAATATTTGCGCTAGGGTATGAATAATGGATCTCTGCTGAGGTAAATATGCAGACTTTTCTTTATTCGAAGCAGTTAATATCGCTTGTGTTTCCGTAATCATAAGGGCTTCATTGGTGCCTTTGACATTGCATCAATGCATCAAACTGACCCTATGGCGAAGAAGGCGTTAGATTGTGCGCCACATAATTATTCGAGGAATATCAAGCTATTGAAATCAATAGACATAATTTATTTTGTTTATCACTAAGAACGTAAATGTCGTTCTAGAATTTTATATGGTATTGGGTTTCGCTTGCCAGTAGCAAAATTTTTTCCACTAAGAATAAAAGCTGCGCTTATTTCGAGCATGAGAAAGTAATGCTACTTTTTTCGAGGTTAGTTAGTTAGCGCATAATGATGAAAAGTGTTTATATTCTTAGTCGCTTCAAGCCATCAATGTATGGCTCTGTATGCATGTTATGTTGAACGCTTGTTTGGTGCTGGTTGGTTTTCGTTGTACTAACGATGACGATAACATGTAGCATTATATAAGATATTTGCAAGTATTGCTATTGTTGTTTCCATTTGGTGCCAAAGAAAGATTGATGTAGCTATGAGATGTGGAAAAATGGTGCTGGTGCAACAAGTATATAATCGCCTGTAGCCGAGTCTATGTCAATTGCGAAAAAGGCCACAGGAATAGCGTTCGAGGTAAATTTTCAATGCATTGGCATGAAACAAAGTGCGACATGCGATCAGATTGTGCATTGTTCTGCGAGAGCAAGAATGAAACATCTATCAATTATCGTCAACTGATTCTACATGAAAAAACCATTTGAGTGCTACCAAACCATTGTACTAAACATAATGTCTGAAGTTATTAACAAACGACATGAATAAAATAACAGCGTAGTTCTACGTCAACAATGTGGTCGTGTCTTGGACACAACCTGCTATACTTGTTTTCAATGCGAACACAGTTTCCTCTGCAGTTTTTACAGCACTAATAGACTATACTGATTATCGTCAATAAGTCCGATAGTTGCTCTTGCCTCAACACCCTAACTCGATAAATCGATTAGCTGAACCCTTCTTGAAAGTGAATTGAATGTCGTTACAATCATAATAACAACAACAACAACAACAACAACAACAACAGAAACTCAGGCATAAACGCAAACGGAAATATAGGTAACTAGAAGAAAATCCATATTCCTCAAAAGAGAAATAAGCGAACCCCTTTATTTATAGATTTCCTTCTTGCCATTAGGAAAATAATAGCGACATAACAGAAAACAGACAAATTACATTAAGACGCGATACTATTTTCCGTTCTATTTGTACAACTAAATGCTAATGATGATTCCTAGACAGTCGTTATTTATTCGCGGGTCAATAAGAGACGTAAAGCAAAAACAAACAAAAAACTATAACTGTGTAAGGTTAGGCGAAAAAGCTAACTAACGATTGTTTCAAAACAACAAGAATATACTTTATGTGCCTTCTCTTGAACAGAACCATGAAACACCTACACTTTCGATCTATTCATTCTATCTTTTTATATAGGAATTACAAATAGCGAAGACTACTTTCAAAAAGTAACAACTCTTAAGACGAGGTAACTTTTACCCACGCTTTTTTAAAGGTAGAACATTTTCCCCCACAAATCCGGTAGGACCCTAGCATAGCTATATAAAGGGAGGAAAGAAAAATGTCGATTTTATTGTTTCAACCAATCATTAATTGTGCCAATGAGATATTCCAGCATCAAGAAGATACACTCATACCAACCCACACTCTTGCCAACCACTACTTGCCCTCATCACTATAGAGTGTGTGTAATTGCGTGTATCTCTATGCGACCACTCCTCTCGTAAGATGAAGAAGATATGAGCATATCAAACACATCACTCATCGAAACAACGCATCGCATAGGATAGGTTCACCGTCGCGCTTTTACGTTGATATCTAGGCACCTAGCAATCTCTCATCTCTCAGCGCGAGACACACAGCACATCAGCACGTTTTTGTGTGTAGTAGTTTTGTCCACCCCTCGTTTTTGAACGACGAATTCCATTTTAGTGTGTAGGAGAACAAAAAAAATGAACGACACAATCTGAAGAGAATGACGATGATATTGAGATTATATACATCTTACGAAACTACATATATTGATATACACATGTGTGGAAAGAGAATCACAAAATTAAACAACAAAGAAGAAACAAAGAAACCGTATATTGTAATGCTTTAAATGAGTGTGTTAAGAAAAAAAGATAGAAGATATTAAAATTAGAGTGTAAAATATGTCACGCCATACACATCGCTAAACACTCAAAACTATTTAATATAAGGTAGAGCAAAGCTGCATTAGCAAACAAGGCCTTTGAGGAAGGAGAGGACAAGAGAACAATATTTACGGCACACGAACATACACGAACACAAACCCCCAAACCCCCGACTGCATCACGGTTTCACACTTAGTTTTTGCTTCACGTTATAGAAAAAAAGACATTCACGCCAACAAGCACACACACATAATAAAAAAAATAATCAGTAAACAATAATTAACTGTTAGGTCGTGTGGTACGGAATGAACGGAACGAACGGAACGGAAAAAAACCCCTTTTACTCTGTACTTGTACTCTGTTTTATGTGTGTGGTAGTAGAGAGAACAAACAAACAAACAAACAAACACAAGCATCGATATTGTTAATCGAATAGCGACATGATAATAACTCAAGAATAGCAATGGAATTGACCAAAACCCCGCTCTCCGAATCAAAAAAAAAAAACAAAAAGGGGAGGTAAGAACTAAGCATTATGAACACAAAAAGACTCTACGGAAAACGATGACTAAGTGTGGACAGGAATAGCGAAAATTTTACACAAAACTATGTGGACTTCATGAATAAAGCTCGACTGAATTGGATCAGACAGAAAAAAGAGAGCGTCATCACACACAACCACACAACTCGTTGAAATCTGTCAGAACGTCTGTCTACTCATGAAATTTTTGAAAATAAGCAAAGACTCTATGAAAACTGTCTATAGAAGAACAAAAAAAAAAACAAACAAACAGGATGACATGTGCGTGGAAGATTTATTGTTGAAAGAAATTCCTTTTTTTGACGTAGGACTACGTCTAACCGGAAGATATAGGGGGTGAAATGGAAATCTAGGCACTGAACAAGTAGGAAAAAATGCAAGATTTGGAACGCTTATAACTCGAGCATTTCTCAATAGATCGCAAAGGTTTTTGCATCAATTGATAGGAAATATATCCACGCATCTATCATAACGAATAACATTTCATTTTTCTTGAGATAAATAATTGAATAATTGTGAAATATCAAGCATTGTCAAAATGCACTATGTGCCCATTTTTGATTGGTCCATTTTGTACTTCTCAAATCGTACCGACCAAAACGGGCAACCAGAGCAGCAGCGAAATACAATGAAGCACGATTGGAAAGTAAAAAGAAAAAAATGAACGAAACATTGGACGCAGTCTCACACATGCGTAATTCTCGAGCCAGCCAGTCAGCTTAAAAATCCCCGCTCCGCTGCCGTAACGATCATTCTCATTCAAACCGTACACCACATCGGTTCGCATCACAACAAATCAACAAACCAACCCAAGCAGCCATGTCTGGACATGGTAAAGGAGGAAAAGTGAAGGGAAAGGCAAAATTCCGCTCGAACCGTGTTGATCTGGAGTTCCCCGCAAGGGTAGCTAGGCCGAGCGCGTTAGTACCAGTGCACCAGTCCACCTAGCCGACGTTATATAGTTTCGGCCGCCGAAGTGATCGAGTTAGCTGGCAAAGCTGCTCGCGACGATAAGAAAACCCGCATTCGGAACAGAACACATTCGGTTCGGTGGACATCAAGACAACAGGCAGTTGCAGCGAGTGGCGAGTGGCAAACGCAATCGCAAAACGGCATCAGGTAGCAGAAGAAAAAAGTTTGTTCTTTATACAAACTGCTTTGGTGGCAAATCCAGAACAAGGCGGCATCGAGGGCGTTCGAAATGGTTTTTTTCAAAACCACGAGTACAAAGTTTTCTAAATTGGAACCATTCCATAAAACATGGCGCTTATCAGGGCCATTAAACCTTTAAAAAAGAGTTTACGAAATACAGTTCAATGCATTCTAAAATAATATCCAAAATAATAATAAAACACAAATTGATTTTTTCATAATTTGTTTGCCAGGATGTGATGAGTATGTGAATTTGGCAGTTGTTCTGAGCTTATTGATTTTCATCAATTCTTAAATTTGCTTCTAGATTGAAAGTACAGTAATTTACACTTATCTCGACATTTAGCTAATTGGACGGACCTGTAATGTGACATATTTAGTTGGACATTTTTATAAACATAGAGTTCGGGGTCCAAATTATGACCCCACATTGAAAGTCGACACTGTACCGCTGTCATCGCAAATGTTCAATTACAGGTTAAAATTACCTCCAATCCAATACTGAATGGTGGTAATGCGACGTGCCATTGAATGTAATTTACTTTACAACATGTTACAAAGCTGGATGGGAAGAAATTTTCCAACTGTGAAAGCTGTGGCGAGTGGCAACAAATCGCTAAACAGGAAGGTTTAGCCGAACAAGATGGGGATATCGAGTGATAACAAAACAATAAACTCTTTAGATTGAAGATAATTTTGTGATCCTGAAAAGGACCCTTTTTAGCCTGCGTGTGAATCCAACGAGCGAACAAATCGTAATGAATGTATTTTTTCTTTTCTTTCTTTCTTTGTTTTTAAGAGGCTTTAAACTTTGCAGTTCATTCGCCTCTAGCCCAGTGAAGAGCCACAATAAAACCAGCCCAGAGGGGACTGGCGAAAGGGAAACCAAAAAAAAATCACTCATCAGATCTGTCCACTCGACTCTCGGTTAAAGAAGAAGGTAGGAAGGGATCCTATGCTTCATAAGATATTTAATATATGCTGTAAAGAAAAGTAAAAATTTACTGATCCGAAGACCAAAACAGTAACGAAGCACAAGTGACCTAGCGAAAGGCGTGTTCCAAAGCCAAAAAACAAAAAGGCCCTTCTCAGGAGGATAGGAAGGAAAAGAGTGGAAAGGATTTGGGTGGGATTAGTGGAGTGGAAGGGGGTGGGAGTGGTATGGGAAGGAAAGAGGGGAGGAGTGGGTGTGGGGTGGGGTGAAATGAAATGAAATACAGTTTGAATAGATGATAAAATATAGTGGTTTTGAATTTAATGGTATATAGTAGAGCTGAAAAATGGAGAGGTTTATTTAATGAATTTATCCTCCTTGGTGAGTGTGGCTGTAGGAATAGGAAGTTGATTAAAGTATAATGTAATGGATAGAAGATAGATGTGGGTATGAAAGTATATATTATATTATTTGTTATTTATTATTATTGAATGCGTGTATATACATGTATGAAAACCTTCCTTCCGACCCGTACATACATGTGTATACACACATAAACACGCATACATGACTGTGAAGTGGCGAACTTTAATAAGCAATTTCCAAGGTATTTAGTATTTCGATTTAGATTTTACCAAAGAAGTCGGTTTCTTTCAGAAACGCAATTAAATTGGTTTCTTGGGTCTCGTCTCTACTGAGGATATCTCGGAGACTCTGACCTATGTTGTGTCGGACTCGAGCATCTTTGGTATGTTGACATTCAAGTAAAAGGTGGCTAACGGAAACCGGAGCTTCGTTGCAAGCACATTGGGGTTTTTCGGCTCTGCAGAACAAGTGTGAGTGGGTGAAGTTAGTGTGCCCAATTCGAAGACGGGTAAGGACTTGCCTTTCCCTACTATTGAGACGGTCCTCCCAAGGGAGAGTGGAATTTTTGATTTTATGAAGATGAGTGGGACGGCTGTTTATCCAACCTATGTCCCAACTTTCACGGACTTGCTGTTTTACCCAGCGGACAATGTCAGATGGAGGACAGGGCATGTCTGGGGGTTCTATTTTGCTGCCCTTGCCGGCCAGTATGTCGGCGGCTGTGTTTCCGCGGATTCCTGAGTGACCAGGAACCCAGCAGAAGGAGATGTTTTTATTTGAAGCAGCCTCTTCTGTTTGCTTAATCCATGGGTGTTTGCTGTTTCCACTCAGAAGATCGTGGAGACAGCTAGCTGAGTCTTAGAATATTGTGGTAGGAAGAAACTCATGGGTGCATTCTTGGGTAGCTATTAAAAGGGCGAAAGCTTCCGCACTGAAGATGGAGCATTGCGGTGGAAGAGAAAAGCTACCAGTGTATCTACTCTCAAAGATTCCACATCCAACTCCATCGGCACTGACTGAACCATCTGTGTATACCTGGTGGTTGATTTGAAAATTGGATGCAACGAGGTTATTGAAGCAGGCTTTGACTTTTGGAGAAGGGTCTCCCGCCCGAACTGCCTTGAGAAGTTCAAGGTTAATGTTCGGCGGTTTGACGTTCCAATTTCTTCCCGTCGCAGATGAACGTTCACATATATCGGGAAGATCTTTGTTCGTGAGATTTTTGAACCATGTTTTAGCCCTATGTATTAATGGGACATTGTGGTCGTTTTCGGGGAGTGACAAGTGACGGATGGCTTTATTGGTGATGGCTTTTGTTACCAGGTGGGTGAAGGGAAGTTGCCCACTTTCTGCCATTACAGCAAGAGTAGGACTGGTGGGAAAAGCGCCAATTGCGAGCCTAATTGCTTTATTGTAAATTGGTTGAATGGTGTTTAACACCTTGTCCCCTCCACGGCTGAAGGTGCCTATTCCGTAAAGGATTTGTGGGACCAACCAAACATTTACAACATTTAGCAGCGTCTTTCTATGGCCAGAGGCTAGGTTGCCTGCGATAGCCTTGATGATGTTCAATTTCTTTCTCAAATTTTTCAAAATAGCCTTTTGGGAATGTGATAGGAAGTTGAGTTTCTTGTCGAAAGTAACCCCTAGTATTTTCAATGTCCTCATTGTAGGGATCGGGATTTTGTTGAGCTGAAGATAGGTTCTCCTTCTGAGAGCTTTTCCGATATGTATGTGTTTGGATTTCTCCGGGGAAAGTTTGAAACCTGTTTTTAGAGCCCAGTTTTGGATGGAGTCTAAAGTTTTTTTAAGCCTCTTTCTCTGGATTAAGCCGAAGCAGCTCGTAGAGATAAGAGTGATGTCATCTGCATAGACTATGACCTTTATATGGTCCGGGATAATCTCGAATAGAGATTGCATGGCAATGTTGAAGAGGGTTGGTGAAAGTGCTGAGCCTTGTGGGAAGCCGTTTTCTGGGATTTTTAGAGAAGATTGGTGGTTGTTAATAACGGTTTTGAAAGACCGGTTTTCTAGAAAACTTTTAATGAAGAGACCTAATCTCCCACGAATCCCCCAGTCGAAAAGGCTTTTCAGCACTGGGTACCTCCATGCCCGATCGAAGGCCTTGGATAAATCCAGGGAAACAATATCAATGTGGTGTAATTTTTCAGTTGCGTCGTCTAGGATTTTTTCGATTGCTACAAGGCAATCTTCTGTACCTTTTCCCGCACGGAAGGCGAATTGTCTGGGATCAATCAGCTTATTTGACTCTAGAAAAGTCGTTAAGCGTCGATTGATCATTTTTTCCAAGACTTTCCCAACACAACTTAGAAGAGTGATGGGGCGGAAATTGTCAAGGAGATGGTTGTTCATGTCTGGTTTCGGGATACAGATCATTAAACCCTCTTTCCAGCAACTGGGGAGGGTTCCACTGTCCCAGACTTTGTTGAGGAGCTTCAGAAGTGCTTTTTTCCCGAGATGGGGTAGATTCTTAAGCATAGGGTAGCTGATGTCATCAGGTCCTGTGGATCCTTGTTTGACTTTGTTCAGTACCCAATCGAGCTCTTTGAGGGAGAGGTTTTTGTTGAAGTCAAATTCCACATCGGTATGAAAATCGATGGGAATTCTTTCGCATTCCGTTTTGTGGGTTAGAAAGGTTTGGTCGTAGTTTTGATTGGAGGAGGCGGAAGCAAAGAAATCTCCAAACGCCTCGGCGATGATTTTCCGGTCATTGGTGTATTGACCGTTAATTAGAAGATTATATTCTTTGCTTCTTTTCTTTCCATGAAGCCTGCCAATCTTACTCCATAACTCCTTTGTTGACGCGTTGGGATTAATTTCGCTGACGAATTTAACCCAACTGTTGTGCTTGGCTGTGTTGATAGCAGTCTTAGCTTCTTTGCGAGCCCTTTGGAACTCTGCAAGCAGAGTGGGTCTCAGTGGGCTGTCCGGATGGGCCTTTCTTAATTTGCGTAGGGCCTTACGTCGACCTTTGATCGCTGCCTTCAGCTCAGGTGACCACCATGGGACACATTTGCTGCCAGGGATGCCACTGGTTCTGGGGATGTGCACCATTGCAACTTCTAGGACAACTTTGGAGAATTCCTCGGCTGTCCAATCTCGTTTAGCGGAGAGGCGGTTTTCAATGTCAAACTGATAGCCAGCCCAGTCAGCGTATTCAAATTTCCATCTTGGCCTTGTTGAAAACTCTGGAGAAGTTTGGCCGAAGGAAGTGAAGATTGGAAAATGATCGCTTCCGCAAGTATCATCGTGGATGTTCCAAGAAAGTTTTGAAGATAGTTTGTATTGTTTGTATTGGTGTTGTTTTTGTTTGGTGTAGAAGTCTTTGGAGTGTTTGTTGTGTTAGTATTGTTTTTTGTTGAATGTGCGTTGCTGTTGTTGTTATTGTTGTTTTTTGTTTGATGTGTGTTGTTGTTGTTGTTGTTGTTGTTGTTGTTTTCTGTTGGTGTTGTGTTGTTATTTGTTGGTGGTGTAGTTCTTTGTTCATTCTTAGTTCTTTTCTTGTCCTTGTTTGTTTGGATTTCATCTTCGTATTTTTGATCTGAATCTGAAGATGATCCTTTCGCCATTTTCCTTTTATTTTTATTTTTGTTTGGAACATCAGAAGTGTCCATTGAAATGACTGATTCGTTTTCAGATTCCGTTGTTGAGCTGTCGGTTGTCGACTCTGTCATGGAAGTATCGATTGTAGTGTCAATTGGGGGAGTGCTTTCGCGGCTAGAAGAGGCCGAAGCGGCCGAGGCGCAGTTACATTTGCAGTTGCAGCTGGGTGTTGGCTTTTGCAAGTTGGAGAGTCTGTCTTGCAGAACACTTGCAAAAGTTGGTCCATTATTTTGACCGTTGTGTTTTTCTTTCGCCTCTTTGTAGGAGATACCATAATCGATTCTGATTTTTGTGATGTTGTTCTCGGTTTGCCATACGGGGCATTTCCTATTCGAAGAGGAATGGTCCCCTTGGCAATTCAAGCAAAATGCTGAAGCGTTGCAGGTTTTAATTCCATCCTTTTGTTCTGGATGTTCCTGTCCACAATTTCGGCAAAGCGGGTTTTCGCGTTTGCATCGTTTGCTAGTATGTCCAAATTTGTAACACTTAAAGCATTGCATTGGGTTGGGGTAGAAATTTCTAGTCCCAGCCCGAATAAATCCAAAATTAATGAAATCGGGAACAACAGTTCCACGAATCGTCAAAATAAGAGTGGCAGTTGGTACAACAATATTGTTCTCCTTTCTGGTGATGCGCTTGACATCGATCACACCTTGATCGGAAAGCTCTGTCACCAGTTCGGATTCTTTGATGTCCATGACATCACGACAAGTAACAACACATTTGCGTTGGTTAAGGGTTGGGTGGTAAATCACTTCAATAGGGGTTTCATCAATTAATTTGTTGATTAAGAGGAGCTTACCAATGATATCTTCGTCCTTGGCCGTAAGGATATATTGCGTCCTCTTCTTGTCGTCTCGTTGCGGTCGCGCTGTGTAGTACTTCTTTCCTACAGCGTTGGCGATCGTCTTACTCACGACGAACGGGTTAGCCGGAATCACGTTCTCTCCTGTGGCACGTAGTAACAGGATCTGTAGGTTGCCGTTCAGTGGATCGGCCCATCTTGGAGCAGTACGTTGGGTAGGTTTACCCTCGTACAAATTTGTAGCCCGGCCTCCCGGAGGCCCGGAGCTACTGGAAGCCATGCTGTTGTCAGGCTATCCCCTAGGTATAGCCGACAAGTGGGTTAATCTTCAGATGAAAACACTGAGAAATTTTGTTGGGTCTTTACACTTGGGGATATGTGTCCAGAAATTCGCACTTTTTTAGCAAGAGCACAAAACCACCAATTATCGCGAATAAACTTTCAAAATTATTTTAAAACTGTTTTTCCTACTGTCACTTCACTGTCCGTATGCGCGTGTTGTTTCTTTTTTTTTTTTAATTATAACTAGAGATCACTACAATCACTACAAAATAATTGGCAACACTCCCCGGAAAAAGGGGGCGTGGCGTCAGTGACGCCGTAAAAAGCGCGCGCTTTTCCGGTTTGCCGGTAAGCGCCCGCTCTCCACGGTCGAAACGAGCTATTGCCTTTTCCCGCTCTCCTTCTGCTGCCACTTAAAGATAATTAAAAATAACTCCTTCGGAATCGCCAGGGGGAGACGTCCTAGTCCGCTGTCCAAAACGCCAAACTGCCGAGCTGAAAGAAAACGCGACCTTCTCGGTCGGAGGTTAAAATCAGTATGATGTATTTTTTTGCCATCGCTCCCTTTTAACGCTCATTCGTTCGTCTCGTTGGACTCGCCCCTCTGGCTGAGTCTGCCGATTTGTCTCTATCCTGTGAGTGTGTACCGCTAGAGTATAAAACACGCGGACCCCAAAAAAATATCTTATTTTCTTTCAAACCGTAAACCCGTGTGGTTGTACGGCATCGGCATCGTGGACGTAACAAAGGAGGACAAGTTAAGGGAAAGGCAAAGTCTCACTCGAACCGTGCAGGTCTCCAGTTCCCTGTTGGTCGCATTCACTGATTGCTCCGCAAGGGTAACTAGGCCGAACGGATTGGTGCCGGAGCACCAGTATACCTAACAGCGATTATAGAGTTTCGGCCGTCGGAGTGCTCGAGTTGGCTTGCAAAGCTGCTCACGACAATCAGAAAACCCGCATCAAGAACAGAGCAGCTTCGGTTCGGCGCTCATCAAGGCAACAATTAGTTTCAGTGAGTGGCAAAGTGTTTTTCAGGCACGTCGCATTAAATGTAATTTACTGAACAACATGTCACAAGCTGGATGGGAAGAAATTTTCCAACTGTGAAAGCTGTGGCGAGTGGCAAACGCAATAGCTAAACAGAAAGATTTAACCGAACAAGATGGGAATATCGAGTGATAACAAAAACACAACACCAAAGGTTCTTTTCAGAACCATCAACATATTCATAAAGAGTAAACAGAAAACTAATCCATTTTTCAGGTAGATAGGTAGGTATTCACGTAGGAGAAGAAAATGAAACAATATATTTAAAATATATATTTAACAAAAGCTGTCCCCTTTGTATAGTCCTACGTCACTCCGGTTATGTCCCCGACATTACCCACCCGTCTTTTTTCAGAAATGGCTGGGAACCCACTCAGACCTCGATGTTCAACGTATTGGATTTCATTTTTTTTGGCGATCTCGATCCTGATTAGAATTGTAACGGTTTAAATCAGGCGGCTACCGACTTGGACAATTGTGCAGTTTATGGACCCGATACAGTTTCCATTTCCACCGCACAACGATGGTTTCAACGTTTTCGTTCTGGTGTAGAGGTCGTCGAAGATGCGCCACGCTCCGGAAGGCCTGTCGTCGAAACTTGCGACAAAATCGCTGAACTAGCCGAGAAAGACCGGCATAGTAGCAGCCGTAGCATCGGCCAAGAGCTGGGGATAAGTCATCAAACCGTTATTAACCATTTGAAGAAGCTTGGATTCACAAAGAAGCTCGATGTATGGGTGCCACACACGTTGACGCAAAAAAACATCTTTGACCATATCGACGCATGTGAATCGCTGCTGAATCGCAACAAAATCGACCCGTTTCTGAAGCGGATGGTGACTGGCGATGAAAAGTGGGTCACTTACGACAACGTGAAGCGCAAACGGTCGTGGTCGAAGTCCGCTGAAGCGGCTCAGACGGTGGCCAAGCCCTCATTAACGGCCAGGAAGGTTCTGCTGTGTGTTTGGTGGGATTGTCAAGGAACAATCTATTATGAGCTGCTTCCCTATGGCCAAACGCTCAATTCGGACCTGTACTGCCAACAACTGGACCGCTTGAAGGTAGCACTCATGAAGAAGAGGCCATCTTTGATAAACAGAGGCCGCATTGTCTTCCATCAGGACAACGCCAGGCCACACACTTCTTTGGTGACGCACCAGAAGCTCCGGGAGCTCGGATGGAAGGTTCTTTTGCATCCGCCGTATAGTCCGGACCTTGCACCAAGTGACTACCACCTGTTTTCGTCCATGGCGAACGAGCTAGGCAGTCAGAAGTTAGCCACAAAAGAGGCCTGTGAAAATTGGCTATCCGAGTTTTTTTTGCCAATAAGGAAGCGAGCTTCTATAACAGGGGTATTATGAAGTTGGCATCTCGTTGGGAACAAGTCATCGAACAAAACGGCGCATATTTGACTTAAAACAGATGATTGCAACCAATTTTATATATATATATATATATATATATATATATATATATATATATATATATATATGCAATAAATGTTTCTATGATGGTTAGACAGTCCTTCCCCCACTCAAAGGGGGGGCTGCCATACAAATGAAACACAAATTTCTGCATTACTCGAGAATTAATCAAGCAAATGAAACCAAATTTGGCATGTGGAGGTTTTAGGATGCAATAAATGTTTCTACGGTGTTAAGATACTCCTTTCCCCTCTCTTAGAGGGGGCTGCCGTACAAATGAAACACAATTTTTTGCATTACCCGAGAATTAATCAAGCAAATTAAACCAAATTTGGCATATGGAAACTTTAGGGTGCAATGAATGTTTCTATGGTGGTTAGATACCCCTCCCCCCTCTCTTAGGGGTGGCTGCCATACAAATAAAAAACAAATTTCTGCATTACTCGAGAATTAATCAAGTAAATGGGCGGGACGAAGTTTGCCGGGTTAGCTAGTATATATATATATATATATATATATATATATATATATATATATATATATATATATATATATATATATATATATATATATATATATATATATATATATATATATATATGTGTTCAACAATATATGGAAATTTCTGCATTCGTATTTACCAACAAAAAGGACTGAGCTGTCTGATAGTGCTGAACATCTATATTTTTCATGTAGTTGAACTTCTTTGCTGAAATGTGTATTCTGAGGATGTATTTTGGAGTGTATCTTTGAGGCAAGCAGAATGAACCATAATCAGTTATCCCCAAAACTGGTCTTCACCCGGAGAGAGTCATCTTTGTATCTGGTGCGATTCGAACGGAATTCTGCATCATGCATTATAAATTCCAGCAAGTTCAAGTACGCAACTAAACGAACCAAAATTTAAATTATGCCAAATCCCATGTTTCTTTGACAGCTTGAAAAAAATTCTTGGAGTTTGACTGGGATGTGGTACTCGGTGGAGTACCTATTTGGGCCGTACTCACCAGATATTGCATCTTCAGATGCCGTTGGAAAAAAAGGGCAAGAATTTCGACTCATTGAATGGCATAAAAAGTATCCTGCACAGTTTTTTGACGAGGACCTTTTGGTCTGTGGATTTGTGGAGAAAAAAACGGTGCACATACAGTACCCTTCAAGAAGAAGAACCACTCAAGTTTTTAGCAATCAGGAAAAATTCAGTTGAAACGAAGTGTAAAAAGTGGGAAACATTAACTATCTTCGTTAATTTTATAAAGGAGTGATAATGTGAAATGGGGAGTAACATCTGGTTCTAAAGTTATGGAACACCGATACCTTTATTTTTTTAAGGATTACAAAACAATGAAGGTTACAAAGTTTGTTTTATAAACGAAAATAGTCATTATATACCATTTTATCATTTGGACCGATATCTTTCGCATCTCCAAAGGCTAAAAAAAATGAGTGGTTATATAGTTATGAAACGAAGTATAGAATCGAATAAGTGTGTATCCTAAAAATTATGCTTTTGTTTTTCCCCTACAAATTGCCAAAAAAATTTTTGAATAATCCTACATATCCCAAAACTTACGAAGTTGTACAGAAAGATCATTGGTAGATTTTTGTAGTGCAGATTGATGATTAGAAAAGTTAAGTGAACAGCATTAACTATTAGGGACAGATTATTTTGAGCGTTTATAAGATTGGTTATACGAATTTAATTGTTCTATTCAGGCGCGAAACATTAAAAAACTAAACCGCCAGTGTTTCATAACTATAGAACCTGATGGAAAAGTCAGAAGTAGAACGAAGTATTTCGGAATCATTTGTTACTGTTTTTGTGTCAAAATCACCGCGATTATTGGGTAATTGGGCACCAGTTAACGAAATCCGGACGGTCTTCAGGGACTTCCCACATCAAAACCCATTCGAGAACTTGTGATGAATAATCTTATGAAGGGTAGATGTAGCTAAAAAGTAGTATCATTATTTGAACGGACAATGAACTAAAATGAGTTACGGATTAGAAACTGGTTGTAATTCATGCAAAATCGATTTTAATTTTGGAAATGAGTAATAGTTTTCCATCTGGTTCTTTATTTATGAATCACCGGCATTTTTTGGTTTTTTGAATTTTTAGCGCCTGAACAAAACAATAAAGTTCAAATGGCCTGTCTTACAAATGTGATTATATCCTACACTATATACTCCATTTCAGTCAAAAGCTTAAAGAACATTCCAGCTTAAAAACTGGAACAGCTCAACCAGCTCACATTGATTTCTGAAAGAAAATGTTGACTAGTGATGTTTCTAACTAAACAGTGATACAAATAACTTCACGGGCAATGTTTGGCAATAAACGAAAAATTGACTACGAAGCACTATTACTAATGAAGCTAACATTTTTATCAAGTAAAAACAGAGAATAGAAAATAAAAACGAATTTAAAATGGAATTTATACGCAACACAATTTTTTCGCCGAATTTTGTTTCCAAGAAGAGATGAAATGTCCACGTGGACAACAGAGAGAGGGGTATAGAAAATGTCCACGGAGGGGGAGGGGGGTGTCTAAAATCACGTTTTTTTCTGTCCACGTGGTATGTGGACAGCCCCTATGCTCGAGGAAAAATATCAATGAAACCAAAAGATACATGAAACTTATTCCTTTTTGTTATGTTTTTTCTTAATATTTTGGCACTGAGAAAAGAGTATCGATTGATCAATTTTAAAACTGTTAGTTGTTTTTTTCTAAAAACAAAAACATGTCTTCTCATCTGACATCACTGATCATACCGAGAAAAACTGACTGAAGTCTCTCCAGTCTACCAAATAAAACATTTCAATGAAACTCGTGTACTAGTACTGCTGGAATGGGATATTTTGCTCGTCTCGTTTTCTGGAATAGGACCCTAAAATCCAGTGTCTGAACTGTCAGCCCGACGAGCTGAGTTTGTTTTGATCAAGGTGTGTATAAATAAATATCAGGTGATTTAATCATGCGATATGTACTTTGAGCCATACTGGAATTGCTGTCGGTATTGTTTACAAACCGACTGTCGCCGACTACGTCACCCATAGAATGTACAGATTGGAGATGCTACACAATCTAATACGGAGTCTAAGCTTTAGATTTTACTATCTCCGTGATTTCAACGATTTCAATCCTCGCAAATGATATGTGGGTAAACAAATGACACCATATTGATTTTGATTTTGGGTAGCCTATATTCAATTGATGTCTAACCCCTGACTGGAATAGGATATTTCGCTCGCCTCGACAGTGACGGAAGCCGAGACGAGACGAGACGAATTGCTCGTCTCTCAACTAAGTACTAATAAAAAATGACGCAAGTAATACTACGCTGAGACGGCGAAGTTCCTTTAGGAACGTTAGTGCCATTGAAGAAGAAGAAGAAGCAGAAAGATAATAATTGATTTTCAGGCCGTATGAACCCTTTTTTGATTCCAGATAGCTTTCTAGCAAATGAGAAATATCAGTAATTATTTCTCTCAGTGTGACGATTATTCGATTAATCGATTATTTGGGGTGATTAATCGTATCGAATAACAAACTGCTGAAAAGTATTCGATTAGCTGATGAACGATTAATTTCAAAAATCGGGGATCACTAGACACAACCTCGTATAATTTTTTCTCACTTTGACTTTGTGTAGAGATTGGCGTTACGCAACATAAGGGGGAGAGAGGTTTGTCTTGCGTTACTTTTTGTTACATAGAGGGGGGATGGTCCAAAAGTCGCATTTTTAGCGTTACGTAATTTGTGCACGACGCCTTGCTCGGTATCTTTATTAGAGGTGTGCAATCCAGCTCATCATGATGAACAGCTCAGATCAGCTCAGCTCATCTAGAAGAGCTGTTCTTTATGAACAGCTCTTCAGCTCAGTTGTCAGAGTCGACATCTGGTGGCGACTTTCAATTTGGTCTATACATTTCCGATATTTTTACTGAGACTTTTCATTATAATATAAAATTGTCTTCAAGAAGAATTTTTTGAGATTTTTTCACCGCCTACAAACAAAGTGTTTTAGACTAATTTAATACACAGATTTTAATTTTCATTCATAATTTGAATTTTAAAAACGTGCTCATTCTGCCTGAAAGTCAATTATTATTTTTGGCGCCCCCTAAAACAAAGCCCAATTCCGTCAACCCAAATATAACAGTTGAAAAGACGAGGGACAAATGAAACTAAACTGATGTCTTAACACGAAGAGCGAGAGACGGTCAGTTCATTTGAATCTTACAGCTCACACACTCTCTTCAATTCTACAGCTCTTTTCTCTCCTTCATCATCATCAAAGTTAAGTTGTCTGACCTTTTGGATCAAATCTTCAAGTGTTTTAATGTTTCCGACTCCATCAGAACCATTGTCATTTCAATGCTTCCAGTATTAAAGACAATTTTACAGCAATTGATGCAAACATGGCCCCTCCTTGCAATGATTATCTCTCTTGATGTCTAATTCAAATAGAGAGGTCGGAGATATCACTGTTTTACAGTGGAATTGTCGTAGTCTTATCCCTAAATTGGATACATTCAAATTTTTAATTCATAACTTCAATTGTGATGTTTTTGCTCTGTCCGAAACTTGGCTTTCTTCGCGAGATGATATCTCTTTCCACGATTTTAATATTATACGCTTGGACCGTGATGATAGATACGGAGGGGTGTTATTGGGGATCAATAAGTGCCACTCATTTTTTCGAATTGACCTTCCACCTATTGGAGGGATTGAAGCTGTTGCTTGTCATGCAAACATCAGAGGAAAAGACCTCTGTATTGTCAGCTTGTATTGGCCTCCGAGAGCTGCGGTTAGCCGCAAGCAACTTGTTGACATGTGCTCACTTCTTCCTGAGCCACGATTGATCTTGGGAGACTTCAACTCTCACGGAACTGCCTGGGGGGAACAGTACGACGACAATCGTTCATCGTTGATATATGACCTTTGTAACAGCTTCAATATGACCGTTTTGAATACTGGGGAAACAACACGTGTTCCTAAACCTCCTGCTAAACCAAGTGCTCTTGACCTCTCGCTTTGCTCGAATTCACTATCGTTAGATTGCAAGTGGAATGTAATCCAGGACCCCAACGGTAGTGATCACTTGCCAATCAAAATTTCCATCACCATTGGGTCGAATTCTTCTGAATCTATAAACATGGCATATGACCTCACAAGACACATTGACTGGAAAAAATATACGGACGCGATTGCTCTAGCCATCAATTCCAGAGATGGTTTACCTTCATTGGAAGAGTATAACTTCCTTTCTCGTTTGATCTATGACAGCGCGGTTCGCGCTCAAACGAAACCCATCCCAGGTTCCACTATTCGTCGAAGGCCTCCCAATCTATGGTGGGATAGCATATGTTCCAAGCTTTATGTAGAAAAATCGAATGCATTTAAAGCTTTTCGGAAACGTGGAACCCCTGAAAATTTTCAGACGTATTTGGACCTTGAAAATCAATTTAAAAATTTGATCAAAGGGAAAAAACGTGCTTATTGGCGAAATTTCGTGGGAGGTTTGTCACGAGAAACGTCAATGAAAAAATTATGGAAAGTGGCTCGAAACATGAGAAATCGCTCTTCAACGAATGAAAGCGAAGAATATTCACATCGATGGATTTTTAATTTTGCACGGAAGGTTTGTCCTGATTCCGCTCCTGTGCAAAAAATTGTTCGAGATATACCACAAGGTAGGTGCGATCTTGATTCCGAGTTTTCGATGGTAGAATTCTCTCTTGCTCTGCTCTCATGTAACAATTCTGCTCCGGGATCGAATAGAATTAAGTTCAACTTGCTGAAAAACCTCCCTGATGTAGCGAAACATCGCTTGTTGAATTTATTCAATCGGTTTCTGGAGAATAATATTGTTCCAGATGATTGGAGACAAGTACGAGTTATAGCTATTCAAAAACCCGGAGAACCCGCGTCCGACTTCAATTCGTACCGCCCAATAGCAATGCTGTCTTGTATACGGAAATTGTTGGAGAAAATGATCTTGTTTCGCCTTGATCGATGGGTTGAAACGAATGGCCTACTCTCAGATACACAATATGGGTTCTGCAGGGGCAAGGAGACGAATGATTGTCTTGCGTTGCTTTCTTCAGAAATTCAAATGGCTTACGCCGCAAAAAAACAAATGGCTTCAGTATTCTTGGACATAAAGGGGGCCTTTGATTCTGTTTCAATAGAGGTTTTGTCAGACAAATTACACTCTCGGGGTCTGCCGCCTCTATTGAATAATATGTTATATAACTTGCTTTGTGAGAAACATTTGAACTTTTCTCACGGAGATTCGGCAGTAAGTCGGGTCTCTTACATGGGCCTCCCCCAGGGCTCATGTTTAAGCCCCCTTTTGTACAACTTCTGCGTAAGCGACATCGACAATTGCCTTACACAAAATTGCAGCCTAAGACAACTTGCAGATGATGGAGTGGTGTCTGTCGTAGGATCAAACGAATCCGACCTGCAAGGACCCTTACAAGATACTTTGAACAATTTTTCAACCTGGGCCATTGGGCTAGGGATCGAATTCTCCACGGAGAAAACAGAGATGGTGGTTTTTTCTAGGAAGCATAGACCAGCAAAACCAAAGCTTCAACTTTTGGGTAAACCGATCACTCATGCTATGTCATTCAAGTATCTTGGGGTCTGGTTCGACTCCAAATGTACTTGGGGGCCCATATTAGGTATCTGAGTAAAAAATGTCAACAAAGAATAAACTTTCTCCGTACAATTACCGGCACCTGGTGGGGAGCCCATCCCGAAGATCTTATAATGTTGTATCGAACAACTATTCTCTCAGTGATGGAGTATGGCAGTTTCTGTTTTCAATCAGCTGCCAAAACACACCTCATTAAACTCGAGCGAATTCAGTATCTTTGTCTCCGTATCGCGTTGGGATGTGTGCCCTCAACGCATACCATGAGTCTCGAGGTTTTGGCAGGCCTACTCCCACTAAAAGATCGCTTCAATTTATTATCTCTTCGGTTCCTCATCCGGTGTAAGGTTATGAACCCATTGGTGATCGGAAATTTTGAGCAGCTGATCGAGCTAAATTTTCACTCCGGATTCATGAGTTCATATCATGAATTCATCTCCATGCAGGTTGATCCTTCTTCGTATATTCCCAACCGTGTTTGTTTCCCTGACTACATCAATTCCTCTGTGCATTTTGATCTGTCCATGAAGCAAGATATCCATGGATATTCAGATTACCAACGATCGAGGATCGCTCCAACGATCTTCGATGAAAAGTATGGGGGTATCAATTGTGATAATATGTACTTTACTGATGGGTCCACTATAAACGAGTCCACAGGATTTGGAGTGTTCAACGAATTTTTTAGCACCTCACACAGTCTTCAGAATCCTTGCTCAGTGTATATTGCTGAATTGGCAGCAATTCATTGGGCGCTGGACAGCGTCGCCTCACGACCTGTTGAACACTATTACATTGTAACGGATAGTCTTAGCTCTGTCGAAGCTATCCGTTCAGTGAGGCCGGAAAAGCACTCGCCGTACTTCCTTGAGAGAATACGAGAAATTTTTAGTGCTTTATCCAGACGCTGTTATGTCATTACCTTTGTCTGGGTCCCTTCACATTGCTCAATTCCGGGTAATGAGAGGGCTGACTCATTAGCAAAGGTAGGTGCAATTGAAGGCGATATTTATCAGCGTCAAATCGCCTTCAATGAATTTTATTCTTTAGTTCGCAAAAATACCATCGCTAACTGGCAACGCAAGTGGAATGAAGATGAATTGGGCCGGTGGTTTCACTCGATTATTCCAAAGGTTAGCCTCAAACCGTGGTTCAAAAGTCTAGACTTGAGTCGGGACTTTATTCGCACCTTCTCCCGACTCATGTCCAATCACTGTTCGTTAGATGCACTACTCTTCCGTTTCAATCTTCCCAGCAGCCATCTCTGCGTTTGTGGCCAAGGTTATCACGACATCGAGCACGTTGTTTGGTCGTGCGAGGTGTATCTGGTCGCCAGATCGAATTTAGAAAACTCCCTTCGGGCCCGAGGAAGACAGCCCAATGTGCCGGTGAGAGATGTGTTGGCTCGGTTAGACCTTGATTACATGTCCCATATATATGTTTTCCTTAAAGCTATAGATCTTCGTGTGTGATTGTCCCTACATCCTTATACCCTCCTTTTCTTCCTTTGCGGGTAATTCGTCCCCTTGCTATAAATAGTAGAATAAGTTGAAATGTAAATAAACTATAGATATACGAATAGATTTAAGAATTGAGTGCTCATCAACATTGTTACAATTTCCTTATATCCCATCCTTCTCCTAAAAATATGTCACCCTTCTAAACTCGAGTACACCGCGAGTAATCGGTTTTCCACCTTACTAACCATAGATGTAAGAAAATTGTTTCTATATATATATATAGTTTTAAAAATATATTTAAGAATTCGGCTCCTTTAAACTTAAGTAACTGAGCCTGTAAAAATAAACGAATTAAAAAAAAAAAAAATCATCAAAGTGAGCTGAAGAGCTGTTTGATTTTTTTTGCGAGCTGTTCCGCGTCAACTCACTTCAAAGAGTCGATTCTTCGGAACAGCTCATGAGCGGATGGCACATCTCTAATCTTTATTAGTAAAATAGAACTAACGAGCAAGATTCTCATCGACTCGGTTTCTAAAATAGGGCCAATTATTACAAAGTGTCCGAAATAAGATTAAGAGCGGTATGTGAGAAGGAAGTAAATGCCACAGTTTGAAGGGATCAGCTTAGTGTAATGTGATACATGGAAATCAATCGCAAATTAATGTTGTTTATTGATGTTTTGTTATTCACTAGCGCTTACTGAAAAGTAAAAGGTATTTAAAAACAGTAACAAATTACTCCGTGTGTATAATTCAATTTTGTTGAAATGATTGGATCTCCCCAGAACGCTTGAAAGGAAGGAAGTTACATTTATTTTTATTTTTGTTATTAGCAAACCCTTAACTCTACGCGGGTCAACTCTGAACGGAAGATATTTCAGTACGATTAAACTCTAATTTTCACTCGTTTGGCTATTCATGTATATATGTATGTACGGTACATTCAAAAAGGCACTTTTCTAAATAAGAAAATCAATCCACCAAACCGTTTGGTGTCTCCGAGGAAGGACTCTGAAAAGCAAATTCTTGTAATTAGCCAATAATAATAGAAAGTCTACACAGTGTACCGATCTGGAGTACTGATACTCTCTCGTTAAGGTCGTTGTGAGAAATAAAAAGGGAAAATACCCAACAATTCCTACCGGCCAAATGCAGATATGTTGTAATCTAACAATTTTCTTAGCTACATAAAAAAATTCCACAGCTCGTTTATCTTAAATATCCCACACGGCTCCCTCACGGCGCTATCCGATAGCACGCGGAGCCAAAGACCAAAGACTTGTAGCCAACGGGATGAAGTTCAGATGGTTCTCCCTCTCTTTAGTAGTTGTACATCCCATCCACGAGAAAGTCCATCCGCCGGTAGTGCCGAGTGAGCCAGAATTCCTTCGCCCGGCGATAGGACAGCAGGAATAGGCCCATCAACAGGGGGATGGCGAAGATTAGCGTCACCACCGGAACCACGTACTCGCGGTGTCCCCGCGACGATGGTGCGGCGATGTATTCCTTGGACAGCTCCGCCATCGGTTCCTCCACGTGGAGTCGCCCGTTGACGTCGCTCACGGCAGTCGAGGGAGCGTTGTATCCCGGTTTGGCAGCTTGGAGCAGTTTTGGTTCGTCGTCAACCGAGAAGGTGACTTTTGGCTTTTTTGGAGGTTTGGTGGTAGTGGTTGATGTAGTCGTTGTCGTGGTTGTGGTTGTGGTGGTAGAACTGGTACTAGTGGTTGTCGTTGTTGTGCTGCTAGTGGTCGTGGTGGTGGTGGATGTAGTCGCTTTTGGCGTAAGACTGGTAGTGGCACTATGATTGTTCGTCTTCATGTCCATCGTTGCGTTACCGATGACCTCTGTTGTAGCATTATGATTACCAACTTTATCGCTGCTGAGCGGCTGTTGAGCTTCACTGTCTTTCGATGCAACGATCGGAGCCGAGCTAATTGCGGTCATGTTCATATCCACGCCTTTGCGGGCAACGATTTTCGCTTTCTTCACATGTTGTTGCTCCTGGCTGGAGGATTGCTCCACAACGCTGTCGCCACGATAGGTGTTCTCCTCGAGCGATTCAATCACTTTTGAAACTGTTGCGTTAAGGTTCGTCTGAAGCGCCGCTGCCTTGGCCGCTGTGGCCAAACTCGTCGTCATCGCCGTCGAACACTGCAGGAGCAGAAAAACTGCAATCGTCAGCAAAAAACATCTCTCGCGTCTCATGTTAATTTCGTGGTGATTAAATTTTACGACGATTGAAACTACGTATTCGTTAATCTCGCATATTCCGCTGTTTGCTCGTTTCGGCGAAACAAATAAAGTCGCGAAATGCCCCAAATCGCGTTAATTTCACTTTCCAACTAAACACAAATCATACGCACTATCGACTGCCTGCTTTAGTGGTATGACTTTGACAGATTCGCTGGGCAAAGTACATGCGCGAGAGGGAGAGAAAAAAAACTGCATTCGCAGCGATATGTTGTTATTATTATTAGTCTGCGCCACGCTTTTTTTTTGTGGTATGAGGTAATGTTTTCATTTGTTTTCTGTTTATTCATCATGAGCGGTGCTGCGATAGTTAGAATGAAACAGTGTGTGTGAGAGAAAGTTACACACGATGGAGCTTTGCACCTAAGATAAGATCAGACAATAGGGGGTCTTTTACGGACCAAATTTCTGTCAGTCGTTCTGATTTCTGATTGGTCGATTTCGATAAATTTTGTAAACAAAGTCGATTTTTCCAGTGTTGCCAATAAAAATAAATTACGTTGGGTTTGTATTGAATTTAGAAAAAAAATGAATTTAATTGATATTACGATACTTAGTTTAGAGGAAATGTGAAGGAATTGTATACACGTTTTACCTAATTATTTTGTTACTATATTTTGATTGAATTGAAAAATTTATATATATATATATATATATATATATATATATATATATATATATATATATATATATATATACATCCATTTCATGTCAAACCGATATAGTGCTCCTCAGATTTCCATGAAAAGTGGTAGTTTCTTTCTTTATTGCAAAATATTAGACCCGTATTTTTTATTTTTTCGTTAGGGTGACCTTTTCTTATTTTAGGGTGGTCCGAAAAATCTTTTTTTTCAACTTTTTCCTAAAAGTGCCTTTTTTTAAAAATTCATAACTTTTGAATCACTGAACCGATTTAGATGATCGATATATCAAATTGAAGCCAATTAATCTTTTTTGGAAAAAATATTAGGCTTGCCAAGAAATCGAATTTTGTTTTCGTAACTATTGATTGTAGTTGTTTTTTGTTATTTTTATGTTTTTTGTTTTTATGTTTTTATATTTTATGTTTTTTCTTGAAAGCTGAGGATTTATTACATAACATATCTCGATATCAGATAGGCTTTTTTGTGTTTTTGAGTGTCTTTTCAAAGTTAACCGGTCGTCCGTAAAATCATTTTTCCACTCTTATCCAAAAATAATTTTTTGCAAAAATTTATTACATTTGAACTACTGAACTGATTGAGATGATCGACATATTAAATTGAAGCCAATAAGCCAATCTTTTCTGAAAAAATATCACACTTACCGGAAAGATAGGATTCTAGTCGCATAGGTCTAGTCTAGTCACATAAGAATATTGAACGAAGACTTAAAACATGTTAAATTTACAAAATAATGACTCTAAAACGAAAAAAACACCTCTCTAGAACCCTCTTTCCAAGTTCAATACTTTTTTCAATATTTTTTCTATTAAAAATCTACCTCATTGGCTTCAATTAGATTTATTGATCATCTGAATCGGTTCAGAGGTTCAAAAGTTATGATTTTTTGAAAAAGTCATTTTTGGGAAAAAGTGGAAAAAATGAGTTTTCGGACAACACTAAAATGGAAATGGACATAAGTTTAGTTTAATAATAATCTATTTGGTTTCTGATACTAATATATTTTATTTCTACCATGCCATGCTCCTGCTATCAAATTTTCGTTTCCTTGTTTTTTTGTTTTCTCCGCTTTTTAAACGAAAAGATATAAATTTTTTTATAATGTCATTCCTTGTTTTTTCACAATGGAATAAAGTGGATGGCAAAACATACATTTCTCCTGCCTTTTTCTTCGGCAAATCAGCTTCGTTAGGTTCCAAATGCGATTTCATATTTCGGAATAGAATTTCCATTGCTAAGAAGAAATTAAAAGTCTCATCATTCACTATGCAGATGGGAGAGTTAGAAGCTGTAGCTCGCAAATATGAAAAAAGAGACGGTTGATACAATCTAGGTTGTGTTTTGCTGACTACCAATCTCTTGTTACACTGCTGACATGTTCTTTCCCGCTGAATAATTTTTTTGATGATGAAACCAGCTATATAGAACAACGAATTTTGTTCTGTTCTGTCGAGAAAAGTTTTCGCTTCATCGACGGTGTACTCATAGTCGAATTCAATATTCATATCATCCACATTATCACTAGAATTAGATGAAGCTGAAATTCGATATGATGTCGATGCTGCTTCATTGTCCATCAATTTCTGGACTGAACATTCTTCACGCCGCTTTGATAGCAAATCTATCAATCCAATAAGATGTTGTTGTGTATCGGCTGTATACGAAGCATTCGGTACTACGGTCATGTATTGCGAAAGAGTCACAATTTTCAAGTTATTGCTGAATTGCAATGGAGTTGGGCGTCGTTGCTTTGCACGAATCAATGAGAAAAGACTCTCCAGACAATCTTGGACGAACCGCGATGTAAATATTTGTGGGTGTCCTTCATGCAAAAGCCGATCTGTCAACCTCACAATTGCATTCGTGCAAACGATTACACTTGTTTGCCATGGTTTCCAATGTCCGTGTCCTACTTGGAGATCATACATTAACCGCACCATGGTCTTCAGATGAGCGATATCCTCGTCATATTTCATAGGATCATTCAAACAAAATACTTTTTCTTCTGCCCTATTATTGATAAGCTCGAACCATCGAGCAAAGTCTTCTATGAAGCATGCGGTAGTAAGAAGCTCCGGTAATTCTCGTATTTCCGCATGAAACTTCAATGCTGCAGCCACCGTCCTGTTGCAATATTTTGTTGCGTTGCATACTTTCATTTTATCTATTGAAGATGTTCTGTTGTCAAAACACACATCCGAGGCCGTTAGTCTGTGACAAAGCCGCAACGTGTTGTTTATTTCGGAGTTCACGATTGTGGTTAAATGGTCTCGATGAACAATATTGGATGTTAGCTTTTTTTCACGAACATACCAATCCGGAACTTTCAGGTAGACATTGTTCAACCAGCCATGTACTGTATTTTTAAATACGTGTACGGGATCGGGTATGATCTCTAGCATTCTGTTCTCAGCGTTTGGATGAGGTATCGCAGCATTTAATGTCTCATTTTTGCGACGAATATCGATCCCCAAATCCTTCCACATGCGCTGGTTTTCGGACCCGGAATCTGTTGTTATAAAATGGACACGCAAACTGATTCCCTCTGCTCTTGAAACTGCAGACAATACAGCATTCTTCAAAAACTCTTTTTGTATAGAGTTGCCGGTGTACTCGAAAGCAACCACCTGTTTCCAGCGCGCTGCGATTCCAACTAGCATGAATACCAAAGCTTTACAGGCTAAAGTTTGGGACATAGGAAGCGTTGTTGTTCCAACAAACTGCTTCGTATTTTGGCAAAACTCATTTGCCTCGTCTATGCTCATTTCGTCTAGAACCAATCCGCAGTCCTTTTCTTCAACCGACATTGTGGAGACTTTATGTTGTAGCAGCTCGAATATATCTTCAAGAATACCTACAAAATATCATTTCATATATTAACATGCGATGAGACATATGATTATAATTACATACCAGGACTGAAACGAACTCCTTCAATTTGGCGTAGTAGAGTCCTCGTGGATGGGAACGGGAAGCCTTTTTGAATAAGCTTGTCGTATCCACCTTGACATGCAAACCGAATTTGTAAATTTTCCGTAATCGTTTCATTGGACCAACGTTTCACTTTTTTAACCTCTCCTGTTAATAGCTTAATTTGATCTTCTCTGAAAAGCTTCTTCAAGGGTTGTTTTCCACGAATTCTCGAGGTCAGATATCCGCATTTTTTCTTCCATTGTTTTACAATTCTATTAACGGTTACATCAATATAAAATATTAGAAAATAACATATTTTTTGACAAACTACCTTTTCAGCTTGGAAATTTGATGTTTCAAACGAAATATTTCTTCCTGTAGTTGTTTATCTCCTTCATATACGTCAACCAAATCATAATTGTTCTCAATACTTTGTATCTCTTCCCATTCCTCATTCGCGGATGCAGCTAAGGTCGGAATTTTCGTAACTCCATTTTCATTGTATTTCCCATCAACAAAATGAGCCTGTATATATACTAGTATTAGGATATGTTTTAGAATTAGTTTTTAATACTTACGCTACATATTCTTGTGCTTGATTTGATTTCAAAGAATGGAACTTCTAATTCACTGTTCACGCAAAATCGAATCCATTCTTTCCGAATATTTTTGTCTTGAGGGAACCGATAAAATTTATACTCAGGATGAGTATCCGTCCTTCGCTCACAATTTAAGGCTTTACACTTCATTTTTATTTTTGAATCACGTTTTGTATGAATAAAATGGCTTCCTAACGTTGTTTTGGTTGTATTCCTGCTCATATAATAAGATAGAATGTTTTGGTTCAGACAATGAGAATCTGCATAACGCTGTAACGGTTGTCAGATTAGATTTATTTGCTAAAAAAAAATCCCAAATTTGTTTTGGAAACGATTATATTATAGATATGGGTATTTAAAAGACTTATTTTATCCTTTTAAAGCATATTTTTGAGATTGTCTATTTGAAAATATGCAATAATCATTGAATTCGCACCAACCAAATGTTACGATTCATTAAAATAGAAATTTGAAAAATCCGATATTTTATAATATTTGGCAGCTCTGGCATCTTCATGTCATGGCTTCGTTTTTGGACGACGAAGAAGAGTAAGAAGCCAGTTGTCTGGTCTTGTCTTAGGCTAGAATATACCTTTTCCAATATCAAAATTTCACGAAATATTTTAAACAAATCGATCGAACAAAGAGTTGTTGTTTCCTTTAGCGTTCTAATTAATCTGGTTCCGTTATGTCTAATCAGTTGGTATCTTGTCCGGTATCTTTGACGTTTTCTGGAATCCTCGATTCGGAATTTGTGCCGAGCGGTTTCGACACAGTGATTATACCAATGTGAAATTGCCTGTATTTACTCGTCTAAAAAGTGCATTAACAGAATGACGACACTATTTTCGGCATCGCGAGAACAGAGATGAATGAATGGCGCTTTTCAGGGCCGCCAAACCTTTAGCACAAAAGTTATTAAAAGTTATTCACAATTCACAATAGAAATCGAAGCGATAAGAATTTTGTTCGTTAGCTCTATTTTACTAGTATAGATACCGAGCAATTCGATAGCATCGAGCGAGTGATAGCTATCGGTGCAGCTTTCAGAATTTTTCGAGTTGTTTGGTTTGCTTGTTGCATACCTTCAGAGAATTATTTTGTTTTGGTTTGAGTCCCTGATATTTTCCTTTGAGAAATATTTCGAAAACGCCTAAATATACAGCCATTCCATGCCAAACTGATATAGTGGTTCTAAGATATTCGTCAAAAGTGGTAGTTTTGTTCTTTGTCGCAAATTATTAGACCCGTATTTTTTTATTTTTCTGTTAGGGTGGCCATTTTCATTTTAGGGTGGTCCAAAAAATCATTTTTTTCGTATTTCGTATTGCCAAAAATGATTTTTTTTTAAATTCATAACTTTCGAACCATTGGACCAATTCAGATGTTCGATATATAAAAATAAAGCCAATTAGTTGATCTTTTTTGGAAAACTACTATAGTTGCAGAAAATTTGAACTATTATCTCGTTATTTACGATTGTATTTGTTTTTTATAGTTTTCATGGTCTCGAGACCAAAGGTTCTATTTTTCTAAATATTTTTTCTGGAAAGTTGACGATTTTTCGAAACCAGGGAGCCGTGCTTTTCGTTTTTGAGTTATGATTTTTCAAAGTTAACCGATGGTCCGAAAAATCATTTTTTCCCATTTTTTCCACCACAAAAATAATAACTTTTAATCTACTGTACCGATTCAGATGATCGACATATCAGATTAAATCCAATGAGCTAGTCTTGTTTCAAAAAATATTACACTTTGAATAAAAATGGATTTTGTTTTCGTAATTAATGATTCTTTTTGTTTTTTTTTATAACTTACATTATTTCGGGACCATGGGCGCCATATTTTTTTTGACGTGGAACTACGTCTAACCGGAGTATATGGGGGGTAAAATGAAAACCTAAACACAGAACATGCAGGAAAACATGAAAGATTCCGAATGCTTATAACTCGAACATTTCTTACTGGATCGGAAAGATGTTTGCATCAATTGATAGGGAATATTTCTACGCTTCTATCGCAATTAATAAAATGTTATTTTTCATTAGATAAACAATTGAATAACTGTAGAATGTTAAGCGTTATCTAAACGCCATAACTGCCTCGTTTTGATTGGCCCGATCCAGAGCTGCAATCCATCACCGTCAATGTCACAAAAAAGCTGACCATAGTCACTCAATTCCTCTCACGGCACGTGAGATCCAAAAATTCAGTAGTGATACTCACTCTTTTGTTTCTGACACCTAACCAAATGACGGTTGGTTCTAATGCCTCTCACTGCCGATCGCTCTGTTTACAACTTTACGTTACGAGAGCGGTGGTTGTGGCGTATGATGGTAGTAGAAATGTGAGTGATCAGACATTTCCAATCATTTTTGACAATCGCGACGGTTGTTTAAATTTGTTCGTTGAAGTAGAAGTTGTTGCTGTTGTTAGAGATGTCTAAATTTTTCGTTTATTTGATTATCGATTAATCGTGGGGCCAATATTCGATTCCTTCGAACAATTGTCTTTCAGTATTCGATTAATCGAACGAGTATTTATTTCTTGTAGTTAGAATGAACAGACATTTATAATAAAAAATATTATGGTGTCATAATTTCAAAAATCACATTAAATATAATTTTAAAATAAACACGGTGCAGCATAATGGTTTTTGAATGAAATGGTATTTAAGTATATTGATAAAATTATCATTTCATGATTATATGCGGATCATGAAAACTATCCGGTTGAAAACCGACAAGGCGTGTTCTTTTTATCTAGAGTTAATCATTACCAGAACTATTGAAGTTTAGTTAATAAACGTGAGATGAACACACAAATTAAAAATTCAACTCGATGTGGTAATTACTGCTGATGGTCCTGATTTCCACCTTCCGGTTCGCGGGCGTTGTGAAGTTCATTATATCATTGCGTAGCCGTTTCGCGGCCGATTGGTAGTTTCCGCAGCAGACACATGATGCGAGTTTTCTTACTGGCCTGGATGGACTGTAGAACTTGTGGGAAGTCTCCCAGGGAGCAAAGATTAATCAGATGCGTAACTTGCGTTTTGTGGCAGTCCAGTTTGGACAGCTGGCGCGGTCGGTAGCGGTCAACCCAGAGAGACATAGTACACAAAACTATTTGATGTATAATGTATACAAAAATACTTGGTGACTTGTCATTTTCGTGTTGGCCTTTGTCAGAGTAAATGTCATCATCTCCAGAGATGCTAGATGATTTTTTGTGAAAGCCTTCGACAAAAAACTGAAATGTTGATGTGTATAAATGGCAGATATTTTTGTAACCGACACAATTTTCGTAATGTATGAAAAAAGGGGTTGTTAGCGCAGGGAATCAAGTCATAAAGTAGAGGCGAATGAACTGAAAAGTTTAAACCCTCTTAAAGCCAAAAAGAAGAAGAAGAAGAAGTCATAAAGAGTAGAAATACCATATCCCTGCAGTCTGCAACTGAAAATATAAGTCTGCAACAGAATAGACCGGACACTAAATATCAGTAAAATTGCGAACATGTCTGCTGATTTAGTATCCTTGCAATGATGAGAAACAAATTTGGTAAAAAAATCGAAGTCGAACGGGTTACAAAATGCATCATTTTGCTAATTTCAAACCCGATCGGGAGCCGGAAGGACTGTAGAACTTGTGGGAACTAAGTACTAATACAAATGACACGTGTATTACTACGTATAGTCGGCGAAGTGCCGCTAAAAACGTTAAGGCCGTCTGAAAAGTTGAAAAGAAAATACATGCCTGAAAACACAATATTCTTTAAATTGTATTTAAAATGAAACTGTATATTCACATCTGGCATCCCTAGTCACGAAGAACGAACACAAAGAGGCGAATGTTGTGAATATCGCCAAACACCAAACCATCAGCTAGACTTTTGAGTGTCGCACTATTCTGACATTTCAGCGACAGGACACTCACCAAGGAGCTCGGATTTCTACTGTCAAGTAGAAGCTCACCATGTGTTAGTGTTGTGATAATACTCTTCTCACACTATTGGACTGGCTTTGGGATGGTCACCAAAGATAATCGTAGCACAAAATTTGTTGATTATCTTTGTGTGAGTACCATCACTTGATTCTCGAGACAAATCGCAGCTCTGGCCCGATCTACGATTTCCCTAACACAGCCATCAAACCCAAGCAACCTTGGGTAAATCAGCATTGCAAATACATGAAAGTCGGGAATATTTTTGTTCCGACTGTAATGTGTTTCCCTAACACAGACTTTAAATCCAAGGAGCGTGGGGAAATTGGCATTCCAAATACGTGTAAGTCGGGGGCCTTTTTGGTCCGACTGAAATGGGTTTCCCCAACACAGACTTCAGACTTCAAGCTTCGAGTACTTTTGTACTCGCTTGCCTTTGTGCAAACTAGAATATGTTTCCTTAACACGGTCTCCTAAACTTAGGAACCTTGGAAAATCGTGCAGACACTAGAGACGAATGAACTTTCAAGTTTAAATCCTTTATAGTATAAAAAGTAGAAGTTGAAGTTTTTAATTCATGCAAGTCGGTGGTATCTCTGCACCCGCATTTTTTTTTGCACTCCGCAAAGTGTTTTCCTAGCACGGATTACAAAAGCGGGTACGAACACCACGGTTTGGCTCGGTTATTAATTATTGTATTGAAGGATATACCTTCATATCTTCCGCTCACTGAATTTCTGCGCATACCATTTGATGATTAGGCAAAATGTTGTTAACCATTTGCTGCGATAACGCCTATTGATTAAACAATATGCGTTCGACATACATGTCAAAATCGGAACTGAGTGCCTGAAGTTCATAAAATCAAGCAAATTCGCGGTTCGAGAAGTACGTACACTTGAGAGATGCAAACTTCAGAAGGAAATGTAAAATAAAATAAACGTTTGATAATTCTCCCGTTCACATATTTTGTTCTAGGCATCATACTAAACGTAAAAGGACTGTCATTAAATTTACTTGTAATGAAGAGCATTATCTATCGCAATGTATGAATTGACCTTACATGACATTATACAATCTTTTTACTCACAAAGCAAATATATTGAATTCAATTGAATTCGGGAATTGTTTCATTCCATCAAAAATTTAATCAATACAAACAAATGATTGACAAGCTAAGGTAGTCCCACGTCAACCTTGCGGTTATATCATAGATATAACCCACCCATTTTTTATATTTTTTCCTGAAAGCTGAGTTTTTTTCACATAATATTTTCGAATACCAGAGAGGTGTTATTTTTCGTTTTTAAGTCATGATTTTTCAAAGTTATTTCGTTCAATATTTCTATGCGACTAAACTGAATGTATGTGACTATAATCCAATTAATTGGCAAGTGAGTTATTTTTTTTTTCAAAAAAAGGCTAGCTTGTAGCCTTTAATTTGATATGTCGATCATCTGAATCGGTCCAGTATTTCAAAAGTAATACATTTTCGAGAAAAGTTATTTTTGGGAAAAAGGGAAAAATGATTTTTTGGACCATCGGCCAACTCACAAACGAAAAAAACGCCTCCCTGGTTTCGAGATATATTATGTGAAAAATCTCCAGCTTTCCAGAAAAAAATATAGCGCATTTGGTCCCGAGACCATGAAAACTATAAAAAACAAATACAATCAACAATCAATAATAAAAAACAAATACAATCAATAATTACGAAAACATAATTCAAATTCTCTGCAACCGTAGTATTTTTCCAAAAAAGACCAGCTAATTATCTTTAATTTAATATGTCGAACATCTGAATTGGTCCAATGGTTCGAAAGTTATGAATTTAAAAAAAAATGGGTGGGTTATATCTATCTATATACTTCAATTCAACCGACTTCTTACATATCTCTGGAAACTCAGAAAAAATGAGTGGCTCGATAGTTGTGAAACGCAGTGTATAATGAATATAAAATGAAAATTTTGTGAGGGTCAAGGCCCATTTATACGTTGCTAGTAGCTGACTTTACAGTGAGCAGCTACTGGGCCGGTGAACTCGCTTGACAATTGGTTGACTCGCCTTGTCCGTTCACACAGTGTGAGCTGCTGACGAGAAACTAGATACTACTGCATTGGCTTACCAGGGATGCCAGATGATTTTTCAAATGTCCATCAAATAGTCAGAAACAGCAATCAGGTCCGAATTTGTCAGATGATTGATCCCAAATCGAGTTCTCTATTGACAGTTTTTTATTACACATTTACACATTTTTATCGCGAAATACACGCTGACCGTGTATAAAAACACTTTGAGCTGAATTTCTTCGAACTGAAGGTACTATCCGAAAAAGCAGAAGGGCAAAAGGATTTGGGCTAGGAATTGGATGCAAGGAAAAGGAGCAACAAAAGTAATACTGAAGGTACTCTACGATGATGATCCTCTAGAGTACAGAGCAGTGTTGAGAAAAACACCTGAATAAGTGGAAACACTGTTGGAATTCATTGGTCCAAAAATACAACGCCATGATACACTCATGAGAGGTGCTATACCTGCAAGAGTGAAATCAAAAAACGACATTGATGTGGCTTTCTTCTGGAATATCGTTCAGATTGTTGTCGATATGTTTTAGAATCTCGAAAGCATTCATAGCTAAGATAATTCCGGAAGTATGTGATGCTATAAATGGCAGTCTAAAATATTTTTTAAAATTTTATTTATTTCGTCTTGCCAACAGCTTGTACCAATTCGTGAAATAAAAATGATAGTAGATTTGCATGTGAATTAATGAAAATGTCCTTTTTTAATTCGAATATGTATTCTGTTTCTTAGATCAATACTTTTTTTTTGCAAGTTGTGTGTGAATTTTGAATGAAAATTGTGCCTGATAATGATTCTATATTAGAGATTCTCAAGAAAACTATCTCAAAAAGAAAGCGTGCCCGCCAGCGTGCAAAACAAAATAACAACGATTTCGTTTAGAAACTATGAGATTTTTATTTATTTTTCCAATAATTGTAAAGTTTATAAATATCTTCGTATATTTTCAATTATCTTAAAAATAGAGACATTTCTTTACATTTGGCATCCCTGATTCGAACACTAAATTTTGTTTTTGACGTTTTGAGGGATGCGAGTGCGAGTGAATTCAAAAAACTTTGAAGTAGCTCGCACGCCGGAAAACACATGACACTAACTGGCATGATGTGTTCACACGGTGTGAGTAGCTGCACTGCAGCAACTGACTAGACCGACTCGTATGCTTACTCGCACCGTCTGAACCCGGCTTAATGAAATAACATTTTTTCCTAAGTTATATCTGTAAGTAAAATCAGTTAGTACTTTTTTTTGTTAAACTGAAGCTGAGAAAAATCAAATTATCGTCTAGATAACTCGTCTTGCTGAAACCGGGGCTCTGGCAACCCTATCCCATCCAATGCAAATTGAGCGTAGGCAGCATAAAACAGGGCTCGCGCTTAGGGGGCTCACGTATTGTTTAATGTTTGGAGTCATATATGTTAATATTTGATTACGTTGGATAGTTTTTTTTGGCAAGCGATGTTTGGATACCCATCCGGAAGCTTTCTTGACGATTTGCAGCCGAAGAATCGCGCGGAGCACTTCATTTTGAATTTTAGGTTATGATTTCTATGCTCATGATTTTCTATGCTGGCTACGGCGGCCATCTTAGCAATCCCTTGGCTGAAACCTCTGTAGAGGAAGGTGGCCACAGCAGCATATATTTGCTTCTCACATATGTAAGCGACTGGAGGCGAATGAACTGCAAAGTTTAAAGCCTCTTAAAAACAAAGAAACGAAAATGTAAGCGTCAGTATGCGTCAACGCGCGTAAGCGGCTCAGCCAGCACCGCAATTCGCGCTGTTTATCGTAGTGTATGTGTGGGGGGCCGAGAAAGTTCATCTGGCGTAACAGCTCCAAAAGAGACGCTCCAATCGAACTGCCAGTATCGTTCCAGACTTTCTCCCTGTTAGAGGTTTGTTTTCGAAAATTTGCAACAGCGAGTATAACACACCGCGCAAAAACACAAGCACCGATGTCGGTGGCCGTCGAAATCCTAGATCTGCCGGCGCGACACTTCCAGGTGTTCTGGGGCGCCTCGCGAAATCTGTGGCAATCGCTGTGGGACCAGTTTCTGGATGTTACAGGTGAGCTATGTTTTTCTACGCAGCGGCGCGCGGCACTAACCAGCGCAAGACCTCCGGGAGAATCAAAGGTCACGATCGTCGTGATTCACTACTCGACTGTGGATATTGTGCAGTTCAGTGAAGTATTGAGTATCGGTGCACTGTGTGCGCAATTGGATTGCTCCCAATCTAACGGTTGTTGTGTGGGTGGCGAATTGGCAGCGCAATTCAAACATAGCGGAAACTGCAAATCATTTTTATTTTAGCGATTGAAAAATTGAGTGAATTTGCACCAAAGACCCAGAAGATAACCTTCTCTGGAGTTGATAGGAAGCAATCTCTTCGTTGGCATTGATAATGCGCTCTACGTGATATTCGTGCAGAATCATAACAAGACATTGCGAGGAGAGCGATGCTCTCATTTCAAACAAAACAGTAGCTCTGTATCTGCTTATCAGCCGATAAGTCATCAACAGATCTTTGTTTGCTTACACACAAACGACTGGATAAATCCGGACGGTCGATTTTCAGTGTTCTTCTTTGTCGGCTGCTAATACTTAATCAGCAGTAAACAATAAATGACTTGTGCTTTCTTCGTGCGATAAGCGCAAGCTTTGCGATGGGATTATAGACGCAAATTGGATGAATGTTCGGTGTGAAATGGACCGAATCATTGACTGATCAGTTGAAACGTTTTTGCTGATTATTTGTGTAAATACACTCGATCTTTGATTCTTACTTTCTGCTAACTCCTTAGCTTTGTATCTTCTACTAAGAAATTTCTTGCCATAAATGCATAGATGAGTAAATAGTTACCTTTTTCTACTTACTATCATTAAAATATGTTTACAGAGATCACGTTAGTCTAAGGACAAAATGCATCATGACGTGATCGGCATTCCCACCATTAGTAAAGCCGTTTCTTTAACATCTCTTCATGGTGACAATACCGAAAAAAACTCTTGGTTTCATGGTTGCTCGCCATAACAGCCAAGGTCATTCCGAGAGCCTAATTTTAACACTCATTCGTGGGTTTTATATGTTTTACATGAATCCAAAATTACCACTTACAGGGGTGCTCCTGAGCGAAAAATAAATTTAGTTACGACCAAAAATATAGGGGATTGTGTCCAAGACCGCATTGTTGAGGTAGGACTACGCTATTATTTTAATCGATTCGCATGATTATAACTTCGGATATTATTTAAGAAATAAATGTTAGTATAATTTTTTGATTTGAAAAGTTTTTTTTTAAATCAGAATAAAACACAAGCTGATCACATGTCGCAATTTGTTTCTTTATGTCAATGCATCGAAAAAATTATCGCGAACGCTATTTCGGTGGTCTCTTTCGCATTTGGCACACACCAAGCTACACTCAGCAATACTTGCAAGCATCAAATATCATGCTACATGTCATTTAATATTGCCTCACCGAGTCATTAGCTGATGCAGCGAAAAAAACATTATAGGAGGTTGTGTTCAAGACACGACCGCATTGTTGACGTAGAACTACGCTGTGGTTTAATTCAAGGCGCTTGTTTATGATTGCGGATATAATTTTATAATGCAACGAAAATTTTTAAATAACCATTCTACCAGTTTGGTCGCTCTGAAATGTTTGTTTTTATTGTAGAATCATTTGATGATTCATTCTTGTGCTCGCAGAACAATACTTTGCTCAAGATTAGCGCAGCTATCATCCTTAGTGGAGAAAATTTTGCTACTGGCAAGCGAAACCAAATCACATACAAAATTCCAGAACCACATTTACTTTCTTGATGAACAAATAAACGGAATAAACTCTATCTGTTACTCTACAACCTCGAAAAGAGTAGCACTGCTTCATTATGATCAAGATTAGCGCAAATGCAATCCTAGTTGAAAGCAGCTTTGCGCCTGGCACGCGAGCCCAAATACATTAATAACTTAATATAACTTATTGAATAACTTGGTATTTCCCAAATAATTTTTTGGTGCACAACCTTAACACCTGCTTCACCATAGCGTCAGTTCAATGCATTGATGACAGAACACAAACAATGTTAACTGCTTGGAAAAAGGCTGAATATTTGCCTCAGCAGAGATTCATTACCAATACCGTAGCGTATATTTATCATCACGACTGCATAATTTGCAACACCAAATAATCATAGCAGAAAAAAATTAGGCGATTGTTGCATCGTTACAGAGCCAATGCACACGGGAGCAGATAGAAATGGGATTTCAGCGTAGCGAAGATGCACTATTTTTACGTACGGGTTATGAAGCACGCACGTACGCATGCAAATATCCACATACGATGGCTTTTTTTTTATCCCATTTATTTATTTCTTAGGCTCATTAGCATTTTATCTGTAACATAGCCGGGTTTTTATCGTGTACATGTACATATGTTTATGTTTCTATAAATTGTAAATTACACAGTAGTAGTAGTAGCCATTTAAGCGTTTTTAGGTTTTTCTGTTCCATTACATTATGGCAAATTACACTGTAGTAGCCATTTAGGCGTAAGGGTATTCTATCTGTTCTTCCATTGTACAGCAAACTGGACAGCGGAGACAGTTGATATTGATCATTGTTGGGTTATTTATAGAACAGCAGCACGATGTTTCTTGCAGAGCAGAGCAGTTGTATGGATGAATCGATCTTATTTCGACCGTGGATCGTTCTCCATCGCTGATGATGGTTGCGTGGACGTAGTTATTCTATAACAACACAAAGATGGTTAATTGAGGGCCCTGAGTTTGAACTCACGATCGATCGCTTAGTAAGCGAACGCGTAATCAAGTGGCTACGAAGACCCCCCATACGATGGCTTGAAGCAACTAAATATACACACATTTATCTCCGTTTGGCGGTCTTCTCAACAGAAGCCCTTTCTGTTAATTTTGCCAGTCTAGATTAGCTTAGTCATCCTTTGTGGAGAGAGTTTCCCTACCGTCATGCGAAACCAAATCACTGGCAAAATTCCAGAACATTTATTTTCTTGGTGAGCTGACGATAGTCTAGCTTGATGATTCCCCACACAGTTGTGTAGCTCAGAACTTTAATACAATGGCATCAGTTTGATGCAATGATTGCAAATGCCAGAGACATCAGCGAGTGAGTAATTTGGTCGCGTCCACAGCTCAACCCGAAACAAAGACATGTGATGACGCAAAACAAGGAAGAATAAGCGATATTCATTGCTTTGAATACAGAACGACCTGAAAGCACAGCAGTGGAACTCCATTGGCGATCTAACGCAAAACGTAAACGATCGGTGAGACATCTGGATTTTGTTTTTGAACTAAGAAAATGATGCTAATGTAACCTAAAACTCAAAAACAAAACACGTATATTTTACTTCCGGGCTTTCCAAGGTAGTTCTCACATGCAGGAATCGTGCATTTTTCTACTTGTGTTTGATTGTGCTCTCGAATTTCCTTCTTTAATTCAACCATTGTCAACATTTTTATAGTTTTCACTACTGAAAGAGGTAAATAAATTACATGTTATATATAAAATTGCGCAGAATTAAATTTCTTACAAACTCATCGCAATCAAATAATCTTTTATGATTATAACATTGTAATTTATGGAAAGAACTACAAACCTTCCATAAGCTCACATGGCAAAATTTAAAACCATCATCACTTTCACCGCAGCGCCGCCTAGGTGTAGATTTGTACGTTAGATCGCCAATACAATTCACTCACTAAAAAGTGTCCACATTTTCATCGCTTGTTTACGTGAAGAATATAATTTTTTCAGGCACACTTGATTTGAGAGTGTATGGATTTCTAGCTGTCTTGACGCAAGGTCTTTAATGAAGAATGAGAAGATGGGAAGGTTTATGTAAACATATTTATAATTACATAAGTTTATTCAAATATTAATATTGCTCTTCTTCAACTATTCAGTGCAATTTTAACAAAATTGAAAGAGAAATTAAAAATGGAATGTTTTTTTTTCAATATTTTTTTGAGATGGTTATTAAAAATCCATTATTACCTTCGCTTCATTATTACAAACTCATGAACGACACAAAGAGTCTTCGATTGTATATTTTTTATATATTTTTTTACAGTTTTACAGTACACATTCGCTTATTGGCGCTTTTTTAGTTGGAGTGCTTTTTAATTGGCGGTTTGCTAGTTGGAGCACGCGCCAATCAAAAAGTAGCCATCCGTCATTGTATGTCAGTTTTACTCTGTTTTTTTCAATGCCATTTTTATTGAAGGGTCCTTGAATGTTACACCCAAAAAATTAAGGCACAGTATAAAAGTTTTTAGTTTTGCAGTTTGTTTGACAAATGATTTCGTATATATATATAAATATATATACAAATATAAAATGAATTATATCACATCAAAGACATGAAAAACAACAAGAAAAACTCGAACTTTGAAATTTGTGAACTATTGCAGTATTACTTCAGCCATTCCATGCCAAACCGATATAGTGAGTTTCAGATTTTCGTGAAAATTGGTAGCTTGGTTTCGTTGTGGTAAAACATTGAACCTGTATTTTTTTTTTTGGGTGATTCCATTTTTTTAACTTTTCCCAAAAATTACTTTTATCAAAAACTCATAACTTTTGAACCACTAAGCCGATTAAGATGATTGACACATCAAATTGAAGTTAATTAGCTAGTCTTTTTTGGAAAAATATCAAACTTGCAAGAAATTTGAGTTTTGTTTTCGTAATTATTGATTGTTTCCATTTTTTTATTGTTTACATGGTTTCGGCACCAAAGGTGCTATAATTTTCTATATTTTTCCTTGAAAACTGAGGATTTTTTACACATTTACATTTTTTACTCAAAAAGCAGATGTGTTCTTTTTGTTTTTTTTTTTGGAGTTATAATTTTAACCGTGATGATCGATATATCAAATTAAAGCCAATGAGCTAGAATTTTTTGGGAAAATATTGTACATAGTTTCGGGACAAAGGGCGCTATACTTTTTATATTTTTCTTAAAATCAGAGGATTTTTTACTTAACACATTAAAAAAAATAAATATATATATATATATATCTTTTTGCAAGTGTGAAATTATTGACTTCAATAAACTATGTCGATTATCTGAATCGGTTCTGTAGATCAAAAGTTATGAATTTTTGAAAAACGTAATTTTTGGAAAAAAGAAGAAAAATGATTTTTTGAACCATCGGTTAAATTTGAAAAATCATAATTTAAAAACGAAGAACACATTTTTGGATATGTTATCTAAAAAATTCTCAGCTTTCGAGAAAAATATAAAAAAAATAGGCGCCCTTAGACGATGAAAACTATAAAGATCAAATACGATCAATAATTAAGAAAACAAAATTATTTTTTTTGCAAGTGCAGTATTTTATCAAAAAAGACTAGCTAACTGGCCAATTTGATATGTCGATCACCTGAATCAGTTTAGTAGTTCAAAAGATATGAATTTGTGCAAAAAGTTTTTTGAAATGGAATGGGTTGTAATATTTTGCGAAAAGGAACAAAACTTCCCATTTTAAACGAAAATCTGAGAACAACTATATCGGTTTGGCATAAAATATATATAACACTAAAAAATATAGTTTGTGGTCATTTCTCCGGCAACTAAATACCCAGCAAACATTAAATCGTATAATTTTGCACGTGCCAAGTCTTACAAGAATTCCGAATAAATCATAATCGCATATAATATCAATCAAAGTATGTGTCGTGTATATTTGAAATCGCATAAAATGCAAAAACTCGATTTTATATACCATTATCAAATTAAGTCGCAATTCGGTATAACAAACATCAGTTTTATGATGTACATTGTCGTAAAATATATTTAATCCGCATCATATGCGTATATTACGCTGATGCAGTTTGTGTGTCGTATAAGCGTATAATTTAAATCGATTCAGTACTGTAGCAAATCGTGTTGCATGCTGAAGAAAATCATGAAACAGTAAATCATATTAGATCCTAATAAAGAACATATTACATCATATTGAAATGTCAATGAAATTCTGATGCACTCGAAAGTTTTAACCGCGCTGTTGAATTAAATTTCAGATACCCGCGCGAGATAGCTGGTGGATGATAATCCAGACGACCGGAGTTCGAACCCACATCGGAGCAGTTTTCACCAAACATTAATCTGTGCCATTTTAAACATTCATATTCCACGCCCAACACAAGTCAATCAAATAATTATAATTTCTACAAACATAAATACTCATATATAAAAATGGTGATTCGTGAGGCTATAAAATTTTATTTTTATATTTTGCACCATTTGTTTTTTTCTATGTCTGTAATAAATCGTATATGAGTATGGCAAAAGTCGCTATTATAGCCGGTCAAAGTTGCATATTCATCCAAACAAATTCGGTAAGCATTTGCCATGTATGTATATGGCCTCCACTTTTGCATGCATATGCCAGTTAGGCGCATTATATGCCAACCAAATTTTAAGGCATATGATGTTGTATATACGCTTGTTATGCGATTTAATGTTTGCTGGGTAGCTGAATACTAGAAACTAATTGATGTTAACGTTTCATTACCTTTTATATTCTAGATACAATACCAACAGAGGGTATTTAAAAAAAATAAAAATGGCTTTTACGAGGTGTGTTCGAAACTGAAAAAAATTAAATTCATCATATTTGTTTTTTAAGCGTACATACATTACCTAGACATTTGTCATCATTGGTGGAATACGATCATGAATGTTGTTATGAATAGCAGAGCAAGTTATGATTACAATACATATGGGTATATTTTGATAATGCAAATATTAACAACATTATACATAAACCGATAAAAATGCATTAACATATTTGTCTACAGCACTTTCAGCGTCTATATATATATTTTATTAAATTTTCAGTTCGTAATTATTTCTATTCCATTCGCCGTGTTTATCATGATGATGCTAACATTAATAACATTTTATACGAACCTCCCACCTTATATATGACGTCTCCCACCGTTTTAGAGACATCTTAACATTATGTTCAATTTTTAGAGCGTAAACCATCTGTCAATTTTTTCACTGTTTACATTTTCTTGCCACAAATCGTTGCCACTTTTTTCTCTCATGTTCCACTTCTCTTCTCTGCTGAAAGTTTGCCTTCCTTCCTTGCTTGAGACTTCAAACTACTAGTTCATTCGTCTCTAACCTTCAAAAAGGCCCTTGAAAAACTTTACTTATCCATAATATTACTCCTCCACCCCCCTTGTCTTGAGAAAGGCATTCGATCCCTCGCCGTCCAGCTCGCCCAGCAACGATGTTGTTCAGTCGATTTCCTCACGAAGAATGAAAGTTTGTCTCAGCGAGATCCACTGTTTATACTCTAGGCAAATATTCCCGTTCGTTCTTCTTCTTTTCCTTTGTTCACGGAGACTTTACACCTTACGATTTCCCCTTCGTTGCTCGCGAAAAGTTGCTCGTTATTGACAGCCCTGGTCGGGAAAGCACACTGGACAAAACAAATGTACGAGTAAATGGAAATGCTTCCAATTTTCATAAATTTCAACCATATACAGACTATGGGATTGTAATGTATAGCATATCAAACAAATCTTAAGTAATTTCCGATTCATTTGGTATGTAAACCGCCAAAATCCGTTCTCGGAAAAAATAGATATTAACGTTAAATTTACTCCATAAAAACGTGACCTGTTTTCTGATTTGGCACCCTTAATGAAAGACGTAGTTCTACGTCAAAAGTCATTCGCTCGAGGGTGTTGTAAAAGATCGTTTGTAAGCGGAAAAATCTCAATCTTTGGCGAAGCTAACCAATATTCAATAAGCCAGTCACGTGTCGGCGTTTGAGTGACGTTGTTTTCCATATTCAATTGCACAGTCCAAATAATAAAATGAAGAAATTACTGAAATCTAAGTTATTTAAATTATATTTTTTGAACAACGGACCTGTATGTTGAAAAATGGTCAATGATATAAATGAGAAAGGGCTCTAAATGGACTAGAATCATTAAACAGTTGACGACGTTCGATGATCCCCAGGTGATGACCCAACGCGACTATGGATCTATGGCACCGTCATCTACACAATTGGGCTCTACTGGACGATAGGAACCATCTACACCCTGCTCGATGTGACCAATCGACCGGTTTTTCTGCGCCGCTTCAAGATTCAACCGGGCACAAACGAACCCGTTGACGGCAATCGCCTCAGGAAGGTCATCCGCCAGGTTCTATTCAATCAAACCGTCGTCGGTGTGCCGTTAATCGTAGCGTTCTACAGCATGATTGGACCCCAAACGACCGCCATGGTTCGTCAGCTACCGGCCTTCTACACCGTGCTCTGGCAACTGGCGGGCTGTCTCGTGATCGAAGAGTTTGGCTTCTACTACAGTCACCGGCTGCTGCACGCCGGACGGATCTACAAGTACGTCCACAAGCAGCACCACGAGTGGACCGCTCCGATCGCCATCACCGCGCTCTACTGTCATCCGCTGGAGCACACGTTGAGCAATCTACTCCCGATTGGGGTGGGCGTTTGGGCTACCGGGTGTCACATCAGCGTCGCCTGGCTGTGGTTCACCTTGGCCATTTCGAACACGCTGCACGTGCACTCTGGCTATCATCTGCCCTTTCTGCCCAGTCCCGAGCAGCACGACTTTCATCATTTGAAGTAATTGTTGTGATGCTTTTTGTTTGATTGTGGTTATATTTAGTTTTTTTTTTCATTGTTTAGGTTTAATCAATGCTTCGGAGTTTTGGGAGTGCTCGATTGGCTTCATGGAACAAACACCCAGTTTATCAAATCGAAACAAGCCGAAAGGGATTATATTCTAACCAAGTTCGTACCGGTGCGGGAGATTCATCCCGATCGAGAAAAGGATGAGTAATGAGTTTCGAATTATTAGAAAATATAATATTTTATCTCTGTTCCCTAATGGATCTATGGATCTATGGATCTATATCACATCCATGTCGCAAACGAAATGTTGGTTACCCTAAAACTTGTGGAGCCTCTAATTGGAAACCTTGGCATAACATTTTTGTTGTTGTTTTCTCATTTTGGTTCACTACTCGTTGTTTTCGTCAGTATCGCTTTGTTGGTGGTCAAACGAGCATCTGTCGTAAAGGCGTCAAATATAGAATTTTCATTTTTTGTCCTAATACATAGCGTAGAAAAGGAAAGATTTGTCACCCAAAACCATTTGAGAATCCAGGACCAGAATTCGTTCTTCGAATAAATCAACAATTTTTGGAGGAGAGTTCATCCAAACACGGTTTAACCCCTGAAGGTAGGCTACTGCAAAATGCATAACAATGAGAACAAAGAGATTTCAATTTTTCATCTGCAAATCGATGGTTGTTTTTGAGTTTCGGTGATTAATGAAGTTTTTAGTGCTGCTAGAAGATCACTAAAGCGAGAAAATCGTTCTATCAATCATTACATAATTGATTACGCATTTCATGTTGGCTAATCACTATCTGCGATCTAATTGCGCCTTATTTCTATGTTGGATGCGAAGCTGAAAATGGCAACTTTATGAATCTTCTTTGTGAGAATTACCCGTTCCCGTTCTCGTTTCATAGCAAATGTTTGTGTATTCAAACGTTAGGCCTGCCGGGAAACCTAGATCTCGTCCGAACCTAGCCAACGGAACACTACGTGCCGGGGACAAACATCGGCAGCAGACGACGGATGGAAAAATCAATGTATTGATTTTTCGGGCCGCCAACAGTTCATCAGACAACAATCTTTGGGTTTGCTCTGTTTTTGTTTACCACCGCTGCCGTCGCTCACTGCTCTCTCAGCTGAGAGCGTAGATTTCGTTTTGTTTTGGTCCCACGTACTTTCGCGCTGGTTGTATACACACGTGATTGGGCAACAACACCTGTTGTTGCCTACACTCAGGAATAATGGTACATATGACATTTTTGACGTAGGATTACGTCTTTCGGGAACATATTGGGGTACAAATTGAAAAATGAAAATCGATCGCATCGTGAAAAATGTCCAATTTCAAACGCTTGTTACTCATTCATTTCATGATGGATTGATGAGATTTTTGCATCAAACGATTACGGCACTCCATAACAATTTTTCACATTGAATAAAATAGTATATATATCATATAACTAACTATCGAACAATTGGATAAATTCAACCTCTATCCAAACAGAGATACCCAGTCCTGATTGGTCGAAATTGACGTCATTTCTTTTTCGCGCCTGATTCGTTCTCTCACCGGCAAGCTGCTGGCAATCGAGTAGGAGGCGCCTACTTCACACATACCAAATGATATAAAAGGAAGGAGCATTCGTGGATCTCATTCATTCTTACAACAGACGTGGAACGGACAACAACAAGTGGAGAGCAGCAGCAGTGAAAGCGGCTAATATATAGGCGAGCATAGAAGTTGAGCGGTCAAAATGCGAGCTGTGTCTCACATCGAGCTTCTATGGCAGCATAAGCAGCGGTAAACAGTAGCAACGGTTGTTGAAACCGGTCTACTACTAGTGGCAGCAGCAAGCATCAAGAGCGGATCGTTTCAGGCACGCTCTCTCCGTCAGAAGTGTGAGAACCTTTCTTGGAATCGTGAAAGTGCAGTATCGAATCTGAGCGGCCAACAATTGAGCTGTGTCTCACATAAGTGGCAGTAGCAGCAGCAGCGGCGTTAAACATCGAGGCTGAATCTCAACAATCGAGCTGTGTCTCGCATCGGTCCACTACTGTTGGCAACAACAAACATCATGAGTAGAGAGTTTCAGGCATGCTCTCTTTCTCTACTGCTGCTGCTGCTGCTGCTGCTACTCAGTCAGATTTCTCATTCTTGTTGGACGCTCAGATCGATAAACATATGTGTTTCTAGTGTGCATTGCTGGTACTCCTGTTCACATCAACCAATACAATTGGATGCGGTTATGGAGGTAAAGGAGACAAAGGATCCGGATGAGGAAGAGTGTATCGCAAGGTTCCACATGACAACATCCAGTGTATCAAACCCGCTATCCGTTGTTTAGCTCACCGTGATGGTGTCAACGAAACCCTTGCAAACCGACGAACAGAAGCCGAAGATGCCAAAGCCAAGGAAAGCAGCAGCGACTCCGAAAAAACTACCGCTGCCAAAAAGTTAACAACTGCTACATCCGACTGAAACCTCACATTAGCACGCAGCAGATTCCGTACAACCCATTTAACCATTCCAGTCCTTTTCAGGACTTTCAATATTGCTTTGAAACGAAAGAGTTTAATTTATTGTTTTCCACTTATCATAAAAATGATATAAAACTACGATCAAAAATACTGTTTACTTTTAAATTTTCTTTGATCATGTGCAACTAACAGGAAACTTATCACGTCAGAAACATACTTTCCATCAACCAACCTGACTGGATGCGGTAAGGGAGGCGAATGACATATGTATGCATATATATATAGCGAAACGGCTCCGGTCATGCCTCAAGGAATTTTCTAAAATAATATTTTGCCGATGCCTTTGCGCGAACTACACGGGCGAGTAGCACCATAATAGCAAATCAAATGTCGAAGTTCGTGATATGAGTGCGTTCATCGCTATTCGGTTCGGCGTCGGTTTAACCCTTTCATTACGGCAGTGTGCTCCGCCGAAGTGCTACCCCTGTACGGAGCACTGCGCCGAAAAGTATGCACATCGCGCTGGTGTGATCGAAGAGCAGTATGAATTTCATGTCGTCTAAAGACGACGCTCGTACACACAGCTCGTCGCGCGGATGTCGTCTATAGACGACGCTCGTAACGGAAGGGTTAACCATCCATAACTACGCTTGGCAACATTGACATCTGGCAATTTTCATATAAGATTTTTCCCCCGCATGTTAAAAGTGGTTTTTTATGTACATAAAAGCGCAGTGTAGTATGTCAGCTGCTTCCCGGTTAGAAAATAAATGAACGACCCGTCCAATTTCAAACGTTTATTGCTCATTCATTTCATGATGGATTGATGAGATGTTTGCATCATACGTTGCCGGCACTCCATAATTTTTCACGTTGAATAAAATAATATATATCATGTAACTAACAATCGAACAATAAAAAAATCTCAACCACTATCCAAACAGAAGATACCTAGGCCTGATTGATCGAAATTGACGTCATTTCTTTTTCGCCCCCGATTGGTTCGTTCACCGGCAAGCTGCATGACAATCGAGTAGGAGGCGTCTACTTCACACATACCAAATGATATAAAAGGAAGGAGCGTTCGTGGATTTTATTCATTTTTACAACGGACGTGGAACGGACAACAGTGGAGAGCAGCAGCAGTGGACGCGGCTAATATATAGACGAGCATCGAAGCTGTGTGGTCAATAGGCTAGCTGTGCCTCACATCAAGCTTCTATGGCAGTATAAGCAGCGGCAAACTACTACTACTCTACTAGTGGCAGCAGCAAGCATCGCGAGCGGAGCATTTCGGGCACGCTCTCTCCATCAGAAGTGCGAGCACACGCTTCTTGGAATCGTGAAAGTGCAGCAGTGAACTTCAAGACGAGCATCGAATCTGAGCGGCCAACAATTGAGCTGTGTCTCATATCGAACTTAAGTGGCAGTAGCAGCAGCAGCGGCGGTAAACATCGAGGCCTAACATCAACAATCGAGCTGTGTCCCGCATCGGTCCAGTACTGATGGCAACAGCAAACATCATGAGCAGAAAGTTTCAGGCATGTTCTCTCTTTCTGCTGATGCTGCTGCTCAGTCAGATTTCTCATTTTGTTCGACGCTCAGATCGGTAAACATATATGTTTTTAGTGTTTTAAGTGTGGTCACATCAGATCAACATCAACCAACATGACTTCATGCGGCAAGAAAGGCAAAGGAGGATCGAAGCGTATCGCAAGGTTCAACATGACAATATCCAGTGTATCAAACTCGCTATTCGCCGTTTAGCTAGACGTGATGGTGTCAACGAAAACCACTAAAATAAAAACAGAAATAAGCAGCAGCGGCTCCGAAAAAGCTACCGCTGCCGAAAAAACAACAGAAGTGAATTGTTGTTTTTGTTGCTTCATAAATTTTTACGCGAGTAAATATGTCGGAATATATGTTCACGCAATATGAGCGCCAATCTCGTAAACGTGCCTTGGAGCTGAAAAAACTTTCTATCACTGATACCGAAAGCTCGATTGTAACACTGGTGAAATGAACAAAAAATACCCAACAACCAAACCAAACGGCCCTTTTCAGGGCCATCAGATCATTATCAAAGAGTTTAACAATATATTTTTTCAAACATCCAAAATCAGCATGCGACAGATAGCCTAACGTAATCCTACGTCAACTATGCGATCGTGCCTCGGACACAACCTTCTGACTTTTTTTTTCCGGTAAAAAATACCAAAGATTACAGTTTAACTCTTCAACGGGCCGTGAGAACTAGGTACCTTCTATGTCGCGAATTTGCGACCACTGTCACTCGCGAGAACTGCCAAACTCTTAGGGTCCCCGCACACTGCAGACTTTTTTGCCAAAATTGAGAGCGAATTGAACTATCGACCGATAAACAATCGTCGTGTGTGCATTGGTCGATGCTAGCCAGTACTGATTAAACAGACGGCCGATAGCTGGCCGACAAAATAGCTTAAATGCAATCGGGAAGCCTATCAAACTTTTTTATCGGCCCAAACTGAATCGAAGTAGTGTGCGCAAATGCGTATCGCTCAGGTGGGTGGCGTCTTTAGAGAACCTCTATTGAACTGACAGGAGCCAACATATCGAGTATCCCACTGACATTTTCCCTTTGTTTTCACATGAATTGGGTATCCCACTGACAGTTCTGCTTGAGATTTCGCTAACGATCGTAGCATCAATCATAGCACCCGGCTGGTATCGCTCCTATCTATTGGCCGACAGAAGTCTGCAGTGTGCGGTGCAAAATGTGAAAACCACTCTACAGCCATGACAGGAAAATCATGAATGAAAATTTACTTTTCTGTTTCGAATGTGTATTCTATGCAATACAGTATTATGTAATATTGAACTGGAATTGTGTCTGTTGATGATTTTATATTATATTGACGAGTTTTTGTAAATGTTGTGTGTTGTGAAATATATAGCCAGATGGTTAAGAGAGCGTCGTGTTTTAAGTTATCGAATAACTTAAGAATAGCCATTCAAATTTTAAGATTGCAAAACTGCCTTTATTAAATTTTCGCGAATTTGACGATTGTTTCGAGTTAAATATGATTGCAATTGAAATCACAAAAATCTGTATATAAGGAATATAAGGTGCAAGATCGGAAATGCACTCAATTATAATTGTACAGCGGTTAGATCATTTTGGAACAGTTACTGCTGCAAAAAAAAAACCAAACTTGCTACTGTGAAGAAGGCGACCAGCAAGAAGAATGCTGCTGATACTGCTGGTGTGGCTGCCCGAAAGCAAATGTCAAACAAATCCTCAAAAATCACTGCTTGCAAGCTGAAAACGCCGAAGCCATAGAAATCAGTAGCAGCTTCGAAAAAAAACTACCATAGCCACACATAATGCACAACACGAGAGAAAACAATATAGTGTTTTCAGCAAATCAAATCCAGTTCTTTTCAGAAAGAGTTTATCAAATACTGCGGTCAAATACATTCTTTTTGTAATTTCTTCGATCAAGTGCGATCAACGTAAGATTACATCTTTCGAGCACTTATTAGGGGTGCAATGAATCTTGAGAAAGACAATTCATTCCGGCTCGACACTCACACAAACAATGTTCACTCATCAATGTCACAAAAGGGAAGTGGGTGTTGTGAGGGAGAGCAGAGTGAGCGCTACATTTATGTAGACTGTTTGGAAGCGACAGTGATTTTGTCTATGGGAAATGGTATACAAATTAAATCACACATAAAGGGGAGAAAGAATCTTGACCCTTTTAGTTTTGTGGACAAGACCAATTGGTTCACCTTCACTATCGGTCGATTCGATTGGATCTTCAGTGATACTATTGCCTTGATTAGCGACCTGCATGTCAAATTTAAAATTTGCATATGAATGGTCCATCAGTGATGGGCAGGAATATCATGGCAAAGATGACGAGAGACTGGTAGGATAATTCTCATCTTCATCCGAATCGTGATCACTGCTTGTTAAAATTGCAGACACAGCATCCTTTTTAGTCAACATACTATTATTTCCATCGGACACAAACAAAATTCCATCAAAATGCACCTGAGAGAAATCAATGTTGACTCTTTTAATTGGAAGATTAGCACTTATTTTATATATTCCACATACGTTGCATATTCAAATTGCATCGGAGAATATACAATCATCGCCCACATTGCAAAAATCGATTCACTAAGCTTGCAACAATAGATCAACCTGGAACCAGTGAAAGAATGAATGAAAGAATGAAAAAACTCGCGAAAACTGAATGAAAGATCGGACAAAATCACAAATGAGCCCAAAACACCCATAAATTCACAAAAGATCTCCACCGACAAACAAATCATAAAAAAACAGTTTGCTTCTTATTTCGGATATTGTTTTAGTAATCATCGAAATAATTCTTTAGAACAACTATATCGAAATTATCAAAAGTAAAGAAAAATATGTTGGAATGGGCCGATGCTGCTGGAAGCCATGATGTGGGCTGACCTGGTACATCTTTTATTATTTCCTACATGATCCTTTTTATACCCCCCATATATTCCTGTCAGACGCAGTCCTACGTCAAAAATCAAATCGGGGATAAAAACGCACAAAAATACTCACAAACAAAGGTTTACGTCAAGTTTGAACACTTTTCTCATAAATGAATGACAACAACTTGCTTGATTGAAATTGTCAGATTGGAATTTTCTTGATGATGATGCGTAAGAAGAATAAGAAGAAAACAAACTATCTGTCATTCAGCTGGCTCCTCTCTCTCAGGTTCATATGCATTGAAAACTTCAACAACATGACTGTTTTTCAATTACTTCACGAGAATTTTGCTCTTGCTGCTCTAAATTGGGAGTTGTTAACACGAAAATGGCTCCAAAATGAATAGTTTTGACGTAGGACTACGTCTTACATTTAGTGATCCCCGATAATCGTTCGATTAAACCATTAATCGAATACTTCCTACAGAAATCGATTATTAATCGAACGAATACTGAACAACCAATAATCGAAGCGAACGAGTAATTTTCGTCGATTAATCGATCCAAGCCCAAAGCAAAAAAAAAAGGACGGCCACTGCAGTTTTATCCTGGCGCTCCCCTAAGCTCGTAAACGAAGCTCAATGCCGTCAACGCGAATTGAGCTTCCTTCACGAGTTTAGGGGAACGTAAAAGATAATAATTGATTTTCAGGCGGAATGAACGCTTTTTTGTTTCCAGATGGCTTTCTGACAAATGAAAAATATTAGTATAACTAACTATTTCTCTCAGTATAACGATTAATCGATTAATCGATTATTTGGAGCAATTAATCGTATCGAATAACAAACTGCTGAAATGTATTCGATTAGTGGATAAAAGATTAATTTCAATAATTTCAAAAATCGGGGATCACTACTTACATTAAGGGTGCCAAATCAGAAAACCGGTCACGTTTTTATGAAATAAAGTTAGCGTTAATAACTATTTTTGCTGCGAACGGATTTTAACGATTTGCATACCAATCGAATCGGAAATTTTCTAAGATTTGTTTGATATGCTATACGTTACAATCACATAGTCTGTATATAATTTAAATTGGTGAAAATTGGAAGCATTCCCCTTTCCCCATACATTTGTTCTGTTCATTTGTGTGCCTCCCCGAACAGAGCTGTCAATAACGGGCAACTTATGCAGCCGCTAGAATAGAAACAATGAAGGGGCGAAAACCGAAAAGAGAATACAGATCGGACACGATTATATATAGTCGACCATTTTTTTTCAACAATTATTTTCAAATCCTATACATAATCGAATCTCAAGAAAACATTTTTTTCAGTAATGTATGAATGTCAAACATTAATAGAAAAATATCATTTTTGTGATTCGATTATGTATTGGATTCAAAAATTAACGTTGAAAGTGAAATTGCGATTATATATAATCGAGTCCCAACTGTATTTGGGAAGTAAACTTCACCCTTGCATAGTGAGTAAACTGTCGCTGGCGTATAAGTATTGCATCTCCTCTGAGGAAAATTCTCAGAATCTTTCAGTGCCCGAAACAACAAAGGACGCTTATTTTGCTCGTTTTGTGTTTTATGTTTTCCCTCGAGCTGTGAACACTAGCGAATATTTCACATGAAGTGTGTTTCGAAAAAAAGATCGCGTAGTCCTACGTCCTTAGCGGTCGTGTCTCGGATACAACCCCTCGATTTTTTTGATTTTTTCGTGCTCAAAAAAATCAGACATGTCGCTAGACATCAGAACTAGTTACCACATAGGGTGAGTAGTGATAATTTATTGTTGAAGAAGAGAAAAAAAATAATATCGTTGATAGCAATATAGTTGTCAGTACCCTTTAAAGGGTTAACCTGTTTTTGTGCTACTTTTTTTAGCGCGGTATTTGAAAATGACCATATTTGATGAAGTAATCAGTCATTAATTTGTTTTGACGTAGGACTACGTCTTTCATTTCTATACCGGGGTGTAAAATCAAAGTTTCGAAAACGAAAGCGTTACGCCGGAGACCGAGATTTTGAGCGTTAATAGCTCCTAAACAACTGAACGAAATGGTATGATAAACACTTCATTCGAAAGATAAAATGTCTACGCGTTATATACTTGTTACTTTTTGATCCAAAAACTTGTTTCAATAGTCTTAAAATTGCTTTCAAAACAGGCTATTGAAATCACCAATCGGTATATAAGCGAGCGGCGCTCGGGAATCCACTCAGTTCTAATTGAACAGCGATTGGAGCATGTTGTCGCTGTTGCGGTGAAGCTCTTTATTTATCATGAAAGCGCGGATGAACGGTGTCACCAAGAGCCTGTTTGTGCACCCTAGGCCAGAAGGGAATCTATCAGGAGGAGAGTAATGCCACAAACGGTTCCCTGGGAAGACATCGCTACACACACATACACGCGCGGCTATTAACAGGTGGTTATCGAGTTGGCATTAACCACTGGTGGGCTTCCAGTATCGAGGAAAATGTGGAAATATCTAATCGTTACTGAAAATAATCTGCCAGTTCCTTTGGGAATTTTCAAAATATATTCATGTGAATGAATTTAATTGAATGTTTTCTATCCATGTAACACTGTGACCAAATACATTTGGTTTTGTGGTTTTTCAATCAATCGCAATTAACAGGATAGCTTCAGAAGATTATTCTTCCCCATCAGTAGGATATTTCCGTATCCAATATTGTATGCGCCCGCAATCGATTATTGCTCAGTCGCCGAAAGTTCCGAGCTCAGAGAGTTCATTCCCCTCTAGTTTGCCTTCCAAATTGCCATCGTAAACCACACCTTCTCTCGATTCAATCACACACAAAAAGCATACTTAAGCGATATTCTGGTGGTGAGACACATTCATTTTTCGTGAGGACATCGACAAGACAACATCGTTGCCTAACGTGCTGGAGGAGGTGGATGGCGAAGGATCGACACATACACGCGCAGAACTCTTTCCGTTAGGATGCCATTCAGCATCGAGAAAGTTCCGGAAAGATCTAATCATTGCTGGAAAATAATCTGCCAGTTCCTTTGGGAATTTTCAAAATATATTCATGTGAAAGAGTTTATTTTAATGTTTTCTATCCATGTAACACTGTGACCAAATACATTAGGTTTTGTGATTTTTCAATCAATCGCAATCAACAGGATAGCTTCTGAAGATTATTCTTCCCCATCAGTAGGATATTTCCGTATCCAATATTGGATGCATAAAACCTTGTGCCTCCAACGTAACGCTCTCGTTTTCAGATTCAACTTCATACAAATGATCTCTAAATCAACGATAGTCCTACGTCACCCTTGCGGTTATACCATAGATATAACCCACTTCCTGTTTTTCTATTTTGGATATGTGTTTCATCGCTCTACATAGGGACTGTGTCAGTACTTTGTACTTTGTTTTAACGTAGGTCTTTCATTTCTTTACTGGGGTGTAAGTTCAAAGTTTCGAAAACGAAAGCGTTACGCCAGAGAACGAGATTCGAAGCGTTGATAGCTCTTAAACAACTGAACGAACTGGTATGATAAACACTTCATTCGAAAAATAAAATGTCTACGTATTATATGTTATTTTTATACGTGTAATTACTTTTTGATCCAAAAACTTGTTTTCAATAGCCCTAAAATTGCTTTCAAAATATACTATTGAAATCACACTAATCGGTATATAAGCGAGTGCTGCTCGAAAATCTACTCAGTTATGATTGCGCAACAATTGAGGTATGATCGCTGGAATGAATGGATGTTCCCCTAACACAGACTTCTAAACCATGGAGCCAGGGGAAATCGGTATTGCAAAATAGATGCAAGCAGCGGGTACTTTTGTACTCGCTTTCCCTAACACAGGGCCTGTTCACGAACGTCACTTCACGGTGAAAACGAAATGAAGTGCATATAACCTTCCATACAAATCATTTCGTTTTCACCGTGAAGTGACGTTCATGATCAAGCCCATATAGATGTATAGATATTTTTCATGGCGATACTCAAAGCTTGTTTCATCATCAATGCATATCGAAATAATGACACTTCATTTTCTTCGCGATTGCCAAAATGACAATCGTCGAAGTTACAAATACCTTATAGTGAAATGTACCAACCGTTGGTAGGGAGGGGTATTGCATCTTATATTCATTTTACATACGGTCGGTATCCCAGCAAACATTAAATCGTATAACTTTGCACATGATAAGTCACATATAATTTCGTATCAAATCACAATCGCATAAAATATCAATCAAAATATCGATCATATATATCTAAAATCGCATAAAATGCAAAAACACGATTTTCCATGTCATCGATGGATTGAGTGGTAACGTTGTCGTATCAAATCGCATATCAGTCCAAAAAGCATCGCATATCGTTATATACGGCTTTATATGCGTACAAAATGTGTCATATACGTATATCGCCTCCACTTTTGTGTGTATATGCTAGTTATCTGCATCATATATCATACAAATGTGTCTTGGTTGTATGTATATCGCCTCCAATTATAGCTATTCATACGACTTAATGTTTGCTGGGTAGTATGTACAGAAAATATGTACATTCTACCAATGTTTGCATTAACAAATATTTGGTAGTTCATTAAGTATGCAGTTCTTGCAGGGATGATAATCGTCCAAGTTACCAATACGTGTAGTAAAATGTATCAATCGTTGGTAGGAATGTGTATTGCATGTGGCAGTCATTTCATATACGGTTGGTAATATGTACAGAAAATATGTACATTCTTCTAATGTTTGCAATACCAAAGATATGGTAGCTTTTGGTACCAAGGATTTTTCTGGTTGTACTTACTACCTAATTTCTGTCGTCTTGTTTCAGTTCACGATGATGGACGCATCCGTTCGTGAGGGGGAATCAGAACCTTCCCCACCTACGGCAACCAAACGTAATGAGCAGCCGCATGCTCCACTGGAGCCTCAGAACCCGAGATTGCTCTCATCACTGTACAGTTTTCTGGTCATCGTAAGCTTCTTTCTGGTGGGGTTTGCTGCCTTCAGGAACACCCTAACATGGTGAGGATTATATGGTGACTTCATTGATCAGCGCTGAGTTTCGTTTCTCAAAACAGGCACCTGCAACGTTTCTGGGGTGCATCGGGGGATTTCTGGCAAGCCCAATGGGATCGCTTTATCGATTTTACGGGGGAAGACCCCGCCACTCTGTGGGTGCTGAGTACGACCCTCTTCACCATGTTCGTGTACTGGTTCTTCGGAGGGATCTACACCATGTTTGACATCACCTGCAAGCCGGCCTGTATTCGTCGCTACAAAATGCAACCAGGCACGAACGAGCCGGTCGACAGAACCCGACTGATGAAGGTTATCGCGACGGTGCTGATGAATCAAACCGTCATCGGAGTTCCGATGGCGGTCCTCATGTACCAGGCGATGCGTTTCCGTGGACTCAACGATCTCCGGGAGCTACCAACCTTCCACTGGGTGCTGGCGGAGCTCGCCTTTTGCATTTTCATCGAGGAAATTGGCTTCTACTATGCGCACCGATTGCTGCACAATAAGTATATCTACAAGTACATCCACAAGCAGCACCACGAGTGGACTGCACCGATTGCCATCACCGCCATCTACTGCCATCCGATCGAGCACGTGTTCAGCAATCTGGTGCCACCGTTTTTGGGGATTTTCATGCTCGGCAGCCATGTGGCGGTCGCCTGGCTCTGGTTCACGCTGGTGATTCTGTCGACGTTGAACGCCCACTCGGGGTACCATTTGCCGTTCTTCCCCAGTCCGGAGGCGCACGATTTTCACCACCTGAAGTGAGTACCGACGATTTTTTTTATGGATTTTTTTTTCGCGTCCTTTAGTTACTGTTGATTTTCTGCTATCATAATGATTTCGTTCACCGCCGTATCCTCGATAAAATATTTTATATTTTGGGATCTCATGCTCTAAATTTTCGGAGAGTATTGGGCTGAACTCTATTTTCGCATTATCCTGAATCACCTGAGTTGAACATTTAGAATGATTTGACAAAGCTGCTATGCATTCAGCTCCTGCCCAAAATCCACTTGACCGTAACTGTCTTATATATAAGTCAATTTTGTTGGAAATTGGCATATTACCACAGCAGTGGAACTCCATACAATTTACTGACTAAAAAGTGTCCACATTTTCATCGCTTGTTTTCGTGAAGAATATAATTTTTTCAGGCACACTTGATTTGAGAGTGTATGGATTTCTAGCTGTCTTGACGCAAGGTCTTTAATGAAGAATGAGAAGATGGGAAGGTTTATATAAACATGTTTATAATTACATAAGTTTATTCAAATATTAATATTGCTCTTATTTAACTATTCAGTGCAATTTTATCAAAATTTGGAAGAGAAATTAAAAAAGGAATGTTTTGTTTCAATATTTTTCTGAGATGGTTATTAAAAATCCATGATTAATATTGCTTTATTATTTACCCTCCATTATTTGTTAATTTCTCCTGCTTTTCGTTCTTTGACCTATCATTTTAACAATTCAATTTGAGAGGTTTAAAATTGCGACAAGATAAAAATTTGGTGTGAAAGAGCGAATTGTGGAAAATTAAGTCGCAAATTCTCTAAGCGTTATAATTAAAATTTTTCTGTAGTATTTAATTTTTGAGTTTGTTTGAATGACAGATTAAAGTTGATTCATAAAAGAATAAGATTTCATTTGATATGACGATTTTTGAAATCGACTCAATGGTTGTAAAGTTATGACGTTTTGTAAGAAATCTTACTTACTTATTCAGCAAAAGGCCCTAGTGGCATGTGCTGTACACAAAAGTTGTCTCCATTCACATGAGTTCTATATTTTTTTTTCCAATTCTTAACTTTCAAACCAACATATCATATCTTTCCGTTATCCGCAAACATGCCAAGCAGTAACTTAAAAAAAAACAAACTCATAAACGACAAAAAGAGTCTTAGATTGTATATTTTTTATATATTTTTCACAGTTTTACAGTACCATTTGCTTATTGGCCATTTTTTTAGTTGGAGTGCCTTTTAATTGGCGGTTCACCAGTTGGAGCACGCGCCAATCAAAAAGCAATCATCTGTCATAATTGTATGTCAGTTTTACTATGTTGTTCCAATGCCATTTTTATTGAAGGGTCTTTGAACGTTGAACTCAAAAAATGAAGGCACAGTATAAAAGAATTTAGTTTTGCAGTTTGTTTGACAAATGTGTTCGTTTGAAAACATTTATTAATATATATACATATATAAAGTGAATTATATCACAGCCACTATTCAAGGAAGTTAATGATATTTTCTAGCATCAATCCAAATGCAGTAATTATAATTATTATTATGGCCGCACTAAAAGACATGAAAAACAACAAGAAAAACGCGAACTTTGAAATTTGTGAACTATTGCAGCATTACTTCAGCCATTCCATGCCAAACTGATATATTGGTTTTCTGATTTTTGGAAAATTGGTAGCTTGTTTTCGTTATGGTAAAACATTTAACCTGTATTATTATTTTTTGGGTGATTCGATTTCTTCACTTTTTCCCAAAATGACTTTTATCAAAAACTCATAACTTTTGAACCACTAAGCCGATTCAGATGATCGATACATCAAATTGAAGTAAATTAGCTAGTCTTTTTGGAAAAATATCAAACTTCCAGGAAATTTGAATTTTGTTTTCGTAATTCTTGATTGTATCCGTTTTTATAGCTTACATGGTTTCGGGACCAACGGCGCTATATTTTTCTATATTTTTTCTCGAAAACTGAGGATTTTTTTACACATTTATATTTTTTACTCAAAATTAGATAAAACCTTTTTTCTTTTTTGAGTTATAACTTTTTAGAGTTAACCGATAGTTCGGAATATTAATTTCTTCCCCTTTTTCCTATTTTCAAAAATTCATAACATTTGAACTGCTAGAGCGATTCAGATGATCGATATATCAAATTAAAGCCAAGAATTCAGAGTTGTTCGAGAAATAATAAAACGAAAGATAAATTTTGGAAAAATATTGCATTTGCGTAAAAATTGTTTTTGTTTTCGTGATTAATAATTGTATCTGTTTTTCATAAATAAAAAAAAAATTTGCACGTGTGAAATTATTGACTTAAATTAACTATGTCGATTATATGAATCGATTCAGTAGATAAAAGTTATGAATTTTTAAAAAACGTCATTTTAGGAAAAAAGGAGAAAAATGACTTTTTGAACCATCGGTTCATTTTGAAAAATCATAATTTAAAAACGAAGAACATATTTTTGGATATGTTATCTAAAAAATCCTCAGCTTTCGAGAAAAAATATAGAAAACATAGCGCCCTTGAATGAAAAGTATAAAGAACAGTTACGATCAATAATCAAGAAAACAAAATTATTTTTTTTGCAAGTATAGTATTTAAAAAAACTGGCTAGCTGGCCAATTTGATATGTCGATCATCTGAATCGGTTTAGTAGTTCAAAAGATATGAATCTAAAAAAAAAATATTTTTGGAAAAAAGGAAAAAACTAGATTTTTCGAACCACCCTAAAATGGAATGAGATCTAATATTTAACGAAAAGGAACAAAACTACCAATTTACACGAAAATCTGAGAACCACTATTTCGGTTTGGCATGGAATCTATATATAATACTAAAAAAATGTAGTTTGGTGTTAATTTCTCCTGCAACTAAAAAACTGATTACTAGAAACTAATTGACGTTAACCTTTTATTACCTTGTAAATTCTAGATACAATACCAACAGAGGGTATTTAAAAAAATAAAAATAGCTTTTTATGGGGTGTGTTCAACACTGAAAAAAAATATTCAGAAATCATATTTTTATGTTGTTTTTTAAGCGTACCTACATTATTTAGTCGTATAATTATTGTATCATTCAATTTATTCCGATGAGAATGCTTTAAAATATTTCAACTGATGCTCTTACCACATTTTAATTTTATTTATTCATTGTTCAGTTTTTATGGCGAAGCTTCATCCGTAAATTACACATTTGTCATCATTGGTGGAATACGACCATAAATGTTGTTATGAATAGCACAGCAAGTTATGATTGCAATACATATGGATTTATTTTGATAATGCATTATACATAAACCGATAAAAATGCATTATAATATCTATCCACAGCGTTTTAGCGTCTATATGTATATTTTATTCAATTTCAGTTCGTAATTTCTATCCCATCCGCCGTGTTTATCATGATGATGCTAACATTAATAACATTATATACGAACCTCCCACCTTATATATGATGTCTCCCATCCTTTTAGAGACATCTTTACATTATGTTCAAGTTTTAGAGCGTAAACTATCTGTCAATTTTTTCACTGTTTACATTTTCTTGCCACAAATCGTTGCCACTTTTTTCTCTCAAGTTCCACTTCTCTTCTCTGATATTACCGTGGACAAACTCTGCGGCATATGCAGCAAGATGCTCATGATATAGACTGCTATTGGAATTTATTTCATTCACTGCTATATCTCTCAGATGATGTTTGAGCAGAGAATAGAGCGATTGTGATGAAGCTATCCCATTCATTTGATGCGTAATTGCTCCAAACAAACAATCCCCATCACCGGGAATGATCACAAGCCAATATCGATTGCCTTGTATATCCACAATCTGCTCCATTGTGTACTGGAAATGTATACAGAGTCTGCACTAAGATTTCATAAAATAAAACTAGTTTCAACCTGAGACGAGACATGACAATAGGGGGCCGATTCCGGACCACCACTTCTGTCAAACTCGGACCACTTGCAACTCGGCTTCTGATTGGTTGATGAGGAAAATAATTGACAAAGATAAATATACAAAAATGGGATTTCCAACATTTTCACAGTGTTGCCAAATATATTCAACATTGAATAATAGTTGCATTCACATTTCATTTTAGCAAAAATTTCTATTATGGATTCTTTGTAAGTTTTCGTTACTATTACGTCCGGTGTTCAGTTCCTGAAGAGGGAAACATTGCATCGGAATTTCCACCCTCCATCTTTTTGTGATTCTCTTGTATTCTAGCATAGTATAATAGCAGCGGCCTAGCAGAGATGAACATTCAATTATTTTCCAACCGTAAAGCATAAATCGTGTTGGAACCTGAATAAAGCATACATACCAACAAATAAAAACCTGAATAAACGCTATGTTATATTTTGGGAATGTATTATTTTATCAATATTTCAGTACTGTTAGTGTTTGAACGATATCAAAGTTCAATTATAAAGCCTTATTCCTGTATACACTTCACGGTGAAAACGAAATGAATTGTATCCGCGATGACAACGATACGGTGTCGACATATGGATACGAAATTGGTTTTTAACAAGTCTAACTACTCGGCCCGAAGGCACTTTTAAATTGTTAAAATCTGAATGAAAATTTTTACCTGGCGTTATTTATTTACTTGAAGCACGTCTTTCTTACCCTTACTTGAGCTTTTTTCTATACACTTTCCGAAATTCTCACTAAAACTTATCATTATAATATAAAATTATCTTCAGATACAATTTTTGTACGAGATTATTTTACCAAATGAAGAAAGCAAAGTTTTTCATTCACATTGAACACTAATTTGATACGAAATTTTTATTCATAATTTCTATTTGAAAAGGTTCAATTCCACCTAAAAACTCATCATTTTCTTTAACTCGTGAAACGAAATTTAATGGCGTGTCGTTCATTTTGATTTCATCGTGAAGAGTAAACGGTAAGGCCCATAGTCTCTTGATAAATAAAATATACTCCAACTATCAAATCTACGTTTTCTATTTAATTTTTCACATTTAATTTTTTTGCATACCAAAATAACAGGAAAGTACTTATTGTTTGAAATATGTGACATTCGGTTGAACAATTAATACAAAAAAAATGTGCAGCTCAGAAAATACATGATACGAAGAACACATGTTTTTCATGGGAAAATAATCTTCCGAAATTTTATAACATTTGGCAACCTTCACATCTCGCTTTCCTGTTATCTAGCACTTGGTCGACGAAAATGCAGAAAGAAGAGTAAGAAGCCAGTTGTCACGTCTTGTCTTAGGTTTCAACCAACCTTGGTGGCAAACTGCTATTATGAAGGGAAGACAAATCTCGAAGTCTACGGTGTGCAAACAATTGCTATCGAATTGTATGTTCTCTGAAAGCAAAGTTGATCGAACTGAATGGACTTGATTGAAAGTATTAATTCGAAGAAAGTTTATATGCATACCAAATACGCGCAAGAATTAATTATCATATATTCAGACTAAAAATATGGTTGGGAAGCTGGTTGAATTTGCGAGTTGTTTGATGTTTCTTCTTCAAAGATGACTCTTAACATAAACAACCAATAGAAAGTATGTCTGTTATAGTATTAGGGCAGAGGTTCTATCTTTGACGGAGGGTTCTCCTCGCTGGATCGAATGGTGGAATATGCAAGGACAAATATAGTTCGCCAGACATTTTCATTAGTGTTTACTCTACTTTATAGGAATTGTCGCTATAAGTAGAATAGAGATTATAAGTAGGAATTATCATTGTAAGATATTACTATCATGGACATATTTCAGAATTATAGTGTTTTCAAATATTGACCGTTTTACGAATAGATGTAGATCTGCTGGAAACATACACCGCATCTTATAACGCTGAATGAGAGCTATGTGCTTTGCTCCATGCTGCAATATTTTTCTCTATTATAATAATGTATTTATGTCAAACAGCAATAAATGATCATTATTATAGATGTATTTTCACTAGCTTTTGTGATAATTTTATAGATGTATTAAACATAACGTCAGCACTATCTGTAGCATATGTATATATAATATGTTATCAGCGTTTATATATGTACAAGTAAGAATAATTATGTTTATATAGGTATCCATGTAAGTATTTGTGTGTATGATCTTAAATCTATTGTCGCGTTTATAAATGTGCACTGGTGATCATGTAACCCCGTAGTTATTTAATTCATTAATTCTTAATTCTTTAACTCATTAATACATTATTTCTCTAATGCTTTAATTATTTAATTCTAAATGCTTCAACTATTTTATTCTTCAATGTTAAAATCCTTATTGATTTAATTCTTGGATTTTTAATTTTTTCATTCTCCTTTTTGTTTCACCCTTTAATTCTGTAACTCCCCAACCCTTCAATTTTATAATCCTTTTTATTAATTGATTCTTTTATTTTCTCATTCGTTAATTCTTTGATCTGTTCCTGCCGTCGCGAATGATAAAGTTATAAAGAGTGCGATTGATTTTAGATAAATTCTCTAGATTACCTTCTCAGATTCCCCAAAGACAACTTTTCGTCGCCATAATTAGATTTCTATAAAGCGTACGCGCGGTGCATAATGGAACATATAACCGGAATGAATATTTCCAAAGTAGTTCCCTCGGTTACCTTCTTAGGTTTCCAAAATATAATTACTATCCGCCTTTACGATTGGAACTCAATAAAAAAAAAGCACACACGATGAATAACTGAGTATATCACCAAGTCGATTAGTTTCTAGTTTTAGAGGGATTCCATCGGTTACCTTCTCAGGTTTCCTAAATGTAACTCTCTTCTGTAGTGATATCTATGAAGCGTATGCGCAATGAGCAACGGAATGCATCGCCAGGTCGATTGATTTTAGATTAGCTCTCTAGGTTACTTTCTCAGGTTTTCAATAGATTATAGACTTTCCGCCGTTATGATTAGGTTTCATCGGTCACCTCTTCAGGTTGACTAGAGATAATATCAGACACTGGGTTTACATAATTTTAAAACATAATACTAGTGATGAATCACAAAATATAGGTTTAAAAATAACCTCGGTAGTAATACAAGTTTTAGTTTTAGCGAAATTGAAAGAATTTCCTCGGTGATCTTTTCCGGTTGAGAATATATTGTCGATTGGAGAAATTCTAAAAGGGTTTCTTAGCGACCTTCTCAGGTTGAAAATTGACCCTTGGTCTCCTCGATTGAATAAAAATATATAGATCGAGAGTTTTTATGGCCTTCTCAGGTCAGGAAAAATATCTATGTACTACGCACGACGAATAACGAAATGCATGACCGATTCGATTAGAATGTATATTTTTTAAATCTCATTTCGCCGAATAGCTGAGAGTTCACGTTTTTAGAATCACATCACTTACCACGGTGAATCCTGATTTTTGTTAACCATTCCCACTAACAACTATCCCTTCCATGATGAACGCTAGGGAACCACGCTATAGAGGCGACCCTTCTGGCCTTCGGGCGGCGAATATCATACTAACATTCCTTCCCTTCCCCTGGTGACTGTAAGGACGTGACCGGCGTCGTTATTGACCATTGAAAGCTCGAATCACCGAAAATTGCACAACGAGAATGATTTACTAGTCCCAAGTGTCATTCTGTGTGTTCTTTGTGCAATTTGGTTGGTTCAGGTCAATCACGGAGAGCAACTACGAATTGTACCGTCTACCCAAGCTCAAGCTCAAGCTCAGCCCTTTAGTTACTGTCGATTTTCGCCCGGCTCAAAGTTAGAATAGATACATTGTTGATTCGGTCCGATTAATTTTATACAATATTTTTTTTCGATCGGAATGTGGCTCGAATATTTAACTCCATGCTTACAAACAGTCATCGGTTGATAAGCACAATCTTATAATTTTATATTTCTGATTTAAGGTTCCAGAAAATAATTAACATTTGGAGTACTTACACAATAATAGGCTAAATCCTGTGGATCAACTTTTATCTATTTTTCGCACATGAAATCTGATTGCAAATTAACTTCAGTGTGGTTGTGAATATTTCGAACAGTTTTTTTTGCATATCACTTCATCAGTCACAGTTGGCCATGAATATCAAGTTGACAGAAAATTGAAAAAGTTGAAAATTATCACCGTTTATACGGACCCAAATTACCAGTTTCTGGGAGAATCGAAAAAATTAAGAAGTAACCATCACGCATCCCCGCATTCAATCGCTGAAAGATGTATCCCGGTGGAACTTTACCAAATCTGTACGATTGTGGACCCTACGGAGGATGCTGCTATTCCGGCCCGTGCTGCTACCCCTACAGCGTTCCTGCTCCATGTGTTTCCTACTGTTTCGCTTACAATCATATGAGATTCGATCATGATATGAGATTGAGGAACTCTGGTTTCTACGATTGATGATGGCCACTAGAGAAATTTAATGAAATAAAAACATGGAAATAGAAACGATTTTTTTTGACGTAGGACTACGTCTTTCATTTCTATACCGGGGTGTAAAATCAAAGTTTCGAAAACTAAAGCGTTACGCCGGAGACCGAGATTTTGAGCGTTAATATCTCCTAAACAACTGAACGAAATGGTATGATAAACACGTCATTCGAAAGATAAAATGTCTACGCGTTCTATACTTGTTACTTTCTGATCCAAAAACTTGTTTCAATAGTCTTAAAATTGCTTTCAAAACAGGCTATTGAAATCACCAATCGGTATATAAGCGAGCGCCGCTCGGAAATCCATTCAGTTCTAATTGAACAGCGATTGGAGCATGTTGTCGCTGTTGTGTTGAAGCTCTTCGTTTATCATGAAAGCGCGAATGAACGGTGTCACCAAGAGCCTGTTTGTGCACCTTAGGCCAGAAGGGAATCCATCAGGAGGAGAGTGATGCCACAAACGGTTCCCCGGGAAGATCTCGAAGCAGCCGTTACACACACACACATACACGCGCGGAATTCTTTCCGTTTGGATGCCATTCAGCATCGAGAAAGATCCGGAAAATAATCTGCCAGTTCCTCTGGGAATTTAAAAATACATTCATGTGAAAGAGTTTATTTGAATGTTTTCTATCCATGTAACACTGTGACCAAATATTTTTCAATCAAGTGCTATTAACAGATGGTTATCGAGTTAGCATTAACCACTGGTGGGCTTCCAGTATCGAGGAAAATGTGGTAATATCTAATCGTTACTGAAAATAATCTGCCAGTTCCTCTGGGAATTTAAAATTACATTCATGTGAAAGAGTTTATTTTAATGTTTTCTATCCATGTAACACTGTGACCAAATACATTTGGTTTTGTTATTTCAATTGCAATTAACAGGATAGCTTCTGAAGATTATTCTTCCCCATCAGTAGGATATTTCCGTATCCAATATTGGATGCATAAAACCTTGTGCCTCCAACGTAACGCTCTCGTTTTCGAAGTCCCCCAAATTTTCATTCATTCAGAATGAATTCAGATTCAACTTCAAACAAATGATCTCTAAATCAACGATAGTCCTACGTCACCCTCGCGGTTATACCATAGATATAACCCACTTCCTGTTTTTTGCTCTCTTTCATGTATACTGTTGTGATTCATGCGCCTGCATCTTGCAAGTGCGCTCAGATTTGGTGCGAGCTTCCATATGTGTTCGTACTTTATGTTACCGTACTCGGTGAACTTCCCACTGAACGCGTTTGCCATGGGATTCATTTGATTTTTTGAGTGGCATGGCTCAGGGGATTGTCAAGATGGCCGCCTCTTCGTAGCCAGCATAGAAAATCACGAGCATAAAAATCATAACCTTTGTTTTTGTTTATAAAATGTTTACAAACAAACTCATCATACGCAACGTACAACGTCATCAGATTGGTGCATTTCAACAGTTTCTACTCAAGTTGTCCAATATCACTACGATCGTGTCTTATTGAAATAAATTAACATCAAAATAATAAAATGAAGTGCTTCGTGCGATCCTGCCACAGTGATTTTAATCGCAAATTAACAAATGAAGCATCCGGATGGGTATCCAAACATAGTTTCCCGAAGAAAACTGACCAACGGAATCGTTGGCTTCAAGCTATTGCAAATGCTGAAAATATTTGCATTAATATCGACTCCATTAACTTTAAAACAGTGAGAGTTTGTTCAAAACATTTCACTCGCAACTCCTACTATTCTCGCGGAACCCAACTATATTTAACCGATGCAGCTGTTCCCACTGTTTTTGGTTATTGCCAAAAACCTGACAGGCATTCATTTATTTACGTAAAGGTACTGCAGGCTACAACTACCAAATATTGTTCATTTATTCCTAACACAAAGTGAGTTTCTCATATCCGATCCACTCAACGGAGCATGTGTTTATAGTTCGAAGGATTCATATAGTTCCTGTTTATCACACCAAAGTCACACCCACCGTAACGTATCTCTTCTGGATCCAGAAGTAGGACGCAAATCCGACGCATCAGGTACAACAATATGTTTCTTAGACTTCATATACAATCAAATTTTTTCGTTAAATTTAGCTACCGCCTTTGGCAATAAACATTCGTCTGAAAATATTAAAACGCTTGACGTATCAAACACATCAGACTCATTCAATCTGAATGATGAGTTCCAAGTTTCCGGCCATTCGAAATCCAATTCGTCGGGTTTATCCAGGGAAAATTTGCTTTTGCGTTCTCAAGATCCCGACCTGCAAACGCCAAGTATTCCTGCTGTGTTTGGCTTGAACAGTCAAGCTTATGACATCAATCTTGAGAATTCGTACCTGTCAGGTGCATCCACCCAAGCCACCAGCAAATCTGATGAATCCGATTTACCAGGTTCAACCAGACGAGGCTACGAGCTAGGGAACAGTAACCAACATGCTTCCTCAAAAATGACATCCACTACAATTATTTCAGAGAAACAAAACCGTAAAAAGTATAGTTCGAGTAAAATAAAATATATTTTTTTCAAAACATATCCATTTATTAGGCGAATTCGATACGCTGGTGACATTATTGGTCAAGATCTTACGAACGTCTCTTCGAGTTGCTCCCATGGCTGTTGATTTTCCACGTGTGTCCTCCAAGCATTTATTGGTCGGGGAACTTACGTTACTTTCTCCTTATCATTTAGATGTTTGAGAAACTAAACACAGTACAAATGTAGTTTGCTGCGATATGAAAAAAATCAAATAAGGTGCCTTTTTTTTCATTTATTTACTATGCTAATTTAAATACACTCGGATAGTCGATTGTATAAAACAGTTATCAATCTGGTTATTGTTATCATGTTATTATAATGCGATTCAGATGCATAGATGCAGGAAATTTCATTTCAAAACCGAAAGTTTATCCCCTAGTATAAGTTATTTGTTCCATTTTTTTTTCTGGTTCTAAATACAGGGACAAAACCATCCTGAAAAATTCACTTGGTGCCGACAACGAAACCAAAATCCTACACTTGCTTACTTGTTTCCTTCTTTCCGTAGTTTTATCGGATTCAAAACCTGTGTCCCATTGATGTAATTATTGATAGTAACAAAGAAGAGCATAGTGTAAAGAAATGTGCGCATAGAAAGACAAGTCAGATAAAAGTTATACGTTGAGAAATTTGGCGTAAATGAGAGAAACAAACTTTTTTATGTTTTACATATGATTTACGTAGAAAGAATTTAACAGATATGGAACAAACGATTGGAGCTACAATAATGGTCATTTGTAATAACGTAAAGTTTAATACTTAATGAATACTGATCAAAGAATCGGGAGTTATGTCAACTTATTCACCCGAATAGTACGATACAATGATTATACGAACGAATGTAAGAACATCTGAGACATTTTTATATAATTTTTTTTTTTTTGCAAATCGGTTGCGTGACTTGCTGGCAATATCAAGTGCTGTGCTCGAACAAAATTCCCTGGGTCGTATCCTCAAAACGACCCTTCGGACAAAGCGGTGTATTCCATTTCGATCAGATTCTGCATCTCCCGAAGCTCCTGGAACTTTTCATGATCCGAATATGTGCATAATTTACTGCCAAGCACATATTGCACCAAACTGAGGATAATCAGCGAATAGCTTACAGTAGCGATAATGAACATGATTTCACACTTTTCCACATCTCTGCAGAAAGCTTCAACCTTGCTCTGGTCACGAATTTTCATATCCCGGCAGAGAACATAAAATCTGAATTTAAAACAAATTCATCAACAAGCGTTTTTTCCACGAGTAATAATACACACTTACAAAATTACGTCAAAACTATATCGCTCCGATGGGACCGCAGATCCGGGTTCTCACAAATGTTCCAGAAAATAGTGAACACGAAAGTAACCATACTAAAGAAGCAAAGAATCAAAATCCAGGCGATCTCCAGTAAGTAGATTATTTCCATAAACACGACGCAAGATATACAACCACCTACACGGGAGCCCCAGGCCCGATAAACCTTATACCGGGTGGCCCTGTTGCGATGAATCCAACGAAAAGTATCATCATCGAGGCGCCGATATCCACAAAAATCATTTGAACCGCCTCAGTCCTGGAATGAATTATAGATTCAGTGCGTAAGATCGTACTGATCGGAGCCATTAATCACCCTAAAAGACGTAGAAAACTTGCTCCGCTTGGTCCAGCATGATGATCGCAGGTGACCTTCGGCACATTTTGCCGCAGAAAATTCCTTCGCTAACAAGGCATATAACCGGTGCTATCAGCGTAGCCTAACAAGATTAACATATGATTTCCAACAGCCGCCTCAAAAAAATTAAACATAACTTTGTAAGTTAACACGAAACGAAACACCGAAAACGCCATCAAAATATTGCGAAACAAACAAAATTAACCATGACAGTTCGATTGAATTATGTGCGAGGTACGTGAGCAACGTAAATAGAACACCAGGTATATTACACCGCCATATTGCTCTCCAATACAAAGAAGCTAGTTTTAAAATCACTGCCACTGTTATCGCGGATTCTCCTAAAACTATTTTTTGCTTTTTTTCTTTGCCTACCACTACATGAAAAAAGCGGAGAGTAATATACCTGGTATTTTATTTACTTTGATACGTGAGCCGCGGGCCTAGTTTTATGCTGCCTACGCTAAATTTGCACTGGTTGAGATAGGGGTGCCAGGACTCTGGCATGGCTTAACTACTTTGAGGCTTTTGAGGGAGAAGTAGAATTTGGAAGGTACAATGGAGATAGTGAGCAAATTGGGTGTATTGAGAGGATGAGCTCATGAAGTTTGAAGAAGATGTAGAGTTTGGTAGATTAGGGAGGAGCGTTTACGCAGTTTAAGAACGTTCATAGGAAAAGTTTGCGCGATTTGAGAGAAGTTTGAGCAGTACGTGCTTTATAAGAGAAGGAGATATGGTTCGTGAAGAACGACTTGGACGGCATTTGAGCGGAAGACTCCAGGACAGTGGTATCCAAACTTTTCTTTGGATGGGCCACAAACACACATTAGTCAAAGGTGTCACGGACCGCAAATAAGTAGGACTACGAAATTATAACCTTGGGGAAACAACCATTATAATAATTCTAATTAATTTGACAGCACTGACAAGGGCCGATGAATGAATGCCTTCGCTGAGTGAAGGGACACGAAACGATCGCAAATCAATAAGACGACAATTTCAGCAGATTTTCAAATTAGCTCAAAATCAACATGTACTGTTGATTGCTCGCTGTCTAGAGCGACATTAAAACACTGAATTACTAAACATCAAATTGGATTATAGAGACTTTGAGCTGATGACAGTCATTATCCCTCCACATGTAAAATTTGGTTCCATTTGATTGACTAATTCTCGAGTAATGTAGAAATTTGAGTTTCATTCGTATGGCAGCTCCCCCTTAGAGAGAGAGGGGGGGGGGTGGAGTGTCTAACCACCGTAAAGACTTTTATTGCACCCTAAAACCTCCACATGCCGTATTTGGTTTCATTTTCTTGATTAATTCTCCAGTTATGCAGAAATTTGTGTTTCATTTGTATGGCAGCCCCACCTAAGAGAGAGGGGAGGAGTATCTAACCACCATAGAATCATTTATTGCACCATAAAACCTTCACATGCAAAATTTGGTTTCATTTGCTTGATTAATTTCCGAGTAATGTAGAAATTTGAGTTTAATTTGTATGACAGCCCGCCCCCTTTGAGAGGGGGGATGGGTTTCAAACTATCACGAAAACGTTCCCCGGCCCTACAAATATGAACAATATGAACATACCAATGTTCATATTGATCGCTTCAGTAGTTTCCGAGTCCATAAGAATCAGACAGACAGACAGACAGACAGACAGAAATCCATTTTTATATATATAGATTGTTTTGTTAACGATCTTACTAAACCAAAAGTTGAACTCAATGAAATAATGAAAAATAATTTGAGCTAATTTTTAATCAATCACCAGATGATTATTTGGCACGTATTCAGACCTTTTCTGGATTATAACACTTAAAAATATTGTAAACATCATGCTTGCACACCATTTGTATCGGATTTACATAGCTAAACCATGTAATTAACGCATTTGGATGACCTTAATTGTCGCATTTACGCAAAGCTGAATCAGCTCATGCGACACCTACATTAGAGTTCAGAACCACAAAAGTGAGGGTGTTTGTTTATTTTACGCACTGAAAAGCAAGATTCGGTTGGGATTATTCATTTTATTTCAATTTAGATTCATTTCAGCCATTGAATGTCGTCAGTATATGGTAAGAAAGTTGGAGTTTTGTATATTTACGATGGTTTCAACACGCGATTTGACCAAAGTCATAGATAATCTTCGAAAATTTTATGTTTGATAATGCTTACCAATTATTGATACTATGGATAATTGCGATGAAATCGATATCATATCAAATTGGCTGATATCATTGATTATGTAGGGGCCGATACGAGAAGGATTTTCAGTATTTTTAGTGCAAAACACGCTATTCATCGTTTACTTAGTAGAAAAAAATTAAAGTTACAATACTTATAACAAGCCATTCCTCTTTATATACATACCACATTGTAAAAAATGATGATTTTCTAACCTTTTCAGCGTGGAAAGAATACTTGAATTCGGAAAATTTGAAGGAAAATTCGAGTTTTTTTAACAAATTTAAACGAATTTCATATTAAAAAAACAAAACATCATCACTTTACTCGCTGTGCCATCTGGTTGTAAATCTAACGTAAATTCGTCAATTCTGATCATGAGTTGTCCGATTCACTAATGTTGTTTTGTTCACATGATTTCTATGACAAACCGCTTGGCGCGCTGCAGTTTGTTTATGGTGTGCTTCGCGCATAGCAGAAATAGAATTTCTTTGTGTGGAGTGTGTTGAGGTGAACACTTTTAAAATGCCCAAGAAAAGGCAATATTCTAAAGACGGCCTAAATTATGAATGGATCAATACGATGACAGTAAACTCAAACAATGAGAAATGCAACATCTACTTGAAAATTCGAATTCTTTTCATTCAAAAATGGTGATTTCTAAACCCGGACAAAGCATGATCATTTTCCAGACAAACCATGATCATAATTTCTCTTTGAGGAAAATCGTTAAAAATCGTAAAAAAAAAGAATAATTTCAACGCCTTATGGTAGTAGTAGCAACTAGAGACTTGGGGCTTTTCAACAAACCCAAACTCGACTTGATTATATGTGGTTTTCATGAAGAAAAATCGATTTGCATTTACTTGCGTGAAAACACCCTAAATCGGACAAACCAAGATCATTTACCCTATAATCTTTATCAATATGATTCCGGTTTTCGTTCCGATTCCGTGAGCTTGAGACTGTGTTCGAATTGTCGTCCCCACATTTCTCGGTGTAGTTATGATTCATGCGATCATCTCGTCCCTGACATTTTTTCCATCAATATGACTGACGAACAACTTGAACCATACCCGACATCCGCGAAAAATTCAGGCAAGTTATTCAACATGATTATTTAGACCACTCTAGTATTCCGGTTCAGGAACATGACTATGAGATGAGATTAAAACTGACTTCAGACGTTCCGATAAGTTTTGCTCCCCGACGACTATCATATTCCGATAGAAAAGACGTGGATAGCATTGTGGAAAACCTGCTTGCAGAAGGTATTATCCGACCTAGTAATTCTTCCTATTCCTTGCCATTGTATTGCGACCAAAGAAGTCAGAAGAGAAATGTTGTGTGTCGACTATCGAGCTTTTTTTAATGTCTTCAGAGATGACCGTAATCTTCACAAATCCCATAAAAAATCGAGAGGCGGCGTCCTTATGGCTATTAATTCATTAATAAATTCAGAACATATTCCAACAACAGAATTCGACGAGTTTGAGCAAGTGTGGGTCATAGCACTTATTGCGGGAGAGATACATATATTTGCATCTGTTTACTTCCCCCTGATCGTGCTCAACTTAGTTGTTATGAGAAATTCTTTGAAGTTATCTTCCTTTGCACCAGAATCAAAAATCCATATATACGGAGATTTCAATCAACGAAATGCGGACTTTATCACTGATTCTGAAAATGAATTTATCTTGCTTCCAGTTGTTGGTGATAATAAGACTCTGCAATTTGTTTTTGATAAAATAGCCGGTCTTGGGTTGAATCAAATAAACAATGTTCAGAATCGACAGAAATGCTTCTTGGATTTCTTGTTGACAAATTTGACCGAAGATTTTTGTGTGACCGAATCATTAACTCCACTTTGGAAAAATGAAGCTTTCCACACAGCTATCGAATATTCTATATTTATAGATAACACTCAAAAACCATTTGATTATGAATTTGAGGAAGTCTCTGATTATACTAAAGCAAATTATCAATCAATTAGGTGTAAGCTTAACTATATCAACTGGCAGGATTTATTTAGAAGTGTGGAAAACATTGAAGTAGCAGTGACTCGATGATCAATGAAATTATAGAGCAGGAGATACCAAGAAGACGAAAAAGGAGAAATATGAACACAAAATATCCGATTTGGTTTAATCAAAGCATAAAGAATCTAAAAAATAAAAAAACAGAAGGCACATAAATTTTATAAGAAATACAAATCTGACGCTAATCTCCAAAAATATCTGAACATTTGCGAACAGCTCAACTCAACTGTTAGAAGCGCTTTTGAAGATTACAGCTTAAAAACAGAGTCGGACATAAAATCTAACCCGAAAAGTTTCTTTAATTACATAAAAACAAAATTAAAAAGCAATGGTTTTCCATCACGCATGCACCTTGACGATACCGTGGGGAATGACCCAGGAAAAATTTGCAACCTCTTTGCAACATTTTTTCAAGAAGTTTATATTGTAACAGTTGAGGAGGACCGAGATCGTGACTTCTTTGCATTTCTTCCAGAATTTCCATGGGTCCTGACGGAATTCCACCGGGTTTTATAAAAAATTTGGCATCTGAATTAACTCATCCACTTTTATGGCTTTTCAATGCGTCATTGGAATCAGAAAGGTTCCCAAAAATATGGAAAAACTCTTTTCTTGTACCAATATTCAAATCCGGTAATAGATCCGATGTAAGAAATTATCGTGGAGTAGCAATTATTTCTTGCATTCCAAAACTCTTTGAAGCCATAATAAACCAAAAACTTTCTCAACAACTAAAGACACGAATTACGAATAAGCAACACGGTTTTTTCAAAGGACGATCAACAACAACAAATTTGCTGGAATTTGTCACATTCACTTTGAATGCAATGGATAATGGTAATCAAGTTGAAGCTCTATACACTGACTTTAGTAAGGCTTTCGATCGTGTTGATATACCCTTACTCCTTCTTGAACTTCAAAAAATAGGGATAGAAATCAAGCTATTGAAATGGCTAGAATCATATTTGACTGACCGCACCCAAATGGTAAGATTTAATGGGGAAATTTCAAAACCAATATTTGTTACATCCGGAGTTCCTCAAGGCTCTCATTTGGGGCCACTTTTGTTCATTTTATTTGTTAATGACGTTTGCGTTTTTCTTAACAGTGTTAAGGCACTTATCTACGCAGATGATATGAAACTGTATATGGAAATAAAGAATGAAGAAGACTCTCAAACATTCAAAAATGAAGTTGTCATAGTTTATAATTGGTGCACTGAGAGTTTATTACAGCTCAATGTTAGGAAATGCACTTTGATTACTTTTACAAGAAGAAGAACACCATTGAACAATGGTGTTATACTGGGTAATCAACCCATCAGTAGATGTCAACGAGTAAGAGATTTAGGTGTGATCTTAGATTCGAAACTAACGTTCGTGGATCATTATAATACAATCATCCATAGAGCAAATAATGTGTTGAGCTTCATTAAACGCTTTAGTTACCATTTCCACGATCCGTACACAATAAAAACATTGTATATTACATACGTCAGATCAATTCTCGAACACTGTAGTATTGTATGGTCCCACTACATAACTTCACACGAAGACAGAATTGAATCTGTACAAAAACAATTTTTGTTATTTGCACTTCGTAAACTAGGCTGGTCTTCATATCATCTACCTCCATATAAAGCAAGCTGTATGCTAATCAATATTAAAAGCCTAAAAGAACGTCGGAACTCTGCCATGATTCTATTTATTATTGATATCATATCACAACGAGTGGACTCAGAAGAAATATTAGGAAACCTAAATTTTTACGCACCGATTAGGAACCTGAGAAACCCTAACATTTTGACGTAGGACTACGTCTTTCATTTCTATACTGGGGTGTAAGTTCAAACTTTCGAAATCGGAAGCGTTACCCCGGAGAACGAGATTTTGAGTGTTAATAGCTCCTAAACAACTGAAAGAAATAGTATGATAAACACTTCATTCGAAAGATAAAATGTCTACGCGTTATATGCTTGTTACTTTTTGATCCAAAAATTTGTTTCAATAGCTCTAAAATTGCTTTCAAAACAGGCTATTGAAATCACACCAATCGGTATATAAGCAAGTGCCGCTCGGAAATCCCCTCAGTTATGATTGCGCAACGATTGAGGTACGATCGCTGGAATGGATGGATGTTTCCCTAACACAGACTTGAAAACCATGGAACCAGGGGAAATCGGCATTTCAAAATAGATGCAAGCAGTGGTTACTTTTGTACTCGCTTGCGTTTCTGGAAATCGGAATGTTTCCCTAACACAGACTTCAAAACCACGGAGCCAGGGGAAATTGGCATAGAAAATTAGATGCAAGCAGCGGGTACTTATGTCCTCATTTGCGTTTCTGAAAATTGGATTGTTTCCCTAACACAGACTTCTAAATCGTGAAGCTTGGGTAAATCGGCATTGCGAAATAGATGTGAGCGGCGGGTACTTTTGTACTCGTTTGCGTTTCTACAAATTGGAATGTTTCCCTAACACAGACTTCAAAAGCATGAAACATGGGAAAATCGCATTGGAAAATAGATGAGAGCTGCGGGTACTTTTGTACTCGCATGCGAAAATTTCTGCAAATCGGAAAATTTCCCTAACACAGATTTCCAAACCATGGAGCCAGGGGAAATTGTCATAGCAAATTAGATGCAGGCAGCGGGTACTATTGTACTCGGATTGAGTATGGATTTGATATGTTATGATACGGTGTAGTGGATATGATCGAGGTGGATATTATATTACATATCGAAGAAATCACAATTATAAAAGCGGCGTTATAAAATTATTTGTTTACGAATGCTGCAATCGATCGTCGTTATTGAGAAGTTCGAATTGTTGGGAAGGGGGTCTTATTTTCGCTGTGTAATTCCAAGGAGGAATCCATTCCTTCTCAGGCGTTAATAATCCTCCTCCGGATCAACGATGATTCCAATTGTCGGGGCTTGGGGAGTTTGTACTATTTGCTCTGGGTATTTCCGAGGAGGAATCGATTCCCCCTTTGAACGTTAATAATTCTTTTCCGGCTAAACGAAGTGGTATGATAATCACTTTATTCGAAAGATGAAACGTCTAAGATTTATATACTTGTTACTTATTGATTGCTAAGTCAACATTAGTCCTACGTCCACCTTGCGGTTATATCAAAGATATAACCCACTTCTAGTTTTTTACATAGATTATCGAAGAACGAATTATGCCAAATATAGTCCTATTAATCGTATGATGAGCCTCTGTAACGAACACAGTGAAACAATTGATGTAACCATGTCAAGGTCAATGCTCAAAGACTATCTGAATAGCATAAGATATCGTTAAATTTCACTGTGATATTTGGGCAGCATATTTAGTCTACGCTGGTTTGACGAAATAAATAAATAAAAAAAAGATTGATTCTGTAACTTGTTAAAATCGTCTTTTAAATTAAACGAATACATTATCCAGCCAGCTCTCTTTAGATTTTTAGTTTTAAGTAAGTAGTTTTAAGTAGTATTAAGAATGTATCGGTCTACAATTTAGATTGACGACAATAAAAATAAAAATAAAATTACGGTTCGCGATAGTTATCCAATCCCATTGATTGATGGTTGTTTGGAGCGTCTTGAGGGTAAACAGTATTTTACAGTGTTGGATGTGAAAAACGGGTTTCATCAGGTCAACATGGCTGCTGATTCCATTGCGATTTTTGGAGGTTGAGCGATTTTGGGAGGCTGGAGTGATGAGGGGTTGTAGATGTTTTGAGAGACTGGAGAGATTTTGGGAAGCTGAATGGATTTTGAGAAGTTGGATAGATTGTGAGAGAACGAAGAGATTGAGAAGTTGGAGAGATGTTGAGGCTGAAGAGGTTTTGGGAGGTTAGAGAGATTTTGGGATGTTGGAGATTTTGGAAGGTTTTAGAAATTTTGCGAGGCTGAATTGATTTTGAGTCGATATAAACAACTTTAAAATGCTGGAGAGATTTTGGGAAGCTAAGAAGATTTTGATTGGCTGGAGAAATTTTGGTAGGTTGGAGGTATTGTTAGACCTTGTAGAAACTTGGAGAGAAGTTGGAGAGATGTTGAGGCTGAAGAGGTTTTGGGAGGTTGGAGAGATTTTGGGATGTTGGAGATTTTGGAAGGTTTTAGAAATTTTGCGAGGCTGAATTGATTTTGAGTCGATATAAACAACTTTAAAATGCTGGAGAGATTTTGGGAAGCTAAGAAGATTTTGATTGGCTGGAGAAATTTTGGTAGGTTGGAGGTATTGTTAGACCTTGTAGAAACTTGGAGAGAAGTTGGAGAGATGTTGAGGCTGAAGAGGTTTTGGGAGGTTAGAGAGATTTTGGGATGTTGGAGATTTTGGAAGGTTTTAGAAATTTTGCGAGGCTGAATTGATTTTGAGTCGATATAAACAACTTTAAAATGCTGGAGAGATTTTGGGAAGCTAAGAAGATTTTGATTGGCTGGAGAAATTTTGGTAGGTTGGAGGTATTGTTAGACCTTGTAGAAACTTGGAGAGAAGTTGGAGAGATGTTGAGGCTGAAGAGGTTTTGGGAGGTTGGAGAGATTTTGGGATGTTGGAGATTTTGGAAGGTTTTAGAAATTTTGCGAGGCTGAATTGATTTTGAGTCGATATAAACAACTTTAAAATGCTGGAGAGATTTTGGGAAGCTAAGAAGATTTTGATTGGCTGGAGAAATTTTGGTAGGTTGGAGGTATTGTTAGACCTTGTAGAAACTTGGAGAGAAGTTGGAGAGATGTTGAGGCTGAAGAGGTTTTGGGAGGTTAGAGAGATTTTGGGATGTTGGAGATTTTGGAAGGTTTTAGAAATTTTGCGAGGCTGAATTGATTTTGAGTCGATATAAACAACTTTAAAATGCTGGAGAGATTTTGGGAAGCTAAGAAGATTTTGATTGGCTGGAGAAATTTTGGTAGGTTGGAGGTATTGTTAGACCTTGTAGAAACTTGGAGAGAAGTTGGAGAGATGTTGAGGCTGAAGAGGTTTTGGGAGGTTGGAGAGATTTTGGGATGTTGGAGATTTTGGAAGGTTTTAGAAATTTTGCGAGGCTGAATTGATTTTGAGTCGATATAAACAACTTTAAAATGCTGGAGAGATTTTGGGAAGCTAAGAAGATTTTGATTGGCTGGAGAAATTTTGGTAGGTTGGAGGTATTGTTAGACCTTGTAGAAACTTGGAGAGAAGTTGGAGAGATGTTGAGGCTGAAGAGGTTTTGGGAGGTTAGAGAGATTTTGGGATGTTGGAGATTTTGGAAGGTTTTAGAAATTTTGCGAGGCTGAATTGATTTTGAGTCGATATAAACAACTTTAAAATGCTGGAGAGATTTTGGGAAGCTAAGAAGATTTTGATTGGCTGGAGAAATTTTGGTAGGTTGGAGGTATTGTTAGACCTTGTAGAAACTTGGAGAGAAGTTGGAGAGATGTTGAGGCTGAAGAGGTTTTGGGAGGTTAGAGAGATTTTGGGATGTTGGAGATTTTGGAAGGTTTTAGAAATTTTGCGAGGCTGAATTGATTTTGAGTCGATATAAACAACTTTAAAAGGCTGGAGAGATTTTGGGAAGCTAAGAAGATTTTGATTGGCTGGAGAAATTTTGGTAGGTTGGAGGTATTGATAAACATTGTAGACACTTGGAGAGAAGTTGGAGAGATTTTGAGGCTGAAGAGGTTTTTGGAGGTTGGAGAGATTTTGGGATGTTGGAGATTTTGGAAGGTTTTAGAAATTTTGCGAGGCTGAATTGATTTTGAGTCGATATAAACAACTTTAAAAGGCTGGAGAGATTTTGGGAAGCTAAGAAGATTTTGATTGGCTGGAGAAATTTTGGTAGGTTGGAGGTATTGTTAGACCTTGTAGAAACTTGGAGAGAAGTTGGAGAGATGTTGAGGCTGAAGAGGTTTTGGGAGGTTAGAGAGATTTTGGGATGTTGGAGATTTTGGAAGGTTTTAGAAATTTTGCGAGGCTGAATTGATTTTGAGTCGATATAAACAACTTTAAAATGCTGGAGAGATTTTGGGAAGCTAAGAAGATTTTGATTGGCTGGAGAAATTTTGGTAGGTTGGAGGTATTGTTAGACCTTGTAGAAACTTGGAGAGAAGTTGGAGAGATGTTGAGGCTGAAGAGGTTTTGGGAGGTTGGAGAGATTTTGGGAGGTTGGAGAGATTTTGGGAGGTTGGAGATTTTGGAAGGTTTTAGAAATTTTGCGAGGCTGAATTGATTTTGAGTCGATATAAACAACTTTAAAAGGCTGGAGAGATTTTGGGAAGCTAAGAAGATTTTGATTGGCTGGAGAAATTTTGGTAGGTTGGAGGTATTGTTAGACCTTGTAGAAACTTGGAGAGAAGTTGGAGAGATGTTGAGGCTGAAGAGGTTTTGGGAGGTTGGAGAGATTTTGGGAGGTTGGAGATTTTGGAAGGTTTTAGAAATTTTGGGAGGCTGAATTGATTTTGAGTCGATATAAACAACTTTAAAAGGCTGGAGAGATTTTGGGAAGCTAAGAAGATTTTGATTGGCTGGAGAAATTTTGGTAGGTTGGAGGTATTGTTAGACCTTGTAGAAACTTGGAGAGAAGTTGGAGAGATGTTGAGGCTGAAGAGGTTTTGGGAGGTTGGAGAGATTTTGGGAGGTTGGAGATTTTGGAAGGTTTTAGAAATTTTGCGAGGCTGAATTGATTTTGAGTCGATATAAACAACTTTAAAAGGCTGGAGAGATTTTGGGAAGCTAAGAAGATTTTGATTGGCTGGAGAAATTTTGGTAGGTTGGAGGTATTGTTAGACCTTGTAGAAACTTGGAGAGAAGTTGGAGAGATGTTGAGGCTGAAGAGGTTTTGGGAGGTTAGAGAGATTTTGGGATGTTGGAGATTTTGGAAGGTTTTAGAAATTTTGCGAGGCTGAATTGATTTTGAGTCGATATAAACAACTTTAAAAGGCTGGAGAGATTTTGGGAAGCTAAGAAGATTTTGATTGGCTGGAGAAATTTTGGTAGGTTGGAGGTATTGTTAGACCTTGTAGAAACTTGGAGAGAAGTTGGAGAGATGTTGAGGCTGAAGAGGTTTTGGGAGGTTGGAGAGATTTTGGGAGGTTGGAGATTTTGGAAGGTTTTAGAAATTTTGGGAGGCTGAATTGATTTTGAGTCGATATAAACAACTTTAAAAGGCTGGAGAGATTTTGGGAAGCTAAGAAGATTTTGATTGGCTGGAGAAATTTTGGTAGGTTGGAGGTATTGTTAGACCTTGTAGAAACTTGGAGAGAAGTTGGAGAGATGTTGAGGCTGAAGAGGTTTTGGGAGGTTGGAGAGATTTTGGGAGGTTGGAGATTTTGGAAGGTTTTAGAAATTTTGGGAGGCTGAATTGATTTTGAGTCGATATAAACAACTTTAAAAGGCTGGAGAGATTTTGGGAAGCTAAGAAGATTTTGATTGGCTGGAGAAATTTTGGTAGGTTGGAAGTATTGTTAAACATTGTAGACACTTTGAGAGGCTGAAGAGATTTTGAGAGGTTGGACAGATTTTGAGAGTTTGTAGAGATATTGAGAAGTTGCAGAGACTTCGAGAGGTTGGAGAGATTTTGGGAGATTAAAGATATTTTGAAAGGCTGGAGATATTTTGAGAGGTCGGAGAGATTTCAAACTTTGGAATGTTGGAGAAATTGTGAGAGACTGGAGAGATTTTGGGAGGCTGAAAGAATTTTGAGATTTCGAGAAGTTGGTGATTTTTTGATTGATCGAAAAGATTAGTGAGATTTCGAGAGGTTGTAGAGATTTTGAGAGTCTGGAGATGTTTTGGGAAGCTGAAGAAATTTTGAGAATTCATAGATATCATGAGAGGTTTTTTTTAAGCTCATTTTCCGATGTGTTTCAATCCTCCAACAATAGCATAGTGACCAACAAAGAGCTGCTATTCCTCGAGTAGTTTGTGATGGGCTAACTATTCAGTCAACCACAGTCTCGGCACTCGAGTCTTTTTTGGAACCGTTGGACGTTAGTTAGTGTAACCGTTTCGGTAAAGAGTTGTCTTCGTTTGACGTTCGAACAAAAATTATGCAAAGTCGTTTCTACGGTCTGTAGTTCTTTTTTTCTAAATAAATTATGTGAAAAAGATCGTATCCAGATTGAGAATAAAAAAATGTCACAACAGCTTTTTAAGGCAATTTTTAATAGAACTATTTATAATATTATTCAAGAAAATAATTCTATGCAGGACATAGTATAAAAATGTTGTTACCGTATAGTAATTAACTCATTCTTCCAGATTTAACCAATGCTTCGGAATACTCGGTGTGTTGGATCGTCTACACGGAACGGACACCCTGTTCCGCAACACTAAGGCCTACGCCCGCCACATCATGATGCTAAGCTTCATCCCCGCTCGGGAAGCGTTTCCGGAACCGGCAAAAAAGGTGTTCTAAGTACGCTTCAACTGGCGGATTCATCCAAACACAGTGTCCACAGTATTGATATTGCCCATATTGCATTGATTGATGGATGGTTCGTTGATTCTCGTCAGAGGTTTGGTTTGCATCGAAGCAAGATGTGTCGAGAGGAACGAAAAAAAAGAAAACAGAAAGTCCATGCAATTTAGAGGCTCTCGACTTAGATACCCCTTAGATTGTGTAGTTGAAAACCTGATACATCATAACATACCAACAAATAAAAAACCACCAGCAGCGACAGCAGCAGCAGCAGTAGCTAATCCGTTTGTGTTTTGCACCGACTAGCAAATGTTATACATGGAACAAAATATGGTATCTTCACTCAACTAGGAACTCATTCCACAGACCTATCGGGAAACCAGCACACGAACGCGTAATGAAGGCACATTTTTGCACCTACTATTTGGCTGAACACACCACAAGACTGTGATTGCGAAGCAAGAAGGCGCCTATCTTTACACACACCGTCAGAGGGAGAAAAACGAGAATGAACTACACAATAACATACGAACACACGTTCATACTCAGTAAGTACCGTTTTTCCGGCAATTCATATGAGCTGACCGCTAAACTATTTTAGATACATTGATTTAAAGAGGCGTTCAATTCGTCTCTAACCATTTTCATCTCGATGGGATTCTACTGAACAACGTACATACACACATACAGAACATACTTTCTATATAAATATATATATATATTGATATATTTTCAATGGATTTAGAGTACGAATATATAAGAATAATCTTCTCAGTGTAAGAAATTTCCATTACCGGAAATGGGTTTGTTTCGTATAGAGAAAGCCATCAGTCATAGCAGTCGGATTGTTATTGACAACCTTCGCTATCGCAGTAACCTTTGATTTGGTTGCACAAAAAACTTCATTTACTAGAAAAGAAACATTATTTGATTTACAGTACGGTTGTGGAATTTATCATTTTTCAAAGATAGGTATCTTATATCTGATTCAAACATTTTTATCTCATGGCAAATTTCTCAATCGAATAACTGCCTCAGGTCCGCCAAGCTGTCGGCAACGTAATCCGGCACACATTCACCATCCGCCGGTTGGTTCACCATTTCCTCCCGCGTCGCGCCACCGGACATCACGAGCAGCTTCTGAAACCCGCAACGGCTAGCGAACGCAATGTCCTGTTGCAACATATCGCCAACGAATAACACCCGGCGAGCATCGGTCGTACCGTACAGCTCAGAAATCTGACTGGCCAGCTCCGCTCCAGGCTTCCCGAGAATGACCGTCCGCCTACCGGTGGCCTGCTCCAACATTTCCGAAAAATATCCGGGCCCCATCACCTTAAAATCATGCTTCACATGAAGCAACTTATCGGTTGCTCCCGCAATCAGCAAACACTCGGGGTTGCCCTTCAGATACAGTTCGGCCCGGAGCAGCTTCGGGTAGTTGAGGTTAAAATCCACGTCCACGATGACGGCCTTGACCGGGGCCTTGTCATTGACGGTGGCGAGAATTTTTTTGAACGATTCCTCAACTGGATCGGTGGGGCCATCGATTAGCCCGAATCCGGCCGCCCGGAGGGTGCTCTTGAAGGACTCCGTTGCCAGACAGTAGATGGGCCCTTCGAAGTGGATCGAGTTCAGATACTGGACGATCGATACGGCCGGATGGATGAGGTCGGTCGGTTCCAGCTTGATGCCAATCGAGCCAAGCTGGGTGGCGTAGCTTTCGAACGGTCGGACGCTGTTGTTGGTGATGTAGCGGATGGTTTTGCCGTTGGCGAGAAGAGTGGTTAGGGCGTCGCCAACGTTGGGGATTGGCTCGTAGACGGTCCAGAGGACTCCTGGAAGCAAGAATCAATGTCAAAATGCGATAAATATGAGCTTCACGAAAGACTCTGTGGCTCCCGAACAACGACTATGAGAGAATGAAGGTAAGTTTCTATACTAGATCTACATAGTAATTCTAATCTTGATAATACATTCGATCGCTCTATTACAGGCACTTATAAGCAAATCAGTCTGACGGAACCTCACTGTCGATGTTACCATGTTTCCATGTCCCGAGAGGCTGAAGGTCATCGTGGAGGGATTTTTCCCGAGGCATGAGCCAACGATTTGGCCACCCACACCGTACGAAAACTACAGATGAAGAAAGTACCCGGCTCCGACGGAATCCTCAATGTGGCCTTGAAAGCGATGATACAGGCCTTCCCGGAAATATTCAGGACAGTACTGCAGAAATGTCTGGACGATGGTTACTTTCCTAAACAATGGAAGATACAGAAGTTAGTGTTGCTGCCGAAATCAGGCAAGCCAACCTGGAGTACCGCGGCCTATATGCCTTCGGATACGCTCGGAAAACTCTTAGAGAGGATTATCCTCAACCGACTGACGAGATGTACGGAGAGTGGCCATGGTCTGTCTAAAATGCAGTTCGGTTTCCGGAAAAGCAAGCCATCCGGACGGTGATCGGAAAAGCGGAGAAGTCGTCAAAACAAAAGCGAAGGGGTGACCGATACTGCGCAGTAGTAACGATCGACGTGAAGAATGCGTTTGATAGCGCTAAATGGGACGCAATTGTCGAATCCCTGTACCGTATGAAGGTTCCTGGATATCTGTGCAGAATCCTAGGAAGCTATTTCCAGAACCGCGTTCTGGTCTACGAGATGAGCAGAGGGCAAGTACCAATAAAGATAAAGGCTGGAGTACCACATGATTCTATCCTGGGTCCAACACTCTGGAACGTTATGTTTAACGGAGTGCTGACATTGAAGCTTCCTAGAGGCGTGGAGATCGTGGGCTTCGCGGACGACGTCGTACTAACAGTGACAAGCAAAACGCTTGAAGAGATGAAGATGCTAGCAGCCGAGTCTATCATCGTAGGAGAGAACTGGATGTAAGCAGCGAATCTGCGGATTGCTCATAACAAAACGAAGTGCTGTTGGTGGGTAACTACAAAGCCGTGCATCGGGCGGAAATAACAGTCGGGGAACACGTGATAACTTCGAAGCGTATGTTGAAATACTTGGAAGTTATGATCGAAGACCAGTTAAATTTCAACAACCACGTCGATTACGCCTGCGAGAAAGCACAAAAGTCCATCAGTGCTATAGCGAGGATAATGCCGAACAAACCCGGACCCTGCAGTAGCAAAAGGCGTCTTCTAGCTACTGTATGCTCGTCAATACTGCGGTATGAAGCACCAGCCTGGTATATGGCTCTCGAAACTCATCGGAATCGCAGGAAACTGCACCGTACGTTACGCCTTTTGGCGATGCTAGTAGCGAACACGTATAGGACGATCTCGTTGGAAGCAGTATGCGTTACCGCCGGTATGATCCCGACTGGGATCACCTTGACGGAAGACGGCGAGTGCTACATACGGAAAGAAACCAGTGGTATCCAGAAAAGCGCGAGAGCAGAATCACTAACGAAGTGGCAGTAATAATAGGACACGGCGGAGATTGGTTGGTGAACGTACGGGCTCATACCGATACTATCGACCTGGCTGAACAGGAAGCACGCAGAAGTGAATTTTTACCTAACGCAGTTTCTGTCTGGACCTGGCTACTGCAAGCAATACCTTCATCGATTCGGACACGCAAGGTCGCCACTCTGTCCGGAGTGTAAAAATGTGGAGGAACGCCAGAACGCGTCGTATTTGTGTGTCCAAGATACACCGCAAGGCACGAGGAGCTGCCTTCCTTCATGTTGGGAATATCGTGGAGGAAATGTGTCGTGACGAGGGCACCTGGAACGCAGTGAACAGTGCAATCGTACACATCATGTCCGAGCTACAGCGGAAATGGAGGGTCGAACAGTGTGCTGTTGACACCTGATTGATTAACTGATGGCACCCCACGGGAATAGCTGTAACGGGGCGCGTGTTACGTTCGAGAGCGTTTCCTAATCGGTTCACGTCCCGACAGGTGAGAAATCCCGCGAGGATGACTGTGACGGATTGCGCGTTGAGTTGGAGGGAAATTTCTAATTGGTACACGTCTCGATGGGTAAACGGATGCTGGAGAGATGGAAAGTAAACGATGTATTGAACAACAAAATGCGTGCTGGCAACGTCTGATCGTGGACTGAAAGGATGATCACTGTGAGGGTTGTTTCGACGGAGCAAGCGTCTAGGAGGAAGACCATGTTACTGTTACAGCGTGTTACCGTGAAGACGCTGATTCTTTCGAAGGTTAGTAATACTCAAACATCATAGTTTTGAAGAAATTGATTTCTGTAAATATTTGTGTAAGTTGTGTTTTTGTGTTCATTTGTGTTCATTGGAATTTGCATACACATTTTGCTTGCATTCAATCATAGGAGAATGTTTTGGTTTTAATTTGACAAAAACATACCGTTCTGAATCATATTTCGCTTTATATTTCATTTACAGCTTCATATTTCGGACACTCTTTAAAAATAACTTGAAGATCTTAATTTCTTGATGATATAACTAAATGCTAATCTAAACACTCAATCGTGATAATAATTTTATAGTTATATCATCATGACATTGAGCATTTCAAGTTGTGTATAAAGAATGTACGAAATATGATTCATAATGATATTTGTGCTTTTAAAGAAAATGCTTTATTTGTCATCTAAATGTATATTAGCGCCTTCAAAATAGACCCCTTCTGAAGCAATTCATTTTTTCCAACAAACAATCCAGTCATCGAAAGACTTTTTTATAGCTGTATTCAATAATTGTCTTTAGTTCAAGCAGCGAATTCGTTTTTATATCTTCGATGCTGTCATGAACGAGGGATCAAAATTTGATCGTACAAACATGTCTTCATATCATTCCTTTTATTTTGTCGATGTTTTCATTAGTTGAAGATATAGATGGTTGTCCTTGATGTGGCAAATGGATCATCTTTCGTCACTGAATGTCTTATATTATTCATACATCCATTTTGACGTAGGACTACGTCTTACATTAAGGGTACCAAATCAGAAAACAGGTCACGTTTATATGAAATAAAGTTAACGTTAATAACTATTTTTGCTGCGAACGGATTTTAACGATTTGCATACCAATCGAATCGGAAATTTTCTAAGATTTATTTGATATGCAATACATTACAATCCCATAGTCTGTATATGGTTTAAATTGGTGAAAATTGGAAGCATTCCCATTTATTCATATATTTGTTCTGTCCATTTGTGTGCTTCCCGAACAGAGCTGTCAATAATGGGCAACTTTTTCAGCCACTAGAATAGAAACAACGAAGGGGGAATGCGAAAAGAGAATATTTGGGAAGTAAACTCCACCTTTGCATAGTGAGTAAACTGTCGCTGGCGTATAAGTATTGCATCTCCTTTGAGGAAAATTCTCAGAATCTTTTTGTGCCCGAAACAACAAAGATCGCTTATTCTGCTCGTTTTGTGTTTTATGTTTCCCCTCGAGCTTTGAACGCAAGCGAATTTTTCACATGAAGTGTGTTTCGATGATTCATTTTTATCGATGCAACTGTGTGCATCTGTTAGACACGTGTTTGATGCTTGTTGAATGGCGATGCACGGAAGATGTCTCTCGTTAAATACTCAGTGCAATGCGTGCATTGATATAAAGAAACAAATTGTGACATATGACCAATTGTATTGTTCTCGCAAAGGCAAGAAAGAACCGTTGCTTCTCGAAATCATTCTAGAAAACCACGCAAGCCATTAATACTTTTCAGGGTCCCCGGAACTTTTTACTAAAGAGTTATTTATTAATTTTCGAAGTATTCACAAATAATATCCGGAATGATAAACCAACAAATTAAAAAAAAAAGATTGCGTAGTCCTACGTCGTAAATGTATATATCTTTCACCAATAGAATTCGCCGAGCAAAAAAAAAATGGGTTAAATCTATGATATAATCGCAAGGTTAAAGTGGGACTACCTTAGCAATTGGCTTAGCAATCATTTGTTTGTATTGATTAAATTATTGATAAAATGAAACGATTTCCGAATTCAATTGAACATACACTCGACAAAAAAATTAGGGGAACAGAGTGCGAAGTCGGAATGCTGTAACTTCGTGAAAAATCAATGCATGGGATTCGCATCATTTCAAAGCTAAATTTTTCGGGTATCAGAATATTTTACGCACATATTCTTATCTTGGTGTGTGTAGGTGTGGACAACAATATCGGGAAGAAATGAAAAATCGTTTATTGTTTATTAAATTATTCATCATCAAAGACGAAGGGGTAATTTTTCATTTAAAATGAAATATCTCTGTGTGGGAAGATCCTACAGGACCGTTGTAGGAACCAAATGAAAGCTGGTTGATAAGGTTAATCGGATTTGCTATTGAGTTGGTTAGCAAAAAATTGTATTAGTCCAGAATATTCTCGAAAAACTTCACGATATTGTTGTCCACTACACCTACACACACCAAGATGAAAATATGTACGTAAAATATTCTGATACCTGAAAAATGTAGCTTTATAATCATGCGCATCCCATCGATATGCGTTGATTTTTTACGCAGTTACAGCATTCCGACTTCGCATTCTGTTGCTCTAATTTTTTGACGTAGGACTACGTCTTTCATTTCTATACCGGGGTGTAAAATCAAAGTTTCGAAAACGAAAGCGTTACGCCGGAGATCGAGATTTTGAGCGTTAATAGCTCCTAAACAGCTGAACGAAATGGTATGATAAACACTTCATTCGAAAGATAAAATGTCTACGCGTTCTATACTTGTTACTTTTTGATCCAAAAACTTGTTTCAATAGTCTTAAAATTGCTTCCAAAACAGGCTATTGAAATCACCAATCGGTATATAAGCGAGCGCCGCTCGGAAATCCACTCAGTTCTAATTGAACAGCGATTGGAGCATGTTGTCGCTGTTGTGGTTAAGCTCTTCGTTTATCATAAAAGCGCGGATGAACGGTGTCACCAAGAGCCTGTTTGTGCACCCTAGGCCAGAAAGGAATCCATCAAGAGGAGAGTGATGCCACAAACGGTTCCCCGGGAAGACATCGCTACACACACATACACGCGCGGAATTCTTTCCGTTTGGGTGCCATTCAGCATCGAGAAAGTTCCGGAAAGATCTAATCATTTCTGGAAAATAATCTGGGAATTTAAAAATACATTCATGTGAAAGAGTTTATTTGAATGTTTTCTATCCATGTAACACTGTGACCAAATATTTTTCAATCAAGTACTATTAACATGTGGTTATCGAGTTAGTATTAACCACTGGTGGGCTTCCAGTATCGAGGAAAATGTGGAAATATCTAATCGTTGCTGGAAAATAATCTGCCAGTTCCCCTTGGAATTGAAAATTACATTCAAGCGAAAGAGTTTATTTTAATGTTTTCTATCCTTGTAACACTGTGACCAAATACATTTGGTTTTGTGATTTTACAATCAAACGCAATTAACAGGATAGCTTCTGAAGATTATTCTTCCCCATCAGTAGGATATTTCCAATATTGTATGTGCCCGCAATCGATTATTGCTCAGTCGCCGAAAGTTCCGAGCTCAGGGAGTTCATTCCCCTCTAGTTTGCCATCCAAATTGCCATCGTAAACCACACCTTCTCTCGATTCAATCACACACAAAAAGCATACTTAAGCGATATTCTGGTGGTGAGACACATTCATTTTTCGTGAGGACATCGACAAGACAACATCGTTGCCTAGCGTGGAGGAGGTGGACGGCGAAGGATCGACACATACACACGCAGAATTCTTTCCGTTTGGATGCCATTCAGCATCGAGAAAGTTCCGGAACGATCTAATCATTGCTGGAAAATAATCTGCCAGTTCCTCTGGGAATTTAAAAATACATTCATGTGAAAGAGTTTATTTGAATGTTTTCTATCCATGTAACACTGTGACCAAATATTTTTCAATCAAGTACTATTAACAGGTGGTTATCGAGTTAGTATTAACCACTGGTAGGCTTCCAGTATCGAGGAAAATGTGGAAATATCTAATCATTGCTGGAAAATAATCTGCCAGTTCCCCTTGGAATTGAAAATTACATTCAAGCGAAAGAGTTTATTTTAATGTTTTCTATCCATAAAATATCCATATAATACATTTGGGTTTGTGATTTGTCAATCAAGTACAGTTAGCAGGAAAGCTTCTGAAGATTATTCTTCAGAACAAGGTTTTTCGTATCCTATATTGGATGCATAAAACCTTGTGCCTCCAACGTAACGCTCTCGTTTTCGAAGTCCCCCAAATATTCATTTATTCATTCATTCAGAATGGATTTAGATTCAACTTCAAACAAATGATCTCTAAATCAACGATAGTCCTACGTCACCCTTGCGGTTATACCATAGATATAACCCACTTCCTGTTTTTTTGTCGAGTGTAGTATTCCAACACGAATTTTCCAGCTTATTAGCCGAAATGGCGAGGTTGCCAATTATTGACATGTAAATCAGCCGATCGTTTTGAATTTTTCATTGATAATACTGATGAATTTTTAAATGGTCTTATAGAAACTGGACAGCTAAATTATCATATTTAAGCACAATAAATAAACACACAACTCTTTTGAACGAAATTGACGTTAAATATACTTTATTCTAAGCATTCAACAGTATATGAATGTGTCTTGTTGAAATTCTTACTGTTTGTGTTGCAACGAAAAATAATCCGGGTGGTCTTTGAGAAGTTTGACAGAATGTATGTCTTACCATCGCAATCCGTCAGGATGTGGTCGAAAGATTGCACGAAAGCCTGTCGCTCCTGGGCCGAAAGATCCAGAATGTGTCTGATGTGTTGTGACATTTGCCCGCACTGCACTATCGACCGCTTCACTTGACTACGAACGCTCAACTGGTGGCTTAAGGCCGGGTTTTGTGCCAATTAAGTCGCTTCAATTGATGATTATTCTGCTTGATCGAATTACAGCGATCGATCGATCGATCGAATGACTTCCGCAACGGCAAGCCACGTGACTCGGATGGATTTCTTTCTCGGCAGGGAAGAGGGAAAAAACAAAACGAGAAAATCTCGTTGGGTAGAGTTTAAAAAGACTTGGTTTTTATTAATTTATCTAGTAATAAATAGATGTTCGTGGGTAGTTTTATTTACCGTGTATAAATATAACAAATGTGTGTTTTTATCCACCCGCGCATGCATCCATGCGTCTCGCATGCACCGAAAGTCTAATTATTAAAAACAGTTTGCTCCTTTTGTATTTCAAGTAGTTTGCGCGAAGTTGGCATATTTCCTTACTTTTGTAAAGCTCAGTTATAGGATGCTTGTAGCGTAATCATCGGAAAGAAAAATATCTTTCGCTGTGCTTTGTCACGTATAATAATGTTTGCCCTCCGAAACGAACAAAAACAATCTTCTATCAGTACGGTTTGGTTGTTATTCGAGTGGGTTTTGCCTTCTTATCCACTAAATTGTTGGGTAACTTCTTCCCGCTGCCCTCAGTCCTTCCCGTTTAAACCCTGGAGGTGACGATCTCGCACTCCTGGAACCGTTCGTGATCGTATGGATCTCCTCCGTGGCTGCCACCGTTCGGTCGTCTCCGCTGTCGCATCGCGTAATTGTCGTCTTCCTCATCCCCAATCAAGCTGGTCGTCCCGCCGTACTCATCGAGACTGGTCTGCTGCCCGAGCAGGGCAGATCCATTCCGTTGCATGCATTTCCGCTGGCGTGTCTTCAGCTTCTCCTGCTTGATGATGAAGTCATTCGTCAGATACTGCTCGCGCTTGATTTGATCCTGCAGCCGGCCAGGGGTATCCGGGATGGCCCACGCTACGACGATCTGTACGAAACTGACCACGTTCTGGTAGATAACGACAAAGGCCAACCGGATCGCTAGGATGTGCCAATAGATGAGCGGTCGTTTGTAGGCCCGTTCCACCCCGGGTGGATTCCGGTACTCCTGGTAGCGGCAGGTGGTTACGTTGGCAAATTTGGACAGCATCGGTGCGACACCCGGCTCGAAGTCACTCACGTTGAAGTATGCCAGCGTGTGATTCACGTAGCCAACGTCCGTTTTGTCCTGGCTCACGACGTACATGTATACCAGCCGGGGGATGAAGTTGGATGAGAACGCAATGATGAAAGCCTGCGGAGAGGGGAGGAATGATGTTGGATTAAAATATCTGATCAGAATCGAAATAAAATTAAAAAATTAAATTTTTGTCACACATTCACATAACACTCACGCGACGGTACGACAAAATCGTCATTAGTCACGGTTCGAGAAAATCCTCAAAAATGCTGTTTCTAAAAACAATAAACACAAGACACTGTAAATTACGCACGTATAGAATTCTACATTTCAGTGCGTTTCTGGTGCTGCACTTCGCAGGAAACAATGTCCTTCGAAGCCGGACTACATTGTTTGCTCAAATTTCGTACAATAGAGGTTGAAATTCTGTTGAAAACGCTGACCACTCTTTTTTGTCATCACTGTGGCTACTTTCGATTTTTCCCGAATAATAATATTTTTATATTTTAAATTTTTCGAGCATGACGTCAATTCTTCGATTTCTGATAAATAAATTTTGAATTAACGGTTATTGCAAATAGCAGTTTTGGAATTCTCCAACTTTTTACAAATTTAAATTTAATATTTTCTGGATTTTTTCATTTAGGTTTAAGATTTTTTTTGTGGTTTTTCAATTTAAGTTTTTTTTGCAACTTTCAATTTTCGATTTACGATTTTTCGTTTCTTTTTTTTTTGCTTTTTAATTTAAAGATTTTTTTTTACAATTTTCAATTTTAATTTTTTACTCTGCAACTTCCATTTTTGCAAAGCTTTTGCAATTTTTAATTCATGTTTTTTTTCTTGCAAATTTCAATGTTTGAAGTTTTTCTTTGCTGTTTTCAATCATCGTTTTACTATTTCTTACTTTCTTTTGAAGACTTTCCAAATTTATAAATTTTGCAATATTAAATTTATGCTTTCTTTTTATAGTTATTAATTTGGGATTTACCATTCTTTGCCGCAATCAACTATTTACTATTAACGATTTTATAATGTAAGATTTTCGACAAATTCATTTTTTCGCCATTTTTGATTATTTTTCTTCAATTTTCATTTGAACAATTTTCCAGTTTTCAATTCACGATTTTCTTCAAATATTTCATTTGCATTTTTTTGTCATTCTCAATTTGCGAATTTTCAATTTTTAATTCACCGTTCTTAGCAATTTGAAATTCAAAATTTTTGCTAATTTCATTACGAATTTAGATTTCAATTTTTCTGTACCATTTTTTATTTGTTATTTAAGAATTTTCTTAATTTTAAATTTAAATTATTTTTTTCCAATATTTTCAATAACTTTTTTACAATTTTTTTTTCGTTTTTTGTGGTTTTCGATTTAGGGTTTATGATCCTTTGTGTAATTTTGAATTTAGGTGCTTTTTTTTCAATTTTAAATATTTTTTATGTTTCACTTAACGATTTGTTGCATTTTTCAATTATTGTTTTTTTCCAATTTTGAAATAAAAATATGTTTCTTGACGTAGAACTACGTCTTTCATTAAGGGTGTCAAATCAGAAAACAGGTCACGTTTTTATGAAATAAAGTTAACGTTAATAACTATTTTTGCCGCGAACGGATTTTGGCGATTTACACACTAAACGAATCGGAAATTCCGTAAGATTTGTTGATTATGCTATACATTAGAATCCCCTGGTTTGTAAATGGTTAAAATTCATCAAAACTTTAAGTGTTTCCATTTTCCCATACATTTGTTCTGTCCATTTGTGTGCTTTCCCTAACAGAGCTGTCAATAACGAGTAACTTATCGACGACCAACGGAGAGGAAATCGTAGGATTTAAAGTCTCCGTGAACAAAGGAAAAGTAGAAGAATGAAGGGGAATACTTGCCTAGAGTATAAACAGTGGATCTCGCTGAGGCAAACTTTCATTCGGCATCGGACTGTTGAGTAATCCAGTTCACTTTGCTTTCGCTGTGCTAATCCAACTTGGAAATCGTCGTTTGATTTTTCTGTTCGTTTTTCGCGTTATTCGTATCGTGTGTTCTTCTTTCCGCGTCATAAATTGGACGCTTCGCGTAGTGTGCGATGAGCAAGAAGAAGAGGAAGGCAGGCTCGAGCCCTGCAAAAAACGAACGCATTGCCAGGGGCAATAAAATTTCGAGGTAAGCGTCATCTAATGATGCACGCGGTGTTGGTGCAGTGAAAAGCGCTCGCACTGAACCGAGCCTTCGCGAATGTGACACCGCACCGAACAACAGCGAAGTAGGCGATTTCGGCGCGTCGGTCGAAAATGTAAACGGCCAGGCAGCAACCAAAATCAAGCTCCCCCCGCTGGTGGTGAAGGCAGTCGCTCTTGACAAACTCATCAGCGAATTCGCATCGATGGGTGTTACGGCAGAGTACAAGCTGTGTGGCATTATTCGGTCTTTTTCCAAGCAGTTAACATTGTTTATTTTCCGTCTTCTTAAGGGCTTCGTTTGTGCCTTTGAGAATGCATCAATGCATTAAACTGACGTTATGGCGAAGCAGACGTTAAGGTTGTGCACCAAAAAATTATTTGGGAATACTAAGCATCTTGAATATCTTACTGGAATGTTATAAGTTATTTGGGTTCGCGTGCCAGTCGCAAAACTGCCTTCAACTAGGATTGCATTCACGCTAATATTGACCATAATGAAGCATTGCTACTGTTTTCGAGGTTGTTATTAACAAAAAGAGTTTATTTCTCTTGTTTAGTCATCAAGAAAGTAAATGTTCTGGAATTTTGTATGTGATTAGGTTTTGCTTGCCAGTAGCAAAACTTCCTCCACTAAGGGTGGAGCTGCGCTTCTCTCGAGCATGAGAAAGTAATGCAACTCTTTTCGAGGCCAGTAATATTAACAGAAGCGTTTCTTTTGAGACTAGCGCAAAATGATGAGAAATGTTTATATTTCTAGTAGTTTCAAGCCACCAATGGTTCTGTATGCATGCTATGGTGAACGCTTGTTTGGCGCTTGGTTTAAGCTTAGTTTGTACGAACGATATCTAGAGGTGCGATTCCTTTGAGGCAATACTAAATAATGTAGCATGATATTTGATACTTGCAAGTGTTGTCATTGTTGTTGTTTACATGCGGTGCCAAAGATATATTGATGTAGTTATGAGATATGGAATAATGGTGCTGGTGCAACATGTATATAATCGAGTATAGCCGAATCTATGTCAATTTCGAAAAAGGCCACCAGAATAGCCTTCGAGGTAAATTTTCAATGCATTGACATGAAATAAATTGCGACATACGATTGTTTTGCGAGGGCAAGAATGAATCATCAATCAATTATCGTCGACTGATTCTACAATGAAAAAACCATTTCAGAGATTATTCTACTAAGCAGTTGTTTCTAAAGTTTCACAGCATTATAATAATATTCGAAAGTATAAACAAGCGACTTATATAAAATTACAGCGTAGTTCTACGTCAACAATGCGGTCGTATCTTGGACACAACCTCCTATAATTTTTGACGTAGGACTACGTCTAACCGGAAGATATAGGGGGTGAAATGGAAATCTAGGCACTGAACAAGTAGGAAAAAATGCAAGATTTGGAACGCTTATAACTCGAGCATTTCTCAATAGATCGCAAAGGTTTTTGCATCAATTGATAGGAAATATATCTACGCATCTATCATAACGAATAAAATTTCATTTTTCTTGAGATAAAAAATTGAATAATTGTGAAATATCAAGCATTGTCAAAATGCACTATGTGCCCATTTTTGATTGGTCCATTTTGTGCTCCTCAAATCGTACCGACCAAAACGGGCAACCAGAGCAGCAGCGAAATAGAATGAAGCACGATTGGAAAGGAAAAAGAAAAAAATGAACGAAACATTGGTCGCAGTCTCACACATGCGTAATTCTCGAGCCAGCCAGTCAGCTTAAAAATCCCCGCTCCGCTGCCGTAACGATCATTCTCATTCAAACCGTACAACACATCGTTTCGCATCACAACACATCAACAAACCAACCCAAGCAGCCATGTCTGGACATGGTAAAGGAGGAAAAGTGAAAGGAAAAGCAAAATCCCGCTCGAACCGTGTTGATCTGGAGTTCCCCGCAAGGGTAGCTAGGCCGAGCGCGTTAGTACCAGTGCACCAGTCCACCAAGCCGGCGTTATATAGTTTCGGCCCCCGAAGTGATCGAGTTAGCTGGCAAAGCTGCTCGCGACAATAAGAAAACCCGCATTCGGAACAGAACACATTCGGTTCGGTGGACATCAAGACAACAGGCAGTTGCAGCGAGTGGCAAACGCAATCGCAAAACGGCATCAGGTAGCAGAAGAAAAAAGTTTGTTCTTTATACAAACTGCTTTGGTGGCAAATCCAGAACAAGGCGGCATCGAGGGCGTTCGAAATGGTTTTTTTCAAAACCACAAGTACTAAGTTTTCTAAATTGGAACCATTCCATAAAACAAGGCGCTTTTCAGGGCCATTAAACCTTCCAAAAAAGAGTTTACGAAATACAGTTCAATGCTTTCTAAAACATTATCCAAAATAATAATAAAACACAAATTGATTTTTTCATAATTTGTTTGCCAGGATATGACGAGTATGTGAATTTGGCAGTTATTCTGAGCTTATTGATTTTCACCAATTCTTAAATTGCTTCTAGTACAGTAATTTACACTTATCTCGACATTTAGCTAATTGGACGGACCTGTAATGCGACATATTTTTGTAAACATAGAGTTCGGGGTCCAAATTATGACCCCACATTGAAAGTCGACACTGTACCACTGTCATCGCAAATGTTCAATTACAGGTTAAAATTACCTACAATCCGATACTGAGTGGTGGTAATGCGACGTGCCATTGAATGTAATTTACTGTAAAATATGTCACAAGCTGGATGGGAAGAAATTTTCCAACTGTGAAAGCTGTGGCGAGTGGCAAATGCAATCGCTAAACAGAAAGGCTTAGCCGAACAAGATGGGGATATCGAGTGATAACAAAACAATAAACTCTTTAGATTGAAGATAATTTTGTGATCCTGAAAAGGACCCTTTTTAGCCTGCATGTGAATCCAACGAGCGAACAAATCGTAATGAATGTATTTTTTTGCCATCGCTCCCTTTTAACGCCCATTCGTTCGTCTCCTGTGAGTGTGTACCGCTAGAGTATAAAACACGCGGACCCCAAAAAAATATCTTATTTTCTTTCAAACCGTAAACCCGTGTGGTTGTACGGCATCGGCATCGTGGACGTAACAAAGGAGGACAACTTAAGGGAAAGGCAAAGTCTCACTCGAACCGTGCAGGTCTCCAGTTCCCTGTTGGTCGCATTCACTGATTGCTCCGCAAGGGTAACTAGGCCGAACGGATTGGTGCCGGAGCACCAGTATACCTAACAGCGATTACAGAGTTTCGGCCGTCGGAGTGCTCGAGTTGGCTTGCAAAGCTGCTCACGACAATCAGAAAACCCGCATCAAGAACAGAGCAGCTTCGGTTCGGCGCTCATCAAGGCAACAATTAGTTTCAGTGAGTGGCAAAGTGTTTCTCCGGCACGTCGCATTAAATGTAATTTACTGAACCACTTGTCCCAAGCTGGATGGGAAGAAAATTTCCAACTGTGAAAGCTGTGGCGAGTGGCAAACGCAATAGCTAAACAGGAAGGTTTAACCGAACAAGATGGGAATATCGAGTGATAACAAAAACACAACACCAAAGGTTCTTTTCAGAACCATCAACATATTCATAAAGAGTAAACAGTAAACTAATCCATTTTTCAGGTAGATAGTTAGGTATTCACGTAGGAGAAGAAAATAAAACAATATATTTAAAATATATATTTGACAAAAGCTGTCCGCTTTGTATAGTCCTACGTCACTCCGGTTATGTCCCCGACATTACCCACCCGTCTTTTTTTTTTTTGCAGTTTCCAGCTTTTACGATTTTCTGCTTCAAGTTTAAGTTTCTTTTTGCAATGTTCAATTTGAATTTTTTTTTGTATCCTGAATTGTTTTTGATAATTTTCAATTTCGGTTTTTTTTTGTAATTCTCCGGTTTGAGATAATCGATTTTATAATTTAAGTTTTTTGACAAATTCATTTTGGCCATTTTCAATAAAAAAATTTCTTCCAATTTTAAATTTGCAATTCTCAATGAACGATTTGCATTTATTTCATGTAACGGAGAAACATGTTATTGCAAGAGGTTGAAAAATCTTGAACGAGAATTGTGTCTGAAAATAATCTGATATTATAATGATGAGTTTTGTTAGAAGTACTAGGAATGTTATAGTAAAAGGTAAATTCAACGGGGTCGATTAGAAGATCAATCAACGAACAGTTCTGCGATTGGACCCATGAACTTGCTCACGTAAATGTAAATGTTCGAAGGTATTTATAACATAAAACAAATGTTGGGCGAGACGAAGTTTGCCGGCTGGTTTTAATTTTTTTTCATTTTTTTTCATTTAATTTAACAATATTTTGCATTTTTCAAATTGAGATTTTTTCAATTTTCAATTCTAATTTCGTTTTCTCAAATTCTTAATCATTTTTTTTTGAAGTTATAAATCTAACAATTTTTGCAATTCTCAGATATTTGTAGAGCAATTTTTCAGTTTTATATTTTAAAAAAATAATTTTTAATATATTTTTTCTCTTTTGCAATTTTAAGTTTAGTTTTTTTTTGCAAATTTTTAGTTCATATTACGTTTTGCAATTTTCAATTCTGGTTTTTCTGCAATTTTTTTTTATCAATGTTGTATTTAAATTTTCAATTAAGGTTTTTTTTTGTGTTTTTCATTTTCCGAGTTCTTGTAATTTTTAGTTTTTTTTGCATTCAACAATTCTCAATTTAAGTAATATTTCCTAAATTTCATAAAAATTGTTTTTTGTAGTAATTTCAAATAAAAATGTGCTTTTTTTGCAGTTTTCAATTTACATTTTTTTTGCTACTGAATAAATGCAACAAAAGAAAATGAAAGTTTCTTCTGGAGAATTCAGTTTGATTTTTTCTTGCAATTTGCAGTTGTAAATTTGCGATTTTTGCTTTAAGTTTAAGTTTCTTTTTGCAATTTTCAATTCAAATGTCTTTTTGTATCCTGAATTATTTTTGTTGATTTTTCGTTTTTCTTGGTAATTTTCAGGATTCTTTTTTATTTTTAAATTGAATTTTGTTTTCTTACTTAATCTCTAATTTAACGTTTTTATAAACATTTTTTAATTATGAGTTAAGTTTTTTCAGGCACGATTCGTCAAAATAGTTTTACGATTTTTGGAATTTCGATTTATTTTTTTCCTTCACATTTTTGAATGTACGATTTCAAGGTTCAAGCATTTTTGATTAATGTTTTTTTTTAAATCTTCAATTTACAATAGATTTTTATTGCAATTGTTTAATTTACGAGTTTATACTCATATTTTTTCAAATTTGATTTGTCGAATCAGGATTTTTTTTAAATTTACAATTGACGTTGGTTTTCGTGTAGTTTTCAATTTATGATTAGTTTTTTTTCGTAAGTTTAAGTGAAAGCAAATGTGATATATCATAATGTCTATCTCAATTTACGATTTTTTTGCAGTTATCAGTTTAAGTTGTCAGTTTGTCAGTTGTTTTTTTTTGTAATTTTCAGATGTAGTTTTTCTTGACAATTAACTGTGTGCAAATTAACAATTTGTGGCAATTTTCTATCAACAATTCCCAATTTATTTTCTTGCTTTGTTCAATTTAACCTTCTTTATGGTTCCTAATTCACGAGTTACGCTTTTATGCAACTTTCAATAAATTATTTTCAAATTTTCAATTCATTATTCAGTTATTTTTGGCAATCGAGAAACGTTCCCCTTACACTTTTACGGATTTTTACGATGCAAAATTTTTATACATTGCTCCTCTTGCTTGAACACCTTTTTCATAACTGAAGAGCAGTCAGGGGTGTTCAGTTTTTCTCAATGCGTGATTGAAAGAGAATGTTCAAGTTTAAGTGAGAAAGAAAAATTGATCAAAGGATCGAGGCCGGATGAATGTTCACTGTTAAAAATGTTCAAATTTTTTACTTACGCTGGAGATGACGGCGATTTTTCCGACCACGTGCATCACATTGTACCACATGCCAATGTTTCGAGCGCGCTGTGGAACCGCTCGCTTGTAGTACAGGATGAACTTCTTCGCGTCCAGTCTCGTCTCGAACACATTGTTCAGTAAGGCAAACAGCGGAGCCAACGGGAAGGCCACCACAAAGATGGTTATGAAACCATACTGGATGACTGCGCGCCAAAATGACAAACAATAATTATATCATTGGGTTTGAATGCGAAAATTCTAGCGGAACTTACTCATCTTGAGATACTCCTCGAACAAACTTCGATCATGCCAGCTGATCAGATTGAAGTCCTTGGTCCACTGGTTGCAACAGATCAGTTTCTCCCCGTTTTCCGAGTCCTCCGCTTCGATTCCGAGCACGCTTCGGAACTCGCGGAACTTTTGCCACAGGAACGGTATCAGAATCTCCAGTATCAGCGAAATCAGCTGCTTGCCGATCATTATGATGGCCAGCTGGATGCACAGCTCCATCAGACAACCTCCCGGGCTGCACTCCTCCTGGCGGAGCGTCAATATCCGGTTGTACTTGGCCGGATAGCCGGGGAATTTGCCCTTCATGAAGGCAATGTAGAAAATCGAGCTGTAGTAATTGATGAACTGGAAGAGGTAGATTTTTAGGTTGAGACTCTCGTTGTACTCGCTCTGCGTCCGACGGTACTCCACGTCGGTCATGTACACCGCCACATAGTCGTACGCGTAGTTCAGGATCGTCGAGACGAGCAGATTGATGACGGCAGCGGTCGCCGGCAGCAGCACAAGCTTCGTGGACACCGCATCCGGACTGCCGTAGATGTTGCGGGAAGTCATCAGCGACATGCGGTAGATGACGATACCGAAGACAGCCGCGATCGCGAGGGTGATCTGGAAGAGTAAAAGCCGAATGTTACCACGGATTTTCCCACAACATTTCTATGAGGTGCCCTACAAAAAGAAATATCACTGAGTAGCTGTACATGAAGCTGGGCAGCTTCTTGGTCCAAAATGGGGGCGATGGTTCCTGGGTGCCAGTGACGATGTTGAATATGGTCTTTTTGCTGTCCTTCAGTCTCGCCAAGTACTGCGGTCGCGGTGGTTCCGCAAGTGAGCAGTAATCCGTGACACCCCATCGATGCTGGAGAGCGGATGAGTATCGCTTCCACATTTCCAGATACAGCGTGGCTAAAAAATTAACCCATTTTTTTTAGCAGAAGCTCACTTGAAGATCGTAAATCCCTTACCCCAAATCGACATAAACACAGCGAACACGATCGTGAAGTTGTTATCGAAGATATGACCTAGCTGTGAGGTGGTACAAGTCGTATGCAGATACCAATAGTCGCACCGAGCATCGCACTGCGGACACATGATCGTGCCGTTATCGTTACAAATTTCCTGGCTGATGCGGTTGCTTTTGAAGGTTAGTAATCCGTACAGAAAACAGAGCAGCCCCACAACCGAGGCGGAGATCAACATGTGCGTGTAGAAACCAAGCCAGGCGAAATACATCGCGATCTTAACCCCAAAGTACTCCTTTATGTGATCCAACGGCTGATGCTTGATCCACCGGATGACCGATGCCCACTCCTCCAAAAGCAGCGTTCGCTGACACTCCAACTCCGGCAGATCCGGACTCCCGTCGTGCAGTGGATACGCGTCCAGGTAAACCCCATCATTCAACAGCTTCCTCAGTCCAATGTCGTACTTATCCCCCTCCCCATCGCTAAAGTACGTCCGCTCCAGTATGAAATGCGCCACCGCTATCCGGAGGCTCGGCGTGAAGAAATCCGACTGACTGTCGTCGAACAGATACGACTTCTCCCGGGTGTACTCGTGCTGCAACTGATACTCCCCCTTCCGAAACTTATCCCGATCGATAACCACAAACTTGAACAGCGGCCTCCGGAAGAACCGCGCTACCGTACTGCTAAAACTAAAGTCCTTCGTGATAATGTTCTCCTGGTCCTTCAGCTTCACGATCGGCATCCGCATCTTCATGATCTCGCAGTAGCGCGAAACCACCTCCCGCGGGACGTGGATCTTCACGAAGTGGATCCGCTGGGAGCTTTCCAGCTCGATCTCCAGCCCCTCGTTGATCAGGTTCTGCTGGAAGATGGCACGCTTCCGGGCGGTGATCTCGCACTGGCTCTGCCCGTTGAACGCGAGGATGAAGTCGACGACGCGTTTGCCGTCCTGGAAGCGGTTCCATGTCTGGCAGAGAGAGAGAGCACAGAACAAAACATAAAATGGAAGATTAGAATAATGAAGTGGAGGTTTCTTTATGTTTGTTGGTGGGATCAGAGGATGATTATGTTTCAGTGAAAGATCTACGTCGCGCATGTTAGCCTAAAACTATATAGTTACATATTTGCTGTACAAGATTTATTCATTAGGAAATGCTTTACGGTGTTTGCCGTGTTAGTTAGAATGAGATTTATTGAAAATAGGAAAGTGAACCGACGGCCGAATACAGACAGCGTCCAAATGTGATCGCATCACAAATGAAGAAGGGCTGTATTCTTTAACTTCACAACAGTGATTCCTTTCTTCGGCCGGTCTAGATTAACACAAGACTTGTCAATGCTGTGACCATCAGCAAGCTCGCATGCTTCGGTGTTGCCATAATCGTAGCAAACCGGTATATGACATAGTTACCATGACGTTTTTTTTTTGAAGTAAAGAAATATGAGCTTCACCCATTAAACGTAGTATAAGCAATTGAAAAGTGGTGAAAAATTATTAAGCTTAAACTCTATAGAGCTATGAAGCATTGCTTATACTCAAAAACATTCAGCTTTCGTTGCACATAGTCAGTTTTAGCTCAAAAATGACTCGTGTTGAATAAAGCAATGATCGGCGAAAATGAAAAAAATTATAGGAGGTTGTGTCCAAGATACAACCGCATTGTTGACGTAGAACTACGCTGTTATTTTATATAAGTCGCTTGTTTATACCTTCGGATAATATTCCATAATGCTGTGAAATTTTCGAAACAACTGCTTAGTAGAATAATCTTTGAAATGGTTTTTCATTGTAGAATCAGTTGACGATAATTGATTGATGATTCGTTCTTGCCCTCGCAAAACAATACACTAGCTGATCGTATGTCGCAATTTATTTCATGTCAATGCATTGAAAATTTACCTCGAACGCTATTCCGGTGGCCTTTTTCGCAATTGACATAGACTCGGCTACAGTCGATTATATACATGTTACACCAGCACCATTATTCCACATCTCATAACTACATCAATATATCTTTGGCACCGAATGAAAACAACAACAATGACAACACTTGCAAGTATCAAATATCATGCTACATGTTATTTAGTATTGCCTCAAAGCAATCGCACCTCTAAGCATCGTTCGTACAACGTAAATCAAGCGCCAAACAAGCGTTCGCCATAGCATGCATACAGAACCATTGGTGGCTTGAAGCTACTAGGAATACAAATACTTCTCATCATTTTGCATTATTCTCAAAAGAAACGGTTTTGTCAATATTACTGGCCTCAAAAAAAGTTGCATTACTTTCTCATGCTCGAGAGAAGCGCAGCTGTCACCCTTAGTGGAGGAATTTTTGCTACTGGTAAGCGAAATCTAATCACATACAAAACTCCAGTACGACATTTACTTTCTTGGTGACTAAACAAGCGAAATAAACTCTTTTTGTTAATATCAACAACCTCGAAAACAGTGGCAATGCTTCATTATGATCAATATTAGCGCAAATGCAATCCTAGTTGAAGGCAGTTTTGCGACTGGCACGCGAACCTAAATAACTTATAATCATTTGTGACGAAAAACACGAACAACAACGCACCTGCCCATAACGCGCTGTCGGTGAAGCAATTTTTAGCCGATAATTGCATTTCAGTGCACGAACATGCCCCGTACTCGCCAGATCTAGCCCCATGCGACTTTTTTCTATTCCCCAAGATCAAATTCGTGTTGAAAGGTACCCGATTTCAGTCCGTAGAAGAGGCGAAGGAAAAAGCGACGCGGTTTTTGAACGCCATCACAAAAGAAGAGTTTCAGTACTGCTTCGAACAATTTAAAAAAAAAACGTATGGAAAGGTTGGTGAGGAGCCAAGGGGAGTATATTGAAGAGGAGCATATAATTTTGACTTCAATGAACTTTCAAGTATATTTGTAGATTTTTGAGATTTTACCATTATTAATAGATTTTGATTTCAATGCAGTTTTCGAGTTATGAAAACATGTTTTTAGATAAATAAGTAACAAACATAACTCATACTCCTTTTATCTTTCGAAAGTGATTGTCATGCCATTTTGTTCAGCCAGCAAGGAATTATTAACGCTCAAATCCTTGCACTCAAACATAACGCTTTCGCATTCAAAATTTTGAACTTACACTTTTTTTTTTGTCTTTTCAGCTTTCACCTTAGTTGCAGAAAATTTAAATTTTGTTTCCGTTATTATTGATTGTATTTGTTTTTTAATGGTTTTCATTTTTATTTTTTTTCTAGAAAGCTGAGGATTTTTCAAATAAAATATCTCAAAATCAGAGATGTGTTCTTTTTCGAACTTATTCAGGACCACCCTAAAACGTAAATGGTCACCCTAACGAAAAAAAGGGGTCTAATTGTTTGCGATAAAGTACAAATCTTCCACTTTTCATTAAAAATCTGAGAACCAGTATATCGGTTTGGCATGGAATGGCTGTATATTTATTAGAGGCTTGAGAAAGACAAATTTTGAAAACTGAACTAAACTTACGGTCTTGAGAAAGGCTATTTGGAAAGCCTCGCTGCCGTCTGGTCGCTAACTGGATGACCGATGAATCGCCAATGCTGAGAAATCGCAAATAGCTTGTTTATCACAATAAATTGAAACGGGCAGAGCTTGAACTGCAATATTTTCTCTGTTCACATTGTCCGTAGAACTAACACTACATTTGCTGTATATATATTGCATGAAACGTGGCCTGTTTTTTGATTTGGAACCGTTATCAATCCATGGAGTTCAATCTGCACAAGCAAATTCAACAAGTTGTGTATCGTATTCTAACACAGAAAGACGAAACGAAACATGCATCAGGATCCATAATACCCAATAGGTGAAATGAATCACATTACTGCTTCTGTTGTTAAATTTTGCATTCTTTCCCAAACCAACTAAACGCGAATTACGGAATTATTTTCAGTAGATTAGACTCTTTCGCAAACCATATTGTTATAACCTACAAGTCCAATCTGATGAGATTTCGGCACTAGGGATTGCATTACCGTGCCAAATTTTCAATAACCGGTTATTCGGTAATGAAAAAAAATACCGGTAAAAACATACATTAAAATAAATCATTTTCTTGAAGAAATGGCTTTAATTTACAAAAAAACATCTTGCAAGTTTTTGCTGGTTAAAATAAGGACGCAGAGGACACAGAGAATGTTAATTTTGTCGTCTTCTAATCTAGATCGGATCACATTAACAAAGTTCCCAGAAGAGGAAAACGTCCGTCCATAGTCCAGTTATGTTGGGTAGAAAAGTATCGAATACCATTGTTATGTATTTGCCTCTGATGCCTGTGAAGCATTCATATATTTATTGTACAGATTCCTCAATGTAGTCGGTATAAACCTACAGTGAAATCACCCGACACAGGGAATAAATATTGAGTATAACTTACCGGCTCGACAGTTGTCTGTTGTGAGAGGAAATGATGCCCAATGTATGGCTAACTAGTGTTGCCAGTATATAATATCAACATCACTGTTATACTGTCAACTGCGAGGGATAGGACGTTGTGTCTTTCACGCACCTCACATCTTCCTTCTCCCTTATTCTTTTTATGTTATTTTACTTTTTTGTGTCATGATTTGTCATTTCAATTTATTTTAATTTCTTCAATCAACGCTATAGAATACTTGAAATAGTGTAAACGGATTAAAAAAATGTACTGCTGCGTGCATTTTATCTGATTACAATCCCAACGGTCTATACTGATCTGCATACTCTATCTATTCTTACCATTTGCGTAACACTTGTAAAATGGTTTATAATTCAGAAAGGTGTTTTGTAACTAGCATGATTTTTTTAAAGGAACGATAAATGGCGGCAAATTCTTTGGGTGATATCCATAAATGCAGTTCGATAATGCTGACGTAATATGTTTACATCCAAATTGGATGTCTACTTGCGGGAATGGACTGCCTTGTTTTGTATACTTTGGCTAGTGCCTATATATACCAGATGAAGCAATCATGTGGCATTCTCGAATTTATGTGAAAGAGAAGGAAGGATTTTGTAGAATTTCATTCTCACACAGTTCATCTCTCGTATCTCGCTCTCGCATGTGAAAATGCGAAAATGGCATACCCTAGCAATAACAAAACAAACAACCCCCGCTCGACAAACCGTAATCCTCTTCCTATTGAAGTAATGATGTTGCTTCACTTGTATATATAATCATGGGCTAGATCTAAGTAAGTACTGCACGCACTCAATAGATATAAGCAAGTACTGTACGCACTCAATAACACGCAACTGTCAAAATTGTTCATTGCTTGTGTTTTCTTATTCTTTTCTTGTTCCTGTATCATCTAAATTTCCACAGAGTCAAATTATAAATACTCGCATACAGAAAAACCTACCAGGAAATGGCAACGAAAATATCCGTAGTTTCTCCATACGCTGCACACCGGAACAAATATCCACGTTATTAACGGGAGAAGATACATACATTCCAACTATCTTAATAAGAAATGGAAACAGAATTAAAACTTTTCTTGGTGCAGGCATGTCAGTTGTAGATACATGATTTAAAAATATATATACTACTCGCTAAAACCTCTACTTTAGGTTATCCAGCTGATTATCATTAATGAAACGGTGTACAATGCTCTCTACAATGTAACGTTCGGTGTCAAATCCGGAACTTCCCCTAGTTTCAGACTGTCACTCGACCATTACAGTGACTATGTGCTCCTCCACGGTCTAATAGGGGCGAAAACCTTTGGATTTTCCTTCCCGCATTACTTTCTCTGGAGAAAACCCTGATGATTGAGTTGGAAGCTAATATGCTATCAACCCAACTCGCATTATCACTTCTGCAGCCATTATAACTCGCCGACATTGGGTGGCTGCTCCGCCACCATTCTTTTGCTGAAGCGGTTGTCCCAACACGCAGCTTTCTTAGACGGTTGTCCCGACACGTCTCTTCCAAGCGGTTTCCCAACACGCGGTTTTCAGGCGGTTGTCCCGACGCGCCATTTTTCCAAGCGGTTGTCCCAACACGCCTATTTTTCAAGCGGTAATTCCAACACGCAGTACCTCTGGCGGTTGTCCCGACGCGCCATTTATTTTCACAGACGGTTGTCCCAACACGCCATATTTTTAGAAATTCTTTTATCTATGTCGGGTGATTTCACTGCATATTTAAATATCCGGCAGGATCGCCAATGTGAAGCATTCATATATTTACTGTACAGGTTCCTCAATGTAGTCGGTATAAACCTACAGTGAAATCACCCGACACAGGGAATAAATATTGAGTATGACTTACCGGCTCGACAGTTGTCTGTTGTGAGAGGAAATGATGCCCAATGCATGGCTAACTAGTGTTGCCAGTATATAATATCAACATCACTGTTATACTGTCAACTGCGAGGGATAGGACGTTGTGTCTTTCACGCACCTCACAATGCCCTCTGTACGAAAATTCTTGTCAGAGGGTTTTCATCAATCCGTTCATAGACGTTGAGTTTGTGCTGGACGTTGACACCCTTGATTGCGTCAATCGTCGTTCATGTTTCATGCTCCATGATGCTCATGTTGAGCATCAACAACTTTTCTGCAGGTTTTGCATCGTCCAGTGGATTTCATCCTCCCGTTGTCCAGCTACTGATCAATATCATTATCGTCAAATTCCATCAACTCAGAAACAATTGCAAATACCTGCTTGATCAATGCAGTTCGTGCTGTTAGATAGAAGAAACCAAAGTCATCATCAATTGTGTCACGACCACGAGCAGAATGATTATTGATACGTGGGAACAAATCTGCATATACCAACGTCTTACTGCAATCCTTCCAGTCAGGGTTTCGAGCAGCTGCTTCGAAATTTCTGATGATTGCTCCGATAGCTGTTCTAGCATAAACTGCAATCTGACCTCAGCTTCATTAAGGGTGCATTTCTTCCGCAATGGCAGCGACCAGAACTGGTTCGAGGGTATCAACCAATTCCTTTATCGCTGTCAGTTCTTCATCGCTGAAGCGCATCTTGTGTTTCGTATTCAGATCAAGCAGATCTAGCAGACGTAGGACTACGTCTTTCATTTCTATACCGGGGTGTAAAATCAAAGTTTCGAAAACGAAAGCGTTACGCCGGAGACCGAGATTTTGAGCGTTAATAGCTCCTAAACAACTGAACGAAATGGTATGATAAACACTTCATTCGAAAGATAAAATGTCTACGCGTTCTATACTTGTTACTTTTTTATCCAAAAACTTGTTTCAATAGTCTTAAAATTGCTTTCAAAACAGGCTATTAAAATCACCAATCGGTATAAAAGCGAGCGCCGCTCGGAAATCCACTCAGTTCAAATTGAACAGCGATTGGAGCATGTTGTCGCTGTTGTGGTGAAGCTCTTCGTTTATCATGAAAGCGCGGATGAACGGTGTCACCAAGAGCCTGTTTGTGCACCCTAGGCCAGAAGGGAATCCATCAGGAGGAGAGTGATGCCACAAACGGTTCCCCGGGAAGACATCGCTACACACACATACACGCGCGGAATTCTTTCCGTTTGGATGCCATTCAGCATCGAGGAAGTTCCGGAAAGATCTCATCATTTCTGGAAAATAATCTGCCAGTTCTTCTGGGAATTTAAAAATACATTCATGTGAAAGAGTTTATTTTAATGTTTTCTAACCATATAACACAGCGATCAAATACATTTGATTTTGTAATTTTTCAACCAAGTATAATTAGCAGGAAAGCCTCTGAAGATTATTCTTCCCCATCAGTAGGATATTTCCGTATCCAATATTTTATGCGTACGCAATCGATTATTGCTCAGTCGCCGAAAGTTTCAAGCTCAGAGAGTTCATTCCCCTCTAGTTTGTCTTCCAAATTGCCATCGTAAACCACATCTTCTCTCGATTCAATCACACACAAAAAGCATACTTAAGCGATATTCTGGTGGTGACACACATTCATTTTTCGTGAGGACATCGACAAGACAACATCGTTGCCTAACGTGCTGGAGGAGGTGGACGGCGAAGGATCGACACATACACGCGCAGAACTCTTTCCGTTAGGATGCCATTCAGCATCGAGAAAGTTCCGGAAAGATCTAATCATTGCTGGAAAATAATCTGCCAGTTCCTCTGGGAATTTAAAAATACATTCATGTTTTCTATCCATGTAACACTGTGACCAAATATTTTTCAATCAAGTACTATTAACAGGTGGTTATATGGGGGTCTCCGTAGCCACATTGGTTGCGCGTTCGCTTAGTAAGCGATCGATCGTGAGTTCAAAACTCAGGGCCCTCATTGACCATCTTTGTGTTGTTACAGAATAACTACGTCCACGCAACAATCATCATCGATGTAGATCGATCCACGGTCGAAATAAGATCGATTCATCCATACAACTGCTCTGCTCTGCAAGACACATCGGGCTGCTGTTCTATAAATAACTCAACAATGATCAATCAACTGTCTCCGCTGTCCGGTGGTCCAACTGGATAATGGAAGAACAGAAAGAATACTCTTACGCCTAAATGGCTACTGTGTGAATGTACCATATGTAATGGTATAGAAGAAATACTGGCGAATGGCAACTGTGTAATGTGCTAATTATAGATATGATAACCATGTGACATGTACACGATTAAAATTCGGCTCTGTTACAGCTAAAATGCTAATGAGCCTTAGATAAATAAATGGGATAAAAAAAACAGGTGGTTATCGAGTTAGTATTAACCACTGGTGGGCTTCCAGTATCGAGGAAAATGTGAAAATATCTAATCGTTACTGAAAATAATCTGCCAGTTCCTCTGAGAATTTAAAAATACATTCATATGAAAGAGTTTATTTTAATGTTGTCTATCCATGTAACACTGTGACCAAATACATTTGGTTTTGTGATTTTTCAATCAATCGCAATTAACAGGATAGCTTCTGAAGATTATTCTTCCCCATCAGTAGGATATTTCCGTATCCAATATTGTATGCGCCCGCAATCGATTATTGCACAGTCGCCGAAAGTTTCGAGCTCAGAGGGTTCATTCCCCTCTAGTTTGCCTTCCAAATTGCCATCGTAAACCACGCCTTCTCTCGATTCAATCACGCACAAAAAGCATACTTAAGCGATATTTTGGTGGTGAGATGCATTCATTTTTCGTGAGGACATCGACAAGACAACATCGTTGCTGAGGGTGCTCGACGGCGAAGGATCGAGATCTGCCCTGAAACGCAATCGGTTTGTTTGAAACAGTGAGGGAGCACAGAGAAGCCGATCCTTCAGGAGAAGAGAAGGTGACCATCGAAGTAGCCGCTACATACACACATACACGCACGGAATTCTTTCCGTTTGGATGCCATTCAGCATCGAGAAAGATCTGGAAAATAATCTGCCAGTTCCTCTGGGAATTTAAAAATACATTCATGTGAAAGAGTTTATTTGAAAGTTTTCTATCCATGTAACACTGTGACCAAATATGTCTCAATCAAGTGCTATTAACAGATGGTTATCGAGTTAGCATTAACCACTGGTGGGCTTCCAGTATCGAGGAAAATGTGGAAATATCTAATCGTTACTGAAAATAATCTGCCAGTTCCCCTTGGAATTGAAAAATTACATTCAAGCGAAAGAGTTTATTTTAATGTTTTCTATCTATAAAATATCCATATAATACATTTGGGTTTGTGATTTGTCAATCAAGTACAGTTAGCAGGAAAGCTTCAGAAGATTATTCTTCAGAACAAGGTTTATCGTATCCTATATTGGATGCATAAAACCTTGTGCCTCCAACGTAACGCTCTCGTTTTCGAAGTCCCCCAAATATTCATTTATTCGTTCATTCAGAATGGATTTAGATTCAACTTCAAACAAATGATCTCTAAATCAACGATAGTCCTACGTCACCCTTGCGGTTATACCATAGATATAACCCACTTCCTGTTTTTGAACTAAAGTTCGACGGTCGTAGAATCGGCGCAACACTGCCCGTTGTGTTTTTTCGATCTTATTTGATTCTCGAGCAATATTTCAAAGCGGTATAAAGGCAAATATTATTTATGGCGTAAAAATACAAATTACCGAATTTACCGGTTGTTGATTGTAAAATTACCGGTAATTCGGTAATGGAAAATGACCCGGTATTACCGGTAAATTCGGTAACGGTAAAACCGGTTAACAATCCCTATTCGGCACCACAATTATGATGAGTATCACACACTTGTCCGGTGTCACTCAAAAGACACATTAACTGGCTCAATCCAGCCGCGCCAGGCCCACATACACTCTCGTCGGTGAAGATGGTCAATTACTTGGAAAGTTGACTAACAAATTGTGAAAATGTGCGGAAGCGCATCATTAAGAGCTATCTCGCGAGAAGCAACAGCCAGTCGAGAGTCTAAATATAAACACGTGGTGTTGATGATGATGTTTGGTTAAAATTCAAGCGCACTATCAATGGCAATGAATGAATCCCCGGAATAAATACACATATGTTTCGTTGGTTCAACACGCACCCCTCCGCAATCCTTGTGCAGTTCCTCGCAAATTTTGCACATTTTGGCACCCGATTGGCTGTCGTTTGCCGTTTCACCTGCTCCTCGAATGTTCACTTGCTGCTGTTTGTTGGTTTGTTTGATTGTCACTTTTAAGCACCATTACCACACCTCACAAGCCTCGACAAATTGTGAATCAGAGAAAAAGCACCATTTCATCTTCACGATCCGACGCTCAATGGAAAATTGCACATTCAATGGTCCAGTTTTCTGTATCAAACCATGGTTACACACAGCAATGGCGACCTCTGGGCGCCACCACCCTCCAGGATCTGGTCCGAAGACTGTCGCTTCGTTGACTAATATTAGTCACCTTCAACAGAAAGCCATCACCGGCAGAAGCTGACGTTCGTTCACACTCTTTGTTGTTGAATCTCGCATTTCTCACACCCAATCATAATGTGTAGTTACGAATTATGCGATAATAACTGGCTTATCACGACGCAGATGCCTTTTTTGCCGTTCGCCGAATCTTGTTCTCTCGCTCGCTACGTTCGTCGGATCTGGACGGAGACTGACTGACAGTGCAAAGTACTCCTGGGATAAGCTCTAGCGAGATTGAGGGTCTCTCTCTCTCCTCAATCTGACCAGGATTTACAGTCTGCGCATCTCTCGCTCGCATCTCGGTGTGTTTGTTCTTCTGAGAAAAGTGTGCCGTCTAGGGTCAATCAGGCTATTGTGGGGTATAGTCACTAATGCTGCGTGGAGTAGTTATCAGGTGAAACTGCAATCGAAAACTCATCGTCACTCATCACTGTTGCTAAGATTTAAAATCTCTAACATAAACAGCGGCTTTAGTAAAGCGGGGAAACCCCCATGAATTCTCACCGTTGAATCATTTGTAATTCCATTGCAATCAAAGTAGTAAAGTTGATTCTGCTAGTTTCCCTCTCCCATACATTTCGTTCAATCCTAACCCATCATAACTTTCAGATCAAGTCAGATCAGAGTCGTGTTGTTTTTGCACACAGTGGGAACATTGTTTCGATGATCCGAATAATTGAATTGTTCGCTTGAGAAACCCCACACGACCATTTGATGCGCTTGCAAGAAAACGACTAAAAACTGATTTTCTCAAAATTTTACCTGGTCCTCCTATTTGTTACCATCAGGTACGCTTATCAGACCCAAAACATATTATGTGAAACCCCTTTTTCATCAATATGGGAAGGGAAACTTCGATATAACGAACATTTCACTTTCAAAATTGTACGTTATATCGAAGCATAATAAAGAACTCAGAAACATAGCTCATATTACTTTAATGATGAAAAAATCTAACTAACCAGGCTTGACTAACCTTTCTTCTGATGTTTACCTTCATACTGTTGATTGAGGATAACAATAAAAAATGACCGCTTGCTTGTTAAAAAAAACTTTTCTCTGTAACAGTGCCTTGGTTTTTGTACGGACTATTCGTGTAATTTTCGTTCAAAATTTGAAAAAAAAAGGGAAAAATGAATTTCAATTTGAAATTTTTTTTTCCAGTGTAATTTTTTTTTTGACGTAGGACTACGTCTTTCATTTATATACCGGGGTGTAAAATCAAAGTTTCGAAAACGAAAGCGTTACGCCGGAGACCGAGATTTTGAGCGTTAATAGCTCTTAAACAACTGAACGAAATGGTATGATAAACACTTCATTCGAAAGATAAAATGTCTACGCGTTATATACTTGTTACTTTTCCATCCAAAAACTTGTTTCAATAGCCTTAAAATTGGTTTCAAAACAGGCTATTGAAATCACCAATCGGTATATAAGCGAGCGCCGCTCGTAAACCACCTCAGTTATGATTGGACAGCGATTGGTTGTCGCTGTTGTGGTGAAGCTAACTTCGTTTATCTTGAAAGCGCTGATGAACGGTGTCACCAAGAGCCTGTTTGTGCACCTTAAGCCAGAAGGGAATCCATCAGAAGGAGAGTGATGCCACGGTTCCGCTTGAAACATCGGAGCAGCCGCCACACACACATACACGCGCGGAACCCTCGTTGATATCATCGTTGCTAGAAAATAATCTACCAGTTCTCCTGGGAATTGAAAAATACATTCATGCGAAAGAGTTTATTTTAATGTTTTCTATCCATACAACACTGCAACCAAATACATTTGGTTTTGTGATTTTTCAATCAATCGCAATTAACAGGAAAGCTTCTGAATATTATTTTTCCCCATCAGTAGAAAATTTTCGTATCCAATATTGGATGCATAACATGAAAAACGGAAAATGTTTCACATCGCGAAAATCATGTAATTTTCGAGCGATTATTTGCTCCCTACTCATATAATGATGCGACCAAATACATTTCGTTTTGGATTTTTTCAATCAAGTGCGATCAACGCAAGACCACGTCTTTCGGCAATTTATTAGAGGTACAATGAATCTTTAGGAATTCCCGCTCTACGCGCACTGGCAAACGATGTTTACTCAACAATTTCTCAAACGAGAAATGGGTGTTGTGAGAAAGGATTAGCGAACGCAAAAACGACAAACGGGAGGAAGATATGTTTGGAGGTTGAAGGAAATTGGCAGAAAACATCTTCATTTTATCTTTCGAATAATGTGATTCATACCACTTCGTCTTGCCAGAAAGAGATAATCAATGCTCAAAGGAAGAATTGAGTCCTCCGAGGAAATTACCCAGCGCAAATTAGAGTCGACTATCGACTGCGGCATTCGTACACAAATAATTTCATAATGCAGTTTCATCAAAGTGATGTCTTCGATATGGGGAAATATTCACCACATCATGTCATGTATTTCATATTCTTCACTATCAAATCCATATCCATGGCACCTATCGACCATCGCATTATCATCGACACCACGATTTTCGCTAAATGCTATCAGAATTCGACCGAATTGCTGATTCGCAAGTTACCTTTGCAGTATTTGGTTCGTGGAATTGCCCAGGACTTCAAAACCGACTTGCACTTCCAAAGTTCCGCGTTTATGACGCTGCAGGAGGCCTATTCAAAGATACCAATTTGTTTGCTATCCACGCAAAGCGCGTCACATTATGCCCAAGGACATCCAGCTGGCCCATCGTATCCGAAGAGAACGTGCTCTTAGCTTAGCATATAATCAACGGCCCTTTTCAGGGCTCCAAATTTGATGGATTAGAGTTCAGAAAAGTTTTTTGCAGGCCAAACTGAAAGGATTATTTTCGTTTGGATGCCATTCAGCATCGAGAAAATTCCGGAAAGATCCAATCGTTGCTGAAAAATAATCTGCCAGTTCCCTGGGAATTGAAAAATAAATTCATGCGAAAGAGTTTATTTTAATGTTTTCTAACCATATAACACAGCGACCAAATACATTTGATTTTGTAATTTTTCAATCAAGTGTAATTAGCAGGAAAGCTTCTGAACATTATTCTTCCCTATCAGTAGGATATTTTCGTATCCAATATTGTATGCGCGTGCAACGGAAAATGTTTCGCCAAAATTATATAATTTTCAATCGATTATTGCTCAGTCGCCGAAAGTTTCAAACTCAGAGAGTTCATTCCCCTCTAGTTTGCCTTCCAAATTGCCATCGTAAATCACACCTTCTCTCGATTCAATCACGCACGAAAAGCATACTTAAGCGATATTCTGGTGGTGAAACCCATTCATTTTTCGTGAGGACATCGACAAGACAACATCGTTACTGAACGAGCTGAACGTGATGGGCGAGCTGGACGGCGAGGGATCGAGGGATTTATTACCTGGCCTGACCTGAACTGAAATGCAATCAGGTTGTTTTAACTGTGAGGGAGCGCAGAAAAGCCAATCGATCAGAAGGAGAAGAGAAGGTGACCAAGAGAGTATCAGCATCGAAAAACGGTTCCCCGGGAAGACATCGAAGCAGCCGCCACACACAGACACTCACATAATATAATACTGCGACAACATACATTTGGTTTTGTGATTTGTCAACCAAGTGCAGTTAGCAGGAAAGCTTCTGAAGATTATTCTTCAGAACAAGGTTTTTTGTATCCAATATTGGATGCATAAAACATTGAGCCTCCAACGTAACGCTCTCGTTTTCGAAGTCCCCCAAATATTCATTTATTCATTCTTTCAGAATGTATTTAGATTCAACTTCAAACTAATGATCTCTAAATCAGCGATAGTCCTACGTCACCCTTGCGGTTATACCATAGATATAACCCACTTACTGTTTTTTGAAGATTGATTTCTATATTCCATTATCTGACAAAAATTTTGAAGGTCTTAAGGTTTTTAAAATAATTTTTAAAAAAAGTTAACAAAGCCTAAAATTTAAAAAAAAACAAATTTAAAACTATAAGAATTACAGAATTTTGGTCTGACGACGAAATATAGGAAATTGTTCAAGTTTTCATCAAAAAATAGCAAATATATTTTGAAAATTAAAATTTGTTTTTTTCAAAAAACCTTTTTAAAATTCTGAACGAAAATTATATTGATAGTCCTACCAACAAGTCTCCCATACATTGGGAGAAGGGCACTGTTACTTTTTTTTCATTTTTTTTCTCAGTGTAATTTTGGAGAAAATTGGCATTTTTTTGAAAATTTAACACTAAACCTACCGATGTTTCATATATTCCTACCACAGCGGGTCAAGTGACCCTTTTGTAAATAGTTAGTGAAATATTAGTGATGTGTAATGCAATGGTTTTGTATCCCAACCACACATACAAATCTTTCTGATATCATATAAATGTTTGCAAGGGTCAAATGACCCGTTGCGTTAGGGCAGATTACAAATATTTCTCAATAAAAAAAATAACAAGAGATGAGAAAACACTGAAAAATACATTAGATGTATGTGTTAGGAAAAGTAGTGTAGGTAAATGATGTTATGACAATGTAATTTGCAAGAAAAATTTGACTAAAAAGTTAAAATGGGTCATCTGACCCCTAGTGGTAGCTTTAGTGTTAAAAAGCTTCCTAAATTTTATTCTTTTACCAAAATTGTGTAAGTTTTATAGTTTACTAGCTGATCCGGCAAACTTCGTCCCGCCCAAAATTTATTTTTCGTTATCACATTCACCTTACTAAGCGCACGTTCGTGGGTTCGATCGCAAAACTGTTCATTGATTGATCCATGCCCTTTGAGAAAGGGTAGGTGTGTCGAACCACCATGGAACCATATACCAAATTTGGTCCCTTTTGATTGATTAGTTCTTGAGTCATGCATAAATTTGTGTTATGACATGGTATGGCAGCCCCCCCCCACCTCAAAGAGAGAGGAGGGGTGTCGATCCACCACAGTAACGTTTCGAGTCCCCGAAAACCTTGGCATGCCAAATTTGGCTCCATTTGCTCAATTAGTTTTCGAGTTATGCAGAAATTTGTCTTTAATTTGTATGGCAGCTCCCCCTTAGAGAGAGGGATGGAGTGTCTAAACACCGTAAAAACATTTATTGCACCCTAAAACCTTCACATGCCAAATCTGGTTTCATTTGCTTGATGAATTCACGAGTTTTGTAGAAATTTTTGTTTCATTTGTATTGCAGCCCCCCTCTTAGAGAGGGGGTGGAGTGTCTAACCACCATAGAAACATTTATTACAACCTTAAACCTTCATGTGCCTAATTTGGTTTCATTTGCTTGATTAATTGTCGAGTAATGCAGAAATTTGTGTTTCATTTATATGGCAGCCCCCTCCCCATAAGAGAGGGGGGGAGGAGTATCTAACCACCATAGAATCATCTAATGCACCCAAAAACCTCCACATGCCAAATTTCGTTTCATTTACTTGATTAATTCTTGAGTAATGCAGAAATTTGTGTTTCGTTTGTATGGCGCACTCCCTCTTAGAGAGGGGGGGGGGGGGGAGTGTAGTGTCCAATCACCGTAAAAACATTTATTGCACCCCACAACCTCCACATGCCAAGTTTGGTTTCATTTGCTTGATTAATTCTCGAGTAATGCAGAAATTTGTGAAATTTGTCCTCCCCCCATTAAAGAGTGGGAGAAGTGTCTAGTCACCATAGAAACATTTATTGCACCCTAAAACCACAGGCCAAATTTCGTTTCATTTGCTTGATTAATTCTCGAGTAATGTAGAAATTTGTGTTTCATTTGTATGGCAGCATTCCATTCGAGGGAAGTCCCAAAAATCAACTTTTTCCCTTATTTCATAAAATTGCTTATCTTGAAAATTCGTAACTTTTGAACTACTGAACCGATTCAGATGATCGACATATCAAATTGAAGCCAATTGAAGAGCTAGTCTTCTTTGAAAAATTGTTACATCGGGAAAAAGTAGGATTTTTTCGAAATTATTGATTGTGTTTGTTTTTTATAGTTTACATGGTTTCGCGACCAAGGGCACTATATTTTTGATATTTTTTCTTGAAATCTTTTTTTTTCATAATATATCCAAACGTTAGAGATGTGATTTTTATCGTTTTAAATTATGAAGTTAACCGATGGTCCGAAAAATCAAACTTTTCACCTTTCATGCTTGAAACTTTTCCCAAAAGTTGTTTATTTTCGAAATACTGAACCGATACAGATGATCGACACCCAACTGCAGCATCAATCATAGTAACCCATGAGTCAGCAGAAAAAAATTGACAGCTCTATCAGTCGAACGCTAACCGTGATGGTGAAAACAGTGATGCTACTCCATTCAGAAGTGTGCGCGTTCAAAGAATGGTACCCTACGCGTCGAAAACGGACATCGCGCGGCACTTTGTGGTCGCCGGATACGCCCGTTCCGGCATCTACAACATTTTGGCACTGTTGGGCAACAATCAGAGCATCGAAAGAAAGCCCGGTCCCGGAACGCCGACGACCCTGAGCGACAAGAAGAGCCAAAGGATGCTGAGGAGGAAAATCGAGGGAAAAGTGGCTACATCGCTGCGTGCGCTTGGCCGGGAGGTCGATGCAGTGGAAGTCCCGTCCACTGGTCTCGGAGCTGCTGGCAACGACAACGGCTGAAAAAGATGGTCAAGTTCCCGGCGAATCGCGACGTGGCGGTGGTGATGAACTACGAGACCTATCTCACCCTGGATGGCAACGACTGAACGGGCACTTCGTATTTTACTACCCCCACGAAGGAAGTGAGCTCTGAAGTGAAGTTTATTTCACACACCAAGTTCCTCAAGAAGGTGCTGCTGTGGCTGACAATCAGCGAGAAAGGGATGTCAAAGCCGCTCTTCTTAAGCTCCGGACTGGCCGTGAACGGGGAAATTTATAGTACGGAGTGCTTGCCGGCCCACTACACGAAGCGATCGTTAGAGGAGATGGAGCGGCTGAATATCGATGTGGTACCCAAGTCGGCGAATCCGCCCAACGTCCCTCAGCTGCGTCCCATCGAGAATTTCTGGCTAAACCTGAAGCGTAAGATCTTCTCCAACAATGTTGTCGCGAAAACTGAGAAAGAATTGATAAATAGAACGAAGCATGAACTCAAAAACATGCCTACACGCATGTTTTCGTTAATCTCAATTATCTGTCTTAGTTTTTTATCACCATTCGAAAAAAAGTCCATTTTTTAAATGCAAACGTTAGTAATAAAAGTGAACAAATTCACGATTAAAATGGCGAAATAACACGATTTTGCTAACCACTCGTTTTCCTCCACAACGCAACGAGCAATCTTTTTGTCTACATTCACAATGTGAGTCGATGCGTATGATGAATTATTCTCTATTTGCCGATAATAGGCACTTATAAGTTATTATATTGTATTGTAACAGGTGTACATTTGTGTATTGTAGTGTTTCACATTTCTTGTAAATATTCTGTTAAGTGTTATGTAATTATTTTCAATATTGTACATACACTTACTTTCTAGTTAATTTATTTATCAAAATCGTGCTCAATTCACATTTTTATTGTGTAGGTCTTGCTACTAACAATTTATGTAATTGTTGTCCAGGATATCATGATATCGAGTCTGTTGTTTGGTAATGTAAAAAATGCAATTGATTTAACTGCTGGTTTAGATACAATATTCCGAACAGCGTGACAGCGTAGGAGAAAATGCTATTTTTATCCATACTACATTTCTGTAGTTATTGATGTATTACACTTATTTCAAATACACTGATAAATGATGAATCCTTGCCCTCTTCTGCATAATTAAATAAGTAGAAGAAAATGGTGGTAATGGCTTTTAATTGTATTTTGCGCACATTTTTGGACATCGATACAAAAAAATCAAATAGTGTCGAGTTACTCGTATCCATGTTAGGATGCGGTTTGGGATTCTACCTCATCCTGCCCGTTTAAAGGATATAATTTAATGTAAGCGACTGATTTCCAGGACTTCCATTTGATGTATCAAAAGAGTAAAAAATACAGATTTTCGAACGATGAAAAAAACTCAATTCAAATGCAATAACTACAGACAATCAAGTCACCGTCAAGTTACCGTCCGTGCCTCTAGGTCCAGACTTATCTACTTTTTGACGTGGGACTACGTCTAACCGGAATATATGGGGGGTAAAATGAAAACCTAAACAAAGAACATGCAGGAAAAAATAAAAGATTTCGAATGCTTGGAACTCGAACATTTCTTACTGGATCGGAAAGATGTCTGCATCAATTGATAGGGAATATTTACACGCATCTATCGCCGTTAATAGAATGTTATTTTTCATTAGATAAACAATTGAATAACTGTAAAATGTTAAGCGTTGTATAAACGCCCTGACTGCCTCGTTTTGATTGGCCCGGTTCACGGTTTCCCCAACACAGTCATCAAAACCAATCAGCCTAGGGTTAAACGGCATTGAAAATACTTGAAAGTAGGGAGACTTTTGTGCTCACCGAAATGTGTTCCCTAACACAGACTTCAAAACCAAGCAGCGTTGGAGAAATTGGCATTGCAAATACATGAAAGAAGGGGAAGCTTTTGTCCCCACCGAAATGTGTTCCCTAACAGAGATTTCAAAACCAAGGTGCCTGGGGGAAATTGGCATTGCTAATACATGCAAGTCGGGGGTATTTTTGTTTCGACTGAAATGTGTTTCTCTAGCACAGACTTCAAATCTATGGAGCGTGGGGGAAATTGGCATTGCAAATAGATGTAAGTCGGGGGCATTTTTGTTCCGACTGAAATGTGTTTCCCCAACACAGACTTCTGAACCAAGGTGTCTGGGGTAATGGGCGTTACAAATTCATGCAGGTTGGGGGTATTTTTGTTTCGACTGGAATGTATTTCCACAACACTCCGAGGCATCATACCAAATGTAGAAGGACTGTCATTAAATTTACTTGTAATGAAGATTATAATCTATCACAATGCTTGAATTAACCTTACATGGCATTTGTTCAATCTTTTCACTCACAAAGCAAACATATTAACTTCAACTGAACTCGGAAATTGTTTCGTTCAATCAAAAATTTAAGCAATACAAACAAATGAATGCTAAGCTAAGCCAGTCCCACGTCAACCTTGCGGTTGTATCATAGATATAACCCACTAATTTTTTTTAATAAAATTTGTCTGCCCATGCTGCTAGGCTCGTTTTTCAAGGGAGTTCACAGAACGATCTTGAAATTAATTAGGTCAAATCAAATGATTTGAGGGAAAATTAGTTCTCAGAAAAGTTACCTCTCCCGACAGGAAGCTCTATCATAATATAGTAAAACAGAATTTAAAATGCCCAACTTAGGCGTCACATTCATTATTATCGCTGTATACGATTGTTCGGAGGGGAGAACACGTTCAACATAGGTCAACCATTATTCCTCTCGGCCAAGGCTTTCGTGTGGAAAGCAATCGTAAACTATACCTCCTCAAGGCCTCTAGTTCACCAGCACTTGTGGGATGACGCTTTACTTCAATCGTAGCATAGCAAGGCGACAAACAGCACAAACACTTTTACAGATTGAATTTATCGAGCCTATTCATATCAAAATTACAGTTTCAGGTTCGAAACATTTACCCATATCGGGAACGAAAAAAAAAACGTAAGCCCTTCCTATTCGATAGAAATGTGTTGAGCTCTTCACATACCAAAAACCCCAATTCAAATACCCACTAATCGAGGGTGGGTAGAAACGGAAACGCCGAAAGAACCACAGACGACTACACACACAATATATAGGAAATATGCAAACATTTTCACCCCCAGCCCCCGGCGCTATTTTCATGAGGAAAAAAAACACTCAAAATGGTACAATGAAGGAAAGAAAAACTCCCTTTCGGAAATAAAACGAAAAGTTGGAGGGCACCCAAACCTGAAGACTTTTATCGGTCTGAATGAACCGTAACAGGTGAACCGTTAGAGCCCTTCTTCCAACACAGAACCCAATCCAGTGGCCGCCGCCTCGCCGTTGCCACGTGCAAACACGAGTGTTAAAGGTGAAATTGCATGCTAACAGCGCCGCACCTATAGCGGCGCGCACGATTCCCAAAATCCGTCGTCGATTTGATACATTGTTAGTAGCGAGAGGAGATAGAGCAATTTCAAATGAAATCGACAAATGACACAACATGAGTATTTTTTATTCGAATGAAAGTTTGTGTTCCGTTTGGGTTGGAGGAAATATGAGTTTTCCACAGTATTTGGGACTTTTTTGACTCAAGTGTAACTTTTGAACAGGGCGTATCGATTTTAGCAAGAGAAATTTTTGATAATTTTTTATCTATGAGTCCTACCGAAATAGTGGGCCTGATTCTCGAATACACTACGAATACACTTCACGGTGGAAACGGTATGAAACGCATTCGCGATGACAACAGTACGGTGTCGACATCTGGATGCGTGATTAGTTTCCCACTAAATTTATCATAATAAAATCAAATTATCTTCAGATTAAATTTTTGTATGAGATTATTACATCACACGAAGAAAACAAAGTTTTCCACTCACATTGAATACCAGTTTGATAAGAAGAGGTTAATTTTCATTAATGATTTTTTATTTGAAAAGTGCTCATTCTGCCTGAAAACTCATCATTATCTTCGACACTTCACTAACTCGTAAAACGTAGTTCAATGGCGTGCCGTTTATTTCGTTTCCACCGTGAAGTGTATTCGAGAATCAGGCCCAGTGTCTTAGCAAAGAGATATAGAGTATTGATGTCCAAACCAAGGCGCCTAGAAGTATATCCTAAGGTGAGGCCGTTTCGTCACTAAGTTGGTTAGGGGAGCGATATATAAAAAAAAGTACGTAAGAAAGCAGAAGGGGAATTGTTTGCCTGTAGCGTGAAAGAGACAGACTGATCACGAGCGAGCTTCGGCACTAGCGTATTGTGGTTTGTTTACAAACAAAACACAGTAGACTTCCAAAATGACTGAAGAGTATTTTTAGTAAGTTGGCCCACCTTAGGATATACTTCTAGGCGCCTTGGTCCAAACGTGAAAAAATATACACTGAGAAAAAAAATAGTACTCTTTTTTTTTATTTACAAAAAAAAATCTTAATTTGCAATATCGAAAATACATATTTTCTATTTTTTTTATTTTTTCATATAAAATAGAAGTAGAAAATTTAAAAAATGGGTACAAGATGGTAAAACTATTTTCGACGAACTTTGTGGAACATCGAATTTCTATGAATTTTCGAAACTTGGAATTGTTGTATGTTAACAATCATTTTTAGGCACAAATTGTGAATCCTAATGTGATTTAAAACAAAAAAGTTCATTACCAATTAATTTCCTTCTAAATGCAGCCATTCCTGAGATATTTAAAAAAAAAATTCTAATTTATTGTCTTTTTTTTAAAGTAAAGTGGCCCTTTTAATATGTTTGTCGTGTTATCCCGCCATGTTCAAGAAATTTTATGAATTTGCCTATAATTTTCCAAATACATCATTATGGTAAAAATATATGTTTAGGAGTTACGTTGAAAAATATATTAGGACATCGTGGTTAGTACAAAACGTAGCGATAATGTTTTTCAACGTAACTCCTTAACATATAGTTTTACCATAATTATGTATTTGACAAGTTATTGAGAATTATAAGCAAATTCATAAAATTTCATGAACACGACAAACATATTAAAAGAGTCTATCTATACAGCCACTCCACGTCAAACCGATATAGTGGTTTTCGCCAAAAGTGGTAGTTTTGTTCTACAGGGTGGGCCATTTAAAGTGGAAGGATTTGTTTTTGCAATAGCAAAGTAAAGAAGTGGAATTTAAAAAAAAAATTTTTGAAATTCATTTATTTTGGTCCAAGGAGATTTGTTCTAACTACTTTTTGATTATGATATCTCGTAAATGACCGCCTCTGGCCTTGACCGCAAAATGTGCCCTTTTTTCGGCATTTTCCATCACTTTGCCCAATGTTTCGGCCGATATGGCAGCAATTTCTTGTCGGATATTGTCTTTCAGCGCAGCCAGGGTCCTTGGTTTACCAGTGTATACCTTGGATTTTAAATATCCCCATAAAAAAAGTCAGGAGGCGTCAAATCAGGTGATCTCGGTGGCCAGTCATAATCGCCGTTTTTCGATATTAATCTTCCGGGGAACATTTCGCGCAATAATTTGGTCGTGGCAGCCGCTGTATGGCATGTAGCGCCGTCCTGTTGGAACCAGTAATTGTCCAATTCATTTTCACGAACAAATGGCAATAAAAAAATGCCGATTCTTGCGAACGATGGCGACCTGATGTCGATGGAGTCTCTGCAACACTGGCTCGAACGGCATCAATATTCTCGTCGAAACGTCTTGGTCGTTGTCTGGACAGATGACTGGCATTACCAACACTACCAGACGATATAAATTTGGCATATAATCGACGTATAGTGTTGTCTCCAGGCGATGTTTTAACTTTATTTTTATTTTTCCACGCACGTTTAGTTAACACAATTGAGAAGTTATTTTGAATGTACAGCTGAACAATTTCAGCGCGTTGTTTAGGTGTGTATTGTTCCATGGGTAAAATTGTACTGAAATGACGCTTCCAACGCGGTATGACATTTGTTAATCTGACATCTCTGTCAAAAGTTATGGGGTTGCCAGATGCTTCCACTTTAAATGGCCCACCCTGTATATCGCAAATTATTAGACCCGTTTTTTCTATTTTTTGTTAGGGTGACCATTTTCATTTTGGGGTGGTCCGAAAAAACCGTTTTTTTGCATTTTTCCAAAAATGGCTTTTTTTTTAAATTCATAACCACTGGACCAACTTAGATGTTCGACATATTAAATTAAAACCAATTAACTGATCCTTTCTGAAAAAATACTACAGAAAATGCAGAAAATTTGAATTATGTTTTCGTTATTTTTGATTGTATTTGTTTTTTATAGTTTTCATGGTATCGGAACCAAAGGCGCTATATTTTTTTAAATATTTTTTCTGGAAAGCTGAGGGTTTTTCACATAACATATCTCGAAACTAGGAAGGCGCTTGTTTTCGTTTTTGAGTTATGATTTTTCAAACTCATCCGATGGTCCAAAAATCATTTTTCTCTTTTTTCCCAAAAATTAAAAAAAATATTACTTCTGAACTACTGGACCGATTCAGATGATCGACATATCAAATTAAAGCCTACTTGCTAGCCTTTTTTGAAAAAATAACACTCGACAATTCATTGGATTATAGTCACGTTCATCCAGTCTAGTCGCATGAAAATGTTAAACAAAAACTGAAAACATGTTAACTTTGAAAAATCATAACTTAAAAACGAAAAATAACACCTCTCTGGTATTCGGATATATTATGTGAAAAAAACCTCAGCTTTCAGGAAAAAATATAAAAAAATATGGCGCCCTTGGTCCCGAAACGATGTAAGCTATAAAAACAAATATAATAAATATATAATAATCCAATTTTTATATAAATATACTAGCTGACCCGGCAAACGTTGTTCTGCCATATAAATTACCTCTAGTGAATATTTTGATTGTTGAATAAAACATAACTTATGTATTGTAAGTGTGTTTAAATGTTTTAACGATCTGTAAAATATATCGATTGTGATCGATGAAGGATAGATTCCACGTGAATATCGAGCAGATACGTGAAGTTTTGACCGTGTATTGCATTGGACCGTGGGAAAATTGAGTTCCCGAACCCGAGTGTGACGTGGAGATGCAGATGAGATCAATGATATTCAGAAAATGGAGCGCTTTAGACGATGACCAACAACAAAAATTGAACAAAAAAAAAATAAAAACATTTTCATTTTCATTTCATCACACCATTTTCGTTCATGAATTTGGAAACCAAAGATACGCCAGACAACTTCATTGGAGCTGATGTACATGCCAATTCGGTACCTCATTATTTCGTCGAAGTGATTCAATCAAGGAATATTCACATCGGTATTCTGAATTCAAAAACACATTCATATTGTTTCCTTTTTTCACAAACTTGCAAATGTATTTATTGCTCTTCACCGAACTGCAGAGCTTGACATTAATATGAACATTGAATGTTTGCTCAGCTGAGGCGAATATGGTACTACCCAACGATTTGGGAAGTCAATGATATTTGTTGATATTTTACCATTTGCGCTTCACAGTAATAGTTCAATGTCGAATTGCATGGCAAGGTTGTCACCTCTGCACAACCCGACTAAACATGAATTGCGATTCGTTCGGGTAGTTCTGATTCGATCGGATTTTAGAATATAGGAGGATAGTTGATCAGTAGATAGATCTAGAATTTCCGAGGAAATTACTCTATCCTTTTGCTCAGAGCGTATTTTGTCGACTAATCAAACTAAAAAATTGCGTATAAGGCAATCCTCGCTTTTGTCATTCAACCGAATACATCCAGCAACATGTTGGACGACATACGTGTAATTTTTAAATGGAGCTCATTAAAGACTGCATTTCTTTTGCACACGTGCACACGTTTGAACAAAGGCTGTGTAGGTGTTGCCTATGATAGCGTCTCGCAAGTGAATGTATTCTTTCTCGAACCGCTTCTGTTGAATGTGTCATAGGAGAAGCAAACGTTCGCTCTTTACCTTTGCAAATATGTTGACCATGTTCAAGACATCGTAGAATGAAATTGTCCTGACTGCGTCAATTCATCAATCGACACACATAAGAATTCAGCGCTTTTTTTTGTTTGTTTCGTCTCCTCCAACCAAATTTTCAAAAATATTAATTCAAAATGAGTAATGATGTTCTTGATGATTGAGATAGCTGTGGCGCATTGGATCTACACACGTGCTCTCCAGCCGATTTTTCATCAAAATTGACGACAATAGCGTGATTGTTATTCTGCATTCCAAGCATGTGTGTGATTAGAATAATTTCAATAATTAATTTTGCTCATCTAAGAAGACTTCCAGCTTGTTGGCGATGTGCTTAGCTTTAGTCGAATTAAGGTTACTTGCGTATGTGTGGGGTGAAAATTCAATGAAAAGGTCAAAGTGCCATCTGGCATTTAACAACGTAACTAAATTCGTCCTGCTTAAAAAACGAACGACGGATCAACTATTTGGTATTGTTTATATTGTTTATATAGAAATACAAATATCGTGATGACTACAATGCAAATGAAACACAAATTTCTGCATTACTCGAGAGTTTATCAAGCAAATTAAAATCAAATTAGCCATATGGAGGTTTTAGGATGCAATAAATGTTTCTATGGTGGTAAGACGATCCACCCCCCCCCCTCTCTGAGGGGGGGCTGCCATGCAAACGAAAGACAAATTTTTGCATAACTCGAGACGAGAACTAATCAAGCAAATGGAGCCAAATTTGGCATGCGAAGGTTTTAGGGGACACAAAATGTTTCTATGGTGAATAGGGGGGACTGCCATACAAATGAAGCATACATTTCTGCATAATTGAAAAACTAATCAAGCAAAAGGAACCAAATTTGGCATGTGGAGGTTTTAGGGAGCAATAAATGTTTTTATGGTGGTTTGACACTCCTTTCCCCTCTCCAAAGAGGTGGGGAGGGTGCTGAACAACTCGAGAACTAATCAAGCAAATTGAGCCATATTTGGGATGTGAGGGTTTTTGGGTACGAGAAATGTTTCTATGATGGTATGACACCCTTTCTTTCTCTGGAAAGGAGAGGGAGTCTCATAAAAATATAACGCATATTCCAACCAAACATGACAATTGAAAGTTTTCGGAGAACTCTGAAGGAAAATGGGGAAACTCGCAAAATTCAATTCGCATGTGTTCTACAATTACATATTGACAAGCGTTGTTAGTCCATTCGATGTTTGCGTCTTTTATCTATATAAATAAAAATGGATCGCCGAATGTGTTGATAAGAGTAAAACTCCAGAAAGGAATTGTCCGATTTAGGGCTGTCTTTATTCTATCATATTTTCTGTATCAAACATTTATTCCATATGACGGAGAAACATATTATTTGCAAGTGGTTGAAAAATTGTGAAAATAATCTGATATAATAATGACGGGTTTTGGTAAAAGTATAAGGAATTTTATAGTAAAAGGTAATTTTAGAAGATCAATCAATAAACAGTTCTGCGATTGGACTCATGAAGAAGAAATTGATAACGAAAATGTATTTTTTGGCGGGACGAAGTTTGCCAGGTCAGTTAGTTTACTATAAAAAAGACAATAAATTAGAAATATTTTTTTTTAAATATCTCGAAAATGACTGCATTTAGAAGGAGATTGATAAAGAGCTTTTTTGTTTTAAATTACATCAGAATTCATAATTTGTGCCTTAAAAATGATTGTTAACATACAAAAATTCGATGTTTCGAAAATTCATGAAAGTTACCACAAAGTTTGTTAAAAATAGTTTTACCATCTTGGACTCAATTTTTCAATTTTCGAAATGACTTCTATTTTATATGGAAAAATTGAAAAACACATATATGAATTCAAAAAAAAATTGAAAAAGACAATAAATTTGTAATGTCTTTTCAAATATATCAAGAATGGTTGCATGTAGAAGGAGATTGATAAAGACCCCTTTTATTTTAAATCAAATCAGAATTCATAATTTGTGGCTAAAAATGATTGTTAACATACAAAAATTCCAAGTTTGGAAAATTCATAAAAAATTGATGTTCCACAAAGTTCGTCAAACATAGTTTTACCATCTTGTACCCATTTTTTAAATTTTCTACATAAATTCTTTTTTATATGATAAAATTTCAAAGAATTTATTTAGTATTTTAGATATTGTAAATTAAAGTTTTTTTTGTAAATAAAAAAAGAGAACAAATTTTTTTTCTCAGTTTATATTTTTTTACGTTTTAACAGCAATACTCTATAACTCTTTCTAAGACACTATTTCGGAAGGTCTCATAGTTTTTGAGATATAAATTATCAATCGATACGCCCTTTTCGAAAGTCAAAAATTATAGGAGGTTGTGTCCAAGATACGACCGCATTGTTGACGTAGAACTACGCTGTTATTTTATATAAGTCGCTTGTTTATACCTTCGGATATTATTCTATAATGCTGTGAAATTTTAGAAACAACTACTTAGTAGAATAATCTCAGAAATGATTTTTTCATTGTAGAATCAGTTGACGATAATTGATTGATGATTCATTCTTGCCCTCGCAAAACAATCTTATGTCCCAATTTATTTCATGTCAATGCATTGAAAATTTACCTCGAAGGCTATTCCGGTGGCCTTTTTCGAAATTGACATAGACTCGGCTACAGTCGATTATATACATGTTGCACCAGCACCATTATTCCATATCTCATAACTACATCAATATATCTTTGGCACCGCATGTAAACAACAACAATGACAACACTTGCAAGTATCAGATATCATGCTACATGTTATTTAGTATTGCCTCAAAGGAATCGCACCTCTAGATATCGTTCGTACAAACTAAGCGTAAACCAAGCGCCAAACAAGCGTTCACCATAGCATGCATACAGAGCCATACATTGGTGGCTTGAAACTACTAGCAATATAAACATTTCTCATCATTTTGCGCTATTCTCAAAAGAAACGCTTCTGTTAATATTACTGGCCTCGAAAAGAGTTGCATTACTTTCTCATGCTCGAGAGAAGCGCAGCTGTCACCCTTAGTGGAGGAAGTTTTGCTACTGGCAAGCGAAACCTAATCACATACAAAATTCCAGAACATTTACTTTCTTGATGACTAAACAAGAGAAATAAACTCTTTTTGTTAATAACAACCTCGAAAACAGTAGCAATGCTTCATTATGGTCAATATTAGCGTAAATGCAATCCTAGTTGAAGGCAGTTTTGCGACTGGCACGCGAACCCAAATAACTTATAACATTCCAGTAAGATAAAGTGACCAGATGGTCAGAGGTCTAACGCGTGACACAAATAACAAAACGTTATGTATATACGTTATGTGAACATATACCATAGTTTAACGAGTCTGAACTGATATGTATTATTTCCTTCTAAGTATCGTCACTCAGTTGTGATTTTTCGGTGGTTTAGATTTTGTTTACGCCTGAAAATCACTTGCCCAATAAGAGCATTTACGCCTGGCAAGCACGATTCGAATTCTACAATTTTCTTTGAAAAAAATTACGAATATTACCGAATTCCAGTCCATTTTTCATCGATTTTAGTGTTAACGTATGCATTCAGAAAAAAAATTATTTCTAACTAATTTCGAATGACGATGAAAGATAATTTAATGGAACAATTTTTGCTTAAATCTTACGTTTATTAAGCCTACAACAAAAATGATTCAAGGCTGTTGATTCGCAGCAGCAGCACTGTCTAGCATCTCGATGATTTTTTCATATTGCTAGCTCCACCCCACAGCGAAGGAGTTGGACATCCTGAGGCACGTTGTGTCCGCCAGATATAGCCGATCTGGTATTTACAACATCATCTCCCTGCTGCTTCTTAAGCCGGGAGATCGAAGCAACCGGCCAAACGGTGAAAGAGATTCTGGCCAAACTGGACATTTTCATGTGGAAGCGTCAGACGAGACCAGAAGGAGTAGCTTGAGGTGCTGGTGAAAAACTTCTTTCCGGCGAAAGAAGTGGAAAAATTTCTTTTTCACTGGTGAAAAACTTCTTTCCGTGCTTCTAATGAAAGACGAGACGTACTTGATGCTAGATTTTAACGAATGGCAGGGAATCTTTACGTTCCCTAAGTAAGCGACGACTTCGAATACATCATCCAAATCAAGTTCTCGAAGAAGGTCCGTCTCTGACAGATGTGAAGGGAATGTCCAAGCCGCTCTTCTTTCGAGTCATATGGTGAACGGGGAGATATATAGTACGAAGGGATTGCCGGAAGTTGCAAAGGTGATGTGGTCTTTATGCCGAACCTGGTATCAGCCCATTATGCCAAAAGATCACTGTAGGACGGATCGGTTGGAGATAAACATTGTCGCGAAGACCGCCAACCTTCTCAACACTTCCCAGCTGCGACCGTTGAAAACTTCAGGGTGAATGGCCAAAATGGAGAGACAGTCGACCACCGAAGATGATCTTTTCGTCTGACTCGCGTTGGTCCCTGCGGATCAATAGGGGACTTTTATAAGAATCATTTTCCATTTTAGTTGCTGTTGCTTCCAGTTGACACTCTTTAAACAAAAGCCCACTGTCGATGTCAACGTATTAGTCTTAGGATGCATTAGAAGCGCTTTTGCACAGTCTGCCAAATAAAAGGATTTTTTTTTTTGAGGTTCATCCATTTAAGAAAATCAACATGATCAAATTGTGATATTGAAATATACTGATATCGCGGGACATCTTTGTTTCTTTTGCCAAATGCGGGACGTTTCGCGGGACGTAATCTTACGCGGGACATTTTGTTGAAATGCGGGACTGTCCTGCGTAACGCGGGACGTCTGGTCACTTTACAGTAAGACATTCAAGATGCTTGGTATTCCCAAATAATTTTTTGGTGCACAACCTTAACGTCTGCTTCGCCATAACGTCAGCTTAATGCATTGATGCATTCTCAAAGGCACCAACGAAGACGGAAAATAAACAATGTTAACTGCTTGGAAAAAGACTGAATTATGCCACACAGCTTGTACTCTGCTGTAACACCCATCGATGCGAATTCGCAGATGAGTTTGTCAAGAGCGACTGCCTTCACCACCAGCGGGGGGAGCTTGATTTTGGTTGCTGCCTGGCCGTTTACATTTTCGACCGACGCGCCGAAATCGCCTACTTCGCTGTTGTTCGGTGCGGTGTCACATTCGCGAAGGCTCGGTTCAGTGCGAGCGCTTTTCACTGCACCAACACCGCGTGCATCATTAGATGACGCTTACCTCGAAATTTTATTGCCCCTGGCAATGCGTTCGTTTTTTGCAGGGCTCGAGCCTGCCTTCCTCTTCTTCTTGCTCATCGCACACTACGCGAAGCGTCCAATTTATGACGCGGAAAGAAGAACACACGATACGAATAACGCGAAAAACGAACAGAAAAATCAAACGACGATTTCCAAGTTGGATTAGCACAGCGAAAGCAAAGTGAACTGGATTACTCAACAGTCCGATGCCGAATGAAAGTTTGCCTCAGCGAGATCCACTGTTTATACTCTAGGCAAGTATTCCCCTTCATATTCTTCTTTTCCTTTGTTCACGGAGACTTTAAATCCTACGATTTCCCCTCCGTTGGTCGTCGATAAGTTGCTCGTTATTGATAGCTCTGTTCGGGAAAGCACTCAAATGGACAGAACAAATGTATGGGAAAATAGAAACACTTAAAGTTTTCATGAATTTTAACCATTTACTAACCAGGGGATTCTATTGTATGGCATATTAAACAAATCTTACGGAATTTCCGATTCGTTTAGTATGTAAATCGCCAGAATCCGTTCGCGGCAAAAATAGTTATTAACGTTAACTTTATTTCATAAAAACGTGACCTGTTTTCTGATTTGACACCCTCAATGAAAGACGTAGTTCTACGTCAAAAATTCCCAAATGCTGTGGGAATCTCATATTTCTCTAACCCAAACGGAACACAAACTTTCGTTGGAATCAAAAGTACAAGTTTTTAAAATCGCCATTTTTAGTTCGATTTCATTTGGAGTTGCACGATGGTAGATTACGAAGCAAACAAAACGCGCGCAAAATAGAAAACAAACTCATAGTAATAAAAAAATGGTTGCGTTTACCCTAGTTTTCCACAGCGAATATGTAACTATCTGTCTTGGCTCATGCTTACGGTCGGTGTTAGTGCTTATACTTGTACAGTAGTAGTTGTTGGGGTTGGTGGATGATGGGGATTCTAGTGGGGCGTTACGGTTGGGCACCTCTTCGCTGTACTTGGTCGTCATCCCGGGCCGCTTCAGTATACCTCCGCCGGCGGACGAGGGTCCACTGCCCGGCCGTGGTTCGTACGGCATGTTCGGGAGGCCTCCGTTGGCGCGCGAGTCGTTCAGCAGTGACTCGGTGGTTGTCGTGATGTCCCTCAGTGCACCATTGCCGGCAGGCGCGGCCGCAGTTGGCGTCACCACTGCGTCCAGCGGAAGTTCCTCCGCCGAGTGGTACACGGTTTGGCGGGAAAGATACAACGATTTCCGATTGGCGGCACCCTCCGAGGTGAGGGACACAGCGTCCAAGTAGATGCTGTCCCGCTCGTCCATGTCCTCGTAAAAGTCGTAATCGAGTGAACAGAAGGGGGTTAGCAGTGGCCGATCGGACGATGGCCTTCGGTCGTTGTTGTTGTTGTAGTGGGATTGCTGCTGCTGTTGTTGTTGTTGGGGACCACCCACGCTATCGTCCCGGAAGTCGTTCAGATTAAATTCATCATTGTCCTCCTGCTGGCTCACTGTGTTGGAGTTTGGAAAAATGGGAAGAAAAAAACAATCGCTGTGATTAGGAAACTTGTCGATAACAAATAATTGTTTTGGGGTTTGTTGATTCTATTTGTGGAGCTTTGGTTGGATGGAATGAGGGTTGGTTCGGTATTTAACAGCAAGCGGATTTCCTGTTGAATTAAACACAAGCGATTTTATCATTAGTCTGTCAATTGATTACAGTTGCTTTTGAGCAGGGTTGCCAACTATTTTTTTGAAAAATCAGGGAGAATAAAAAAAAAATCAAGGAAAATCAGGATAGCTCATATTGGGTTGTCCGGAAAGTTCGTACCCATTTTGGAGAAAACAAAAGTATTATTTTTTGAATTTTATAAGCACAGTGTTGTTTTGCAATCAATTCAGGAAGTTCTCAAATCTTTCAGGTAGCCTAACAATTCTAAACATTATCTAATTATGGAAGCTAAATTGTCCAGTTGCGTGCAGTATTTGTGGGAATGTATCGACTGGTTTCTTTGTAGAAGCTCACAATACAGAATTCATCTCCAATACTACCTGAACCAGATCATGATTATTTTTCAGGTGAAGACCGGGTCAGTCGGATTGTTTAAAATGACCCGTTTTCATCACCCACCACGATTTGCTTTAAAAAAATCGATGCATAGATGAAACGCACAAGTCGTAACGATTTACGTAACCATGTTTCAACTGATGCACATGAACGGAGATTTTAAACATATGTAGTGAACCTGCTAATTCATTTGTTGTGTCTCACGGATCATTCTTGCAACTTCTTGCTTTACAAACAATTTAATATGAGGGGCTTAGAATGCAAGGGGTGTATATGACTTGATCGATTTCTCTTCATCAACTTTTTATTCAGTTAATAACTCAACTGCAAAATCGTTCCAATTTGAATTTGCTATAGAATCCGATAGATAAGATTCTGACCTACCTTCCACATTGTGAAAAACAGTTGGGAATGTATTTGCTGCGAAGTTATGACCAAAAGAGAGAGTCGATGTAGAGAAATCGATCAAATCGCTTACACCCCTTTTATTCTAAGTCCCTCATATATATTCTTCAAGAATTAAAACACTTTTCAATAATAATAACAGTTTAATAAAAAAAAGATGCTTACACGTTCTTACTTCTAAAATTCTTGTACATCGATTGTTTTACTTGGATGTTATTTGCTGCGAACATGTAATGAAAATTGTATCGTTTTTATTTAACTGTACATAATTTTGGTCGCTAATATTCATTTCATAATGTCCGTTCCAATTCTGTTTCTAATCTTCGTTTTATTGAGATTGAATTGCGAGAACCATCGGGCATATGATTCTTATAGATTATCTTTCTTTCACGTTAACTTCAAAATTCAAAAAATTTCGACACTGTACCTTCGGAAATGCGAATAGATAAAGTATAACGGAAGGAAGAGGAAGCATTATATAAGCGCGGACCGGAAAGCTTTTTAATGTAGACTATTATGACGGTTCTCATACGCAACCAGCAAAACTCCCAGTATATTTATATGGATTTTTTTCTGATTAGTCAAAGCCACTCAAATACGGCGAATTTCAGCCTGCCTTGTATTGATAACCTCAAGCTCAAGCAAGAGTCGATAAATATGAAACAACACTATCAATGAACACCAGTGTAATGAACATCACCATCAGCTTGCCATGAAGTTCATTTTTCATTTACATCTTCATTTTCGTCAGGATATTCGTAACGTAAAAGTTGAAAATCATTGCGTGTTAGTGAAAATCAAAGCATGAAATTCAACGTCAACCAATTGAGAGTGAAATCGATTAATGGTAAAGCATGGTCATTCATCACACAAAATTCTTGTGTTTGGCGATTTCGGCAACAGAATGTATAGATAACTCTTGCTATGTTTTATGAATTTACTCCCGATTGGCCGGAAATGGCATACACCCCCTATTATATGGGCAATGGGTGACAATAACAAAGGGCAATGGGTGAGCGGAAAACGAACATAATCTTGTTTTGATTTCCGGTTTAGCGATACGCTCAACACCGAACAACGGTCAACGTTCAACGAAAACTATTGTTGCCTTTTCCGGATTCCTAGTCCATTCTTTTGTTCTAAATATGGAAATCAAACACGTTTTCAATAAAAATTCACTGCAAGCGATGAATGTCAACTTTTTTATTTATTTATAATGATACTACATCCCATTGAGAGATTAGATCTTCTTCACAATTTTTCGCCAATAGTCCCGATCCATGGCTGCAGTTCTCCAACTCCCGGCTGCACCGATTCTTGCCAAGTCTTGCAGTTCCACCTGGTCCAACCACCTCGCTCGCTGGGCTCCTCTCCTTCTTGTTCCTACCGGATTCGATGCGAACACCATCTTTGCAGGGCTGCTGTCCGGCAATCTTGCAACATGCCCTGCCCATCGCACTCGTCCAGCCTTGGCGACTTTCTGAATGCTGGGTTCGCCGTAGAGTTCGCCAGTTCGTGGTTCATTCTCCTTCTCCATACTCCGCTTTCCTGTACACCACCGTATATTGTTCTGAGCACTCGGCGTTCGAAAACTCCAAGCGCTTGTGAGTCCTCTTCAAGCATCGTCCATGCTTCGTGCCCATAGAAAACAACCGGTCGAATTGGGGAAGTGTACATGGTACACTTCGTACGTGGTCGGAGTTTGTTGGACCTCAAGGATTTGCGGAGCCCATAGTAGGCTCGACTTCCATTGACAATGCGTCTTCGAATTTCACGGCTGTTGTTGTTGTCAGTTGTTATCAACGAGCCAAGGTAGACAAATTCCTCTACCACCTCGAGCTCGTCGCCGTCGATCACAACACTACTACCAAGAAGAACTCTGTTGCGATCAGTCCCTCCTGCTAGCATGTATTTAGTCTTAGACGCATTGATCCCAAGCCCAATCAGCCCTGCTTCGTGTTTCAGTCGGGTATACAAGTCGGCTACCGTCGCATGTGTTCTTCCGATTATGTCCACGTCGTCGGCGAAGCAGATAAACTGACTAGACTTGTTGAAAATCGTGCCCCGCATGTTGAAGCCCGCTCTCCGCATAACACCTTCCAGCGCCACGTTGAAGAGCAGACAGGAGATTCCATCGCCTTGTCGAAGTCCCCTGTGAGTCTCAAATGATTCCGACAGCTCACCTGAGATCCGCACACTGCACCGCACACCGTTCATCGTTGCCTGAATCAGTCTTGTCAGCTTTCGGGGGAAGCCGTGTTCGTCCATGGTCCTCCATAGCTGTCGTCGGTCGATTGTATCATATGCGGCCTTGAAGTCGACGAAGATGTGGTGTGTAGGGACCTGATACTCGCGGCACTTTTGGAGGATCTGCCGCAGTGTAAAAATCTGGTCCGTCGTCGAGCAACCGGGCATGAATCCGGCCTGATAACTTCCCACAAATCTACTTACTATTGGCGATAGGCGGCGGAAGAGGATCTGAGACAAAATTTTGTAGGCACCATTCAGGATTGTGATGGCACGATAGTTCCCACAATCCAACTTGTCGCCTTTTTTATAGATGGGGCAGATTACCCCGTCCTTCCACTCCTCCGGTAGCTGTTCTGTGTCCCAGATCCTGACTATCAACCGGTGCATACACTCTACAAGTTTTCTCGGACCTCCCTTGAAGAGCTCCGCTACGAGGCCATCCTGCTTTGTGGTTCTTGAGTTGATTAATGGCCTCCTTAACTTCACCCATCGTCGGAGGTGGTACGTCGTCTTTGTTCATTGCACCGGTGTAGTCCTCCTCAACGCCGTCTAGGTCTCCTGTCTGCGCGCTGTTCAGGTGTTCATCGTAGTGCTGCCTCCACCTTTCGATCACCTCGCGTTCGTTCGTCAAGATGCCTCCTTCCTTGTTTCTGCACATTTCGGCCCGCGGCACAAAGCCTTTGTGCGAGGCGCTCTTCCAGGCGGCGCTTTTTTTCCCGAAAGAGATGTGTGCAGCAACGTTCGGCTCCTGTGAGCGCTGGTGTCTTATGTTATTGACGACTGACAGTTTAGAACGCAGTTTGACCATCACCAGGTAGTGGTCTGAATCGATGTTAGCGCCACGATAGGTTCTGACGTCGATGATATCCGAGAAGTGCCGACCGTCGATCAAAACGTGGTCAATTTGTGTTTCTGTTTGCTGTGGTGATCTCCAGGTGTAACGGTATTGGAGGCTGTGCTGGAAGAAGGTGCTATGTATGGCCATGTTCTTGGAGGCAGCGAAGTCGATAAGTCTTAGGCCGTTTTCGTTGGTTCGCTGATGGGCGCTGAACCTACCAATTACCGGTCTGAATTCCTCCTCCTGGCCGACCTGAGCGTTCAAATCACCGATGACGATTTTGATGTCGTGTTTTGGGCAGCGATCGTATTCACGCTCTAGCTGCGCGTAGAATTCTTCTTTATCGTCATCGGTGCTAGCTAGATGGGGGATGTGGACGTTGATAATGCTGATATTGAAGAAGTGGCCTCTCATCCTCAATCTGCACATTCTTTCATTGATCGGCCACCAACCAATCACCCGTTTTTGCATCTCCCCCATCACGATGAAAGCTGTACCCAGCTCGTGTGTGTTGCCGCAGCTCTGATAGATGGTATATCCACCATGGAACGATCGCACCATCGAACCTTTCCAGCACACCTCCTGCAGCGCTACGATGTTGAAATTGCGGGCTCTCAATATTTCCGAAAGAATTCGGGTACTCGCAAGAAAATTGAGAGACTTGCAGTTCCATGTTCCGAGTTTCCAATCTCTAGTCCGTGTTCTTTGCGTGGGTCTAGTCCGATTGTCCTGTCTCGAATTTCTTCGTGAATTTTCCTGTGCGTTTTATTTTTATGGATGGCTTGCAGGGCCTGCACCAACCCCCTGTCTCGCCGGAGGACCGTCGTGCACAGCTCTTTTTAGAGTCCCCGCTGGCACGAAGACAGTGATCAGCCGCCCCTAACATGGGGATCAGACGCTGTTTTGAGCCGCACCTCCATGGTGAACAGACGCTCGGATGGGCCCCCTTCCCTGTCAGCATACGACCAAGATCCACCGGGGTTGGTTACCCGATCTTCACTATGGTTACTTGTACCCCAGCCGGCACCACGGGGAGGTAGGGATAGGAGTTACTGGACAGGAAGCTAAGGACCACGAATGGGGTCTATTTTATGCCTGCAGGTACGCGAAGTACCGATGGTACGCTTAGTCCAGTCATTTACCAATATAAACTTAACGTTCGTGATAATCACATGAAACTGTTGACAGTAATGAAAGTGCCTGAATGCAGGCTTTCCGAAATTCGTCCATGCTGTTTTTGTTCAACATACCAGACAAAGATTACGCGTCTCGACTCATGTGTTATACTCATTATGACTGATATGTTGTTGAGTTTCAACCGAAGAGAATTCATACGACACTGGGGAAAAGCTAATTCTTTCATTCGTGATTAAATTTTGATAATTTGTGGCACTGGTCAGGATATCAGGGAGCGTGTCAAAAAGTCTGGGAAATCCTGAAAAATCAGGAAGGTTGGCATCTCTGCTTTTGAGTGACAGTCAGTCTTAATGGCAATAGTATTGAATGGTTTTCAAAAGTAGTGTATCTGGGTCTAACTTTTGATCGAAAGCTTACCTTCAGAGCAAACAATGACAAAACAGACACAAGATGCAACATTTTAATCAGGTCATGGTAGAAAGGGGGTTACACTATTCGAAAATTCGTTATTCTTTTACAATATTCATTTTATGCGGTAAATTTGATTTCCGTTAATGATTTAATTCCTGCAAATGTATTAATTAACAACCAAAAAAGATGTATTTTTACTACATCCTCGTCCAGTTCCCATAATATATTTGGGAGGTCGTCCAGAGATACGGCAATATCTGCTGTAGAATCGCAATGCTGCACTGCTTTGGCGTGCGTATAATAAAAATCATCAAATGAGTGAGAACGGAAGGAGGATATCGAAAGATAAAGGTACACACTGAAGTTGCATTTGTACACGAACTGTCAGTTGGTCGAGATGTTCGCAATTTGACAGAAGAGCTACCTTTCGATACGAATCTGGCATGAACTCGTCTGGATACCGTGAAAGGACACGTTGAATTTGAATGTCTATTCGCCTGCAGAAACGGCCTGAGAGACCAATATGGTGTACAGGATCGTGATGGCTACACGTCGCTGACTGGAGTAGCTCAACTGTGAAGAGAAGATTGAAACGCTGAAGGAAGCTCTACTAGAATTTGAATAGAATTTTCTCGGACTCTACCTTCATCTGTATTGCTTGTAGCCAGCCGAAAATCTTGTACGTGTTTGGATAGTAAGCCGTACACTCATGTTTATGCAATGCGTCCACATTGATAAAGTAAACAAAGCCGCTTCAGATAAGGTAAATACCTCAAGTAAGTATTTCTGTTGGACGCAACACTGATAAGCACCCTAATCCACTACAAAAAAATTGTGTAACTGATAAGTGTTTACCATCGCTGGGCGTGCAGCTCGTGATAATACTTCAAATATAAATATAATAAATCGGAATGTCTTTCGTTTTACGATTCTTTCGTGAGAATATTTGCTGTATTCTAAAGTACCCAACGTTAAGAGTTTACTGATATACGCATTATTAGTGAGTGTTCAGTTTAAAAGTGTAGAGCCTATTTGAAAGTAGGTCAACGTACTTTGATCTTGGAATCTTGAGTTAACTCGTACCCGGATTTACACTCCGTTTGAGCTGAGTATCTTTTTCAAATTTCAAATTTTTTTCATGTTAGATTTTGTTTATCAGAAAGGACTGTATCAAATGACTTTTCCACTCACACGAATAAAAAGTTAGTTCAAGGGTTTAGAGGCATACTCATACAACTCAAATGGATAATGATTCTCTGCTATCACAAAGCTGACGTTTTGTTTTATTATTGATTCATTCAAAAAAAAAGCTTTATTTTTAAATGTTTTCTTATCCTGAGACTGGCTCACCATATTGCACTGCTACTAAAACCGTAGGCTAACTTCAAGGATATGTTTTACTCATTTTCGGCGAATAATCAATAGAGAGCCGTGTTATGAAACTTCAGAATAATAGCAAAAACAATATTACGATCATAAGTTGTTGGAAACGTTATTCCAGACGACATTGGAATATATTCCATCTGATCATCTTTAGAAAGTCCCGGCCGATGCAAAAGTCTTTTGAGGGTCTCCGTAGCCACATTAGTTGCGCGTTCGCTTAGTAAGCGATCGATCGTGAGTTCAAAACTCAGGACCCTCATTGACCATCTTTGTGTTGTTACAGAATAGCTACGTCCACGCAACAATCATCAGCGATGGGGATCGATCCACGGTCGAAATAAGATCGATTTATCCATACAACTGCTCTGCTGTGCAAGACACATCGGGCTGCTGTTCTATAAATAACTCAACAATGATCAATCAACTGTCTCCGCTGTCCTTGGTCCAACTGGATAATGGAAGAACAGAAAGAATACTCTTACGCCTAAATGGCTACTGTGTGAATGTACCATATGTAATGGTATAGAAGGAATACTGGCAAATGGCAACTGTGTAATGTGCTAATTATAGATATATGATAACCATGTGACATGTACACGATTGAAATTCGGCTCTGTTACAGCTGAAATGCTAATAAGCCCTAAATAAATAAATGGGATAAAAAAAAAATCTTTAGAAAGGTTAATGACCTTCAAAGGATAAATTTATCTTGGGCACATTGAATTGATGTTCATGACTTCCAGTCGGACGTTTATTCGCTCTGATAATAATTGTGTGGTCCTCACAAAGCATATATTCCAATGCCGTCAGTTCACTGAAATTATTCGCATACCGTTTGATGATAAGGTAAGATGTTGATAATCATTTGCTGCGATACCTATTGTTCCAACAGTATTCATTCGACAATATGAAGACTGAATACCTGAAATTAACCAGATTCAACCATGCAAATCTGCGGTCAAAGCAGTATGTACACTTGAGAGATGCAACAAGTTTGAAGGGATATAAAAAAAACATTAGTCATTCGATAAATCTACTGCCACATCTGTCGGAAGGCCACGATATATGACTAACATACGTCCATACTAATTCATTACATTCATTCGCAGCGAAGAACGTAACCACACAGAATTGAATTAATCAAATATGTGATCCGTTTTATCTACAAAATAAAAAAGGGTCTGAAATTCAATCGAATTCGAAAGGTGTTTCGTGAAGTCACTAATTGAATTACTATTGGAACAATTATTTGGAGAGAAATGTGAATGTTCAGAATGATTGGAATCTAAAAAACGATTTTGAGCGGGATGATATTCGCCCAAATCTGCTGGTAATAAAATGAATCAATTGCATCCATTACCCGTCTGCTGTTTATCGGGCGGGAGACGACAGCAAAATAAAATCGACACGAGACTGAGTCAGCCACTCACTGCGGTCAGTGCAATAGAGAATTAAGAATCCCTCGATGAGTGTCGTAAGATTTCAGTTGATCGTCTCTTGTTACACTTTCCGATCAAGAACTCATCATCCGCTCTATGGGATGGGATTAATCGTTTGTGGCTTGCACTCACGATAAAACTTGAGTAGTAGAAGTAATGCTTCGAGAGTGCATACAGTGGGGATTCCTCTTTCATATTGCTTTTTTGATATCTTGGTAGCTCACCGTTCCAAGTATTCTCTCTGTGTACATATGAAGAATAAAAGAGCATCGCCTGCTGGGGGTGATTTAAAAACATCCGACTAGAGGGATATACTTATTCTCGCGTAACTTTTGAAAAGGTCCAATGTAACATTTTCGTCAACTCGAGAAAAACGGAGTTGAAGACCCGAACATTATTTCGCGAATTGTCTTAAAAGCTATCAATCTTTATCGCTGCTTTCGCCACTAGCTGTCAAGAATAACTCCATAAAACCAATTGTAACTATTGTTCCGTGATTTGAGATTAAAGTTGAAGCCTCGGAGCGAAAAATGTTACATTGGACGTTTTGACTGCCCGCATTTGCGCATTGGACATATTACGTTGCACGATTAGAATTTGAAACTAACTAATGAACAACAATCCAAATATCAGCGTTTCGTTCTAAAGACAGATTATTATTGTTATCACTCGTTGAATTGCACTGAAATCGATAACAACACCTGCAAGAAACAAATACTCAAAACGACCGAAATACGACATCGTGTTGTTTTGACTGCTTTGTTACTTCGGACGTTTCGGGCGTCGGAGGAAAGTGGCGTCCGAAGTAACAGCCGGCTGCTTCAAATCCGAATCTGTACATTGGATATTTTTTTTTATCAGCGATAAAAAGATGAAGAAGATAGATACGTGAACGATTGTTTTTGTAATGCATTTGTAATGATTGAAAACTAATAGTGTGCATCTATTAACTCGATTTGTTTACATTTGTTACATAGGACCTTTTCAAAAGTTACGCGAGTATTCATGGATCGTTGAATGTGATTTTTTACCATCCCTGATTCCAACAGAATAAAGCATCTTTTCAAAAAAGTCAGAAGTCCTTTACATGGTTCATAGGACTGGGGCTTCGATTCTGGACGATTCTCGACCTGCTTTTTTACCAGTTTCAACCCCAATCGATAACATATGTAGATTGATCGCACGAAGAATAGAAGGATAGAACTGCCGAAGAATAGGCAGTATGTGGCCGAATACGTTGTTAGGATAGATTTGAAACTAAGGATGGCCTACGAATTATAAAGTTGTTGTAATTCGTGCGAAATTTGTTGTTAATTTTGCAAAAAAGTGACAATTTTTTCAAATTGCTCGAATTTCAATTCCTCGCGAAAGTGTATATTTTTGGAAAAACTAATGCAAGTGAAAAATTAAATCTTCGCGTTCAGTCAAAAAAAAAAACCTTTTTTACCGTGCAGAACTGTAGGCAAAAACCAGAACCTTATTTTGAGGGACTGTTTCGAAAGATGGCACACGAACGAGAGTTTTAGAATATATTTTTTTATATAAAAACAGCATTTCAAAACACATTATTCAGTAGATACACATCTAAAGTTCACGACGAATTGAAAAAATCTTGTTTATCTTTCATTGTCATACAAATTATGCATCACTGCTCTTTCAAGGAAAAATAATTCCAACCAGTATGGCACCCATATCCGAATTGAATACGACCGCAAAGAATCAACATGCAACTGTGTATCTATATAAAGATTATCATTATTTTGACAGTTTTAAACAATTTTGGTACATAGTCATGATTTGCAACTAGAGTATGCATTTTGCATGTTTTATTTTGAAATGAAAAAACAGGAAGTGGGTTATATCTATGGTATAACCGCAAGGGTGACGTAGGACTATCGTTGATTTAGAGATCATTTGTTTGAAGTTGAATCTAAATCCATCCTGAATGAATGAATAAATAAATATTTGGGTGACTTCAAAAACGAGAATGTTACTTTGAAGACTCAAGGTTTTATGCATCCAATATTGGATACAAAAAACCTTGTTCTGAAGAACAATCTTCAGAAGCTTTCCTGCTAACTGCACTTGATTGACAAATCACAAAACCAAATGTATGTGGTCGCAGTATTATATGGATAGAAAACATTAAAATAAACTCGCTTGAATGTAATTTTCAATTCCAAGGGGAACTGGCAGATTATTTTTCAGCAACGATAATTTCTTTCCAGGTTTCCTCTTGATAACCAGCAAACGAAAAGAGTTGCGCGCGTGTATGTGTGTGTGGCGGCTGCTTCTATGTCTTCCCGAGGAACCGTATTTCGATGCTGATACTCTCTTGGTCACCTTCTCTTCTCCTTCTGATCGATCGGCTTTTCTCCGCTCCCTCACAGTTAAAACAAACTGATTGCATTTCAGGTCAGGTCAAGCCAGGTAATGAATACCTCGATCCCTCGCCGTTCAGCTCGTTCAGTAACGATGTTGTCTTGTCGATGTCCTCAGGCATCGTGCACAAATTACGTAACGCAAAAATCCGGATTTTGAACCGCCTCTCTCCCCCCCCTTTCGTTACGCAATTTCCTATCTCTAATAAACAGAAAGTAACGCAACATCTACCCCCTCCCCCCTTATCGCGTTACGTAATTTGTGCACGACGCCTCACGAAAAATGAATCGGTTTCACCACCAGAATATCATTTCAGTATGCTTTTCGTGCGTGATTGAATCGAGAGAAGGTGTGGTTTACGATGGCAATTTGGAAGGCAAACTAGAGGAGAATGAACTCTCTGAGTATGAAAATTTCGGCGACTGAGCAATAATCGATTGAAAATTATATAATTTTGGCGATACGAAACATTTTCCGTTTTTCGTGTTATGCATCCATTATTGGATACGAAAATATCCTACTGATGGGAAAGAATAATCTTCAGAAGCTTTCCAGCTAATTACACTTGATTGAAAAATTACGAAATCAAATGTATTTGGTCACTGTGTTCGCCATATAATTAGAAAACATTAAAATAAACTCTTTCGCATGGATGTATTCTTGAATTCCCAGGGAACTGGCAGATTGTTTTTCAGCAACGATTAGATCTTTCCGGAATTTTCTCGATGCTGTATGGCATCCAAACGAAAATTCTCGTTTCAGTTTGGCCTGCAAAAAACTTTTCTGAACTCTAATCCATCAAATCTGGCGTCCTGAAAAGGGCCGTTGATTATATGCTAAGCTAATATAGCACGCTCTCCTCGGATACGATGGGCCAGCTGGATGTCCTTGGGCATGATGTGACGCGTTTTGCATGGATAGCACACAAATTGGTATCTTCGAATAAGCCTCCTGCAGCGTCATAGCCGCGGAAGTCGGTTTTGAAGTCCTGAGCAATTCCACGAACCAAATGCTGCAAAGGTAGCTTGCGGATCAGCAATTCGGTCGACTTCTGATAGCGACGAATTTCATGCGAAGTTCCCGGTCGATAGCGATGTGGCTTCTACACGCTTCCTGCGGCTGGTGCGCTTATCCGAGCTGCTTTCGTGGTGCCTTACCGCCGAAGGACTAACGATCTGTCTGCTTAGTCCCGATGAAACGAGTCCTCACGGTGCGAGAGTAGAGTAAGAAATGAACGAAAGCAAGGGAAGTGTCATTTTATAAAACATAAAAGAATCGAATGTAAACCCCATCCTCTTTATTGTATAAGCTTACTGTATACTCACGAATATAATAAGGGTGGGATTTAGATTCTATACTTTTATGGTTTATAAAATGACGCTTCCTTTGCTTTCGTTCATTTCTTACTCTACTCTCGCACCGTGAGGACTCGAGCTCGTTAGTCTTTCGCAGACAGCTCGTTAGTCCTTCGGCGGTAAGGCACCACGAAAGCAGCTCGGATAAGCGCATCAGCCGCAGGAAGCGTGAAGAAGCCACATCGCTATCGACCGGGAACTTTGCGTGAAAAGCGATCGCTATCAGAAGTCGACCGAATTGCTGATCCGCAGCTACCTTTGCAGCATTTGGATCGTGGAATTGCTCAGGACTTCAAAACCGACTTGCGCTTCCAAAGTTCCGCGGTTATGACGCTGCAGGAGGCTTATTCGAAGATACCAATTTGTGTGCTATCCATGCAAAACGCGTCACATCATGCCCAAGGACATCCAGCTGGCCCATCGTATCCGAGGAGAGCGTGCTATATTAGCTTAGCATATAATCAACGGCCCTTTTCAGGGCTCCAAATTTGATGGATTGGAGTACAGAAAAGTTTTTTACAGGCCGAACTGAAAGGAGCATTTAGCGAAAATCGTGGTTTCGATAATAATTCGTTACCGATAGGTGCCATGGATATGGATTTCTTAATGAAGAATATGAAATACATGACATGATGTAGTGAATATATCCGAAGAAATCACTTTGGTGAAACTGCATTATAAAATTATTTGTGTACGAATGCCGCAATCGATAGTCGACTCTAATTTGCGCTGGGTAATTTCCTCGGAGGACTCGATTCCTCCTTTGAACATTAATAATCTCTTTCTGGCCGAACGATGTGGTATGAATCACATTATTTGAATGATAGAATGAAGAAGTTTTCTGCCAATTTCCTTCAACCTCCAAACGTGTCTTTCTCCCGTTTGTCGTTTTCGCGTTCGCTAATCCTCTCTCACAACACCCATTTCTAGTTTGAGAAATTGTTGAGTAAACATTGTTTGCCAGTGCGCGTAGAGCGGGAATTCCTAAAGATTCATTGCACCTCTAATAAATTGCCGAAAGACGTGGTCTTAGGTTGATCGCACTTGATTGAAAAAATCCAAAACGAAATGTATTTGGTCGCAGCATTATATGAGTAGAAAGCAAATAATCGCTCGAAAATGACTTGATTTTCGCGATGTGAAACATTTTCCGTTTTTCATGTTATGCATCCAATATTGGATACGAAAATTTCCACTGATGGGGAAAAAAAATATTCAGAAGCTTTCCTGTTAATTGCGATTGATTGAAAAATAACAAAACCAAATGTGTTTGGTTGCAGTGTTATATGGATAGAAAACATTAAAATAAATTCTTTCGCATGAATGTATTTTTCAATTCGCAGGGGAACTGGCAGATTATTTTTCAGCAACGATGATAGCAACGAGAATTCCGCGCGTGTATGTGTGTATGTGTGTGTGTGTGTGTGTGGCGGCTGCTCCGATGTTTCAAGCGGAACCGTGGCATCACTCTCCTCCTGATGGATTCCAAACAGGCGCTTGGTGACACCGTTCATCAGCGTTTTCATGATAAACGAAATTAGCTTCACAACAACAGCGACAACATGCTCCAATCGCTGTTCAATCATAACTGAGTGGGTTTACGAGCGGCGCTCGCTTATATACCGATTGGTGATTTCAATAGCCTGTTTTGAAAGCAATTTTAAGACTATTGAAACAAGTTTTTGGATCAAAAAGTAACAAGTAAATGACGCGTAGACATTTTATCTTTCAAATGAAGTGTTTATCATACCATTTCGTTCAGTTGTTTAAGAGCTATTAACGCTCAAAATCTCGGTCTCCAGCGTAACGCTTTCGTTCTCGAAACTTTGGTTTTACACCCCGGTATAGAAATGAAAGACGTAGTCCTACGTCAAAAATCCTCTGACGGTCCACGACCAGGAGCTCCAGCCATACTGACTTTTGGAAGAAGATTGTTTGGACCGATTAGAGTAAGTTTGAGGCTAAAAGACACAAAGAAATGACAGCTTGAAGTCTGAGCTATCCAGCCTACTCAAGCAACAGCAAGCAAGTGGAGGATGTTTACTTGGATTGGGGTGGACAATCTCGTCAAGATCGATGTAGAGAAGACAGCTGAGTCCTACGTCAATGTCTTGGAGAAGAACTCAAAGCCGTCACTCAGGAAAATTAATATTAAAGGCTATATTTTCCAACAGGACAATGATCCCAAGCACACCTCGAAGGTTGCGAAACGCTATTGTCAGTCCAAAAAGATTAAAATGCTTGAGTTAACATCCCAGTCCCCAGACCCCAACTCCACTGAACATCTATGCACAATACTGGATGAAAAAATCCAATTAATTGAAGTTTTATATAAATTTGAAAATGAATACAAACAATGGCTTGTTTACATCCTTTCGATTGTGAGAAATACGTTCATTTTAAAAAACAAAATCATGAAAAACTATTTTGCGTAATGCTGTTTACTTTTTTCCTTCCAACACTGTACATAGGATATTTGGTAACTTATCGAGAAGCTCTTGATCAACCTGATAAATCTTCACAAACTGCTTTGTGATTAGTTCTCTGACACCAAATTGCTAGATTATTTACTTCCGTAGCAATTTCATTTTAAGCATCTTCAAAAACCACGAATTCTACCATTGCACAATGGTCCAGGAGATGCATTTAAGTGGAAATTAGCATTTAGAGCTCGACAGTTACTCTCTAGACAAAAACTGTCTTCGACAAAGTTGTTACATATGATGGAGCGCTCATTTTTATGTTGCCAAAAAAAAGGGTGACCAACATTTTCGATGATTTTTTTTATAAAAGATAATGTGTTCTTCCTCATGTAAGGATTATGTTCTCTGAAGTTTGAGTCGATTTCTTGCCTAGTTTCCGCGGCTTTATAAAGGGTTAAACTAGGGTGGCCAGGTGTATTGAACAGAAATCTGGATGTTGGAAAATCTGGAAAGTCTGGATTTGTTTGGATTTTTGTCGACATTTTTTATATTTAACTAGCTAACCCGGCAAACTTCGTCCCGCCCATTTACTTGATTAATTCTCGAGTAATGCAGAAATTTGTGTTTTATTTGTATGGCAGCCACCCCTAAGAGAGGGGGGAGGGGTATCTAACCACCATAGAAACATTCATTGCACCCTAAAGTTTCCATATGCCTAATTTGGTTTAATTTGCTTGATTAATTCTCGGGTAATGCAAAAATTTGTGTTTCATTTGTACGGCAGCCCCCTCTAAGAGAGGGGGAAGGAGTATCTTAACACCATAGAAACATTTATTGCATCCTAAAACTTCCACATGCCAAATTTGGTTTCATTTGCTTGATTAATTCTCGAGTAATGCAGAAATTTGTGTTTCATTTGTATGGCAGCCCCCCCTTTGAGTGGGGGAAGGACTGTCTAACCATCATAGAAACATTTATTGCACCCTAAAACTTTCACATGCCAACTTTGGTTTCGTTTGCTTGGTTAATTTCCGAGTAATGCAGAAATTTGTGTTTCATTTGTATGGCAGCCCCCCCTTAGAGAGGGGGAGGGGTCTCAAAATATCACGAAAACCTTCCCCGGCCCCAAAAACCCCTACATACCAATTTTCATGTCGATCGGTTCAGTAGTTTCCGAGTCTATAAGAATCAGACAGACAGACAGACATCACTCCATTTATATATATATAGATAGATAGATTGCGAATTTTATTGAACATTTTCACGAGAACGACGTTTGATGTTTGCGCAAGCGGACACGGTTTGCTGACGAGCAATGACAATGAAGCGTCTTTCTCAAGGCATGTGAAGAAACGGTTGGATTAACAAGGCCCCTTCTCAGGACTAGAACTACAAACGTTTAAAGTCAACACGATCAATCAATCAACATTTTTACGTCTGATGTGTAAAACACGGTTTAAATGTTCTTCTTATCATATATCGACATATTATACTGAAACTTGATGGTTGGAGACATGTGCACCAAACCACTCACCTAAGAGAGTAAATTCAGTAAATTTTTGGGATAAGCTTTCTTAATTGCGGAAATGCCATTTCACCTCCACGGGTAGTTGTGGTTAGAACTTTACCGTAAAACATGATTACATTGGTTTGTTCATCCGGAGAATATTCTGAACAATCAACATTGCGCAGCCCTCTGAATTCCCCATCAATTGACTGAATCATTTACCAGATTAAAAAAAAATCAGTAAACGGTAGGATAGTTTGATGTGTAATGAGTAGTTCATCATCTGTTGTCAAAATCTACACATTTTCCAAGCTCTCGTAATTTTGTTGATTGAACGCAATTTTATTCAGATCTTTCAGCGTTTGCATGAACTCATTTGTGAAAAAAAATTCCAAACCCTTGCGGAAAAGTGAATTGCTCGAATGAAGAAGAGCATAAGGAAGAACTATATCAAATACACTCCATAATGAAAAGCGCCAAGTGAATTGCCTGGTGAAATCATGGTCCCTGTTCCATCAGCCCCATAGCCAATCAAATAAACTTAGTATGCAACTTTGTCCCTCTTGAACAACGAAACCATCTTGTCATACAACGTTCTAGAATCCGTTTCAGTAACCTGTATAAGGTCATAAAACCAATCATTTGCGAACAGTATACCATCCTTCCAATGGCTAGTTCCGGCCGCTAAGGGTGCACATACACTGTTTGACCAAAGCCAAATATTTTACTCTTTTTGATACAAAAATTTTGTTCAACGTGTACTGATCAAATATATTCGACAAAAAACAAGACAAGCAAATATTCAGTTATTGGATGACTAAAAAAATTTTTGATCTGTTCTTCGAACCTGTCGGTACATGGTTAGGTTACTACAAATATTTCAGTCGAATATTTCCATGTTCGATGTTTGACATTGTTAGCTACTGTTGATAACTGATTCGTGATCACATCAGTCGCTTTTGTGCTTTTAACTCGCAGCATGCTCCAATAAAACCTTTAATCATCTAAGACACTTTATGTCTTTAATACAAACTTTGCTTATCGGTGCTCTGAGAAAGCCAGCTCAGTCTGGATACTCAATCCCTTCGGTGAAATCAGTGATGCCATTTTGAATAACTGTTTCAATAAAACTAGCACAAACTAGTTTTCCAAACCAACTCAATAGAGTCAAATGATTTTTTTTAATCTAGAAAAATCTGGGCAAAGTACCGAAAGTCTGGACTAGACAAAGGACGTTCTGGATATCTGGCTGCTTTACTAAAGTCTGGAAGATTCCAAACAAATCTGGAAGTCTAGCAACCGTGGGTTAAGCTGGTAGACATGACATCATTTTCTAATCAAAATTCAACAAAATAAATAGATGTAAAATTATATAAATATTAATTTAATGGCGTTCATACAAATTGCTCACAAATACTGGAGTAGGCAATTAATTTTTGAAAAAAATATAAAAATCGTACATTAATATTTTTTTTAAATCCGTGTTATGAGATGAACTTGGCGACTTTCTTTCTATTTCTACTAATGTGATCTCTTGAATTATATTAGCAAATGGGTGTATTCAAGTTCCAAAGAAATTCAGAACGCAAATGCCAAATGAACTCGCTAAATTCATCATCTTCTGCGAACCTATACGTGCTCATCTATTTGTTGAGTTTTTGAATATTTCTCTGGTCATCACGAAGGGGGTGCTCCGCTTTCCGCAAGAGCAGATCGCTTGCCACACCATGTACTTTTTGGCAAACTTGGATAGTTTCTGCTTGCGAATCTCCTCCGGAACGCTGAATTTGTCCTCTGCGGAGAAGAACAACAGGCCCGGCAGCTGACGAAAGTCCGCTTTGACGTAGGTTTCGTCGTCCATTACCAGGCAATGCGGCTTCGTCAGCATTTCGGTGTACAGCTTCCGGGCTCGCGTCTCCCCCACTATGTTTTGCCTTTCGTCGCGGTTAGGAGCCTTCTGAACCTTGTATGTACGCAGGCCCTCCCGCTGCTTGGTCCGCTGGACGAATGAACTGGACAAATTCAGCTTATTGGCGACATCCCGGACCGAACTTCTCGGATCACGTCTAAACTGCTTAACTACGCGCTTGTGATCTTTTTCACTGACGGAGCATCCATTTTTGCCGTTCTTCACCTTCCGGTCGATGGTTAGGTTCTCGAAGTATCGTTTTAGTACTCTGCTGACCGTGTATTGGACGATTCCCAGCATCTTACCGATGTCCCGATGTGACATCTCCGGATTCTCGAAATGAGTGCACAGGATTAATTCACGACGCTCTTTTTCGTTCGACATTTTTCCAAATTTACGAAAAATTGACAGTGAAGCATGGCCAACGTGATCTATACACTCATATCTGATTATAAGCGAAAGCTGAAGATATAATTCCTAAAAATTAAAATTTCTACAGCGTTTTTTCCGTGATGCAATTTGATGTGACACACCCTTTAGATGTGATTGTTTTTTTCTCAAATATTTATTTTACGTATCCACGTGGACATTGGCTATACCCCTACCCCCCAAATTGTCCACGTGGTATGTGGACAGCCCCACAGGTGTACACGACTTTGTAGATGGATAGTTTTAATGATTTCTGTATTGATAAAACGTACCTTCCATGCTGAAATATCATTTTTGTGTGTTTGGAACTCATTTTTAGTCCTTTATTGCGTTATCCGCGATTTTCGTTACTCGCGCTGAGTTCTGTGTGAGACTCGAGACTTTACATTCCATAATAATATTCCACCGAAGTTCAACAAGTGGGTTGAAAAATCCCCAAATTGATTCTGCTTAATCGAAATATTATTCTCAGCTTATACATCAAGTGGGTGTGTATTGTAAACTACACCGAAGAAACAGCTGTTCTCAACTGATTTGTAAATTTATGCAAGCTTTGCATGTTGAGAAAAAAAAACAGAGTTTCTGATATCCAGGACATTAACATTTGCAACGTCCGAAAATGGTCTCTAGTTTTGCACAGAACTCAGTGCGAAACCGGTTGTGGTAAACGCAATTCTTTTGACTCACTCTGTGTCCAATGAGGTAAAACATAGCTATAACAGTCAGTTTTTTAACGATGTAGTTTTAAATGTGGGAATGACCTGTCGTCGTTTGCTTCGTGCCTATGTTACATCATTTTCACTTTTGACATTTTTTGTGCAGATTCGCTTGCTACATTGCCCAAAGGTGAGACAGACATCGCATTGACCAAACTCGGCTCCGGATACAGCCCGCTGCCATTACATGCGCGATGTACCGCTAGATATAGCGTTTCTACTGCTTGGCAGGCAAAACAACCCCTCAAAACAATAATGCGCGAGTGAAAACTCGAGCACGTGTACAAAACTATTTGTCAGTCGTACGATGCTGTCACCGGAAGACAGCGATGGGAAACAAGTGCTCATAACTGCCCCGCATGCATGCAAGCGCATACCTTTTCGATACATGCTCCTCATTGTGGTGTTGTGGTTTTATTATAACCGACTGGTTGGTGGTAGACAGCTTCTCCTTTATTGTTTGATAATCCGTTTCCTTTCGGTGGCAACACCACTTTGCTGCTGCTGCTGCTGCTGCTGCTACTTCTTTCTTTAATGCACATATGCCGCTTTCAATTCGCACTACTTCACTCTTCTACTGATTTGCTTTCAGACACGAAAACAATTCACGAAGCCAGCAACTTGGTAATGGCTTATCATTACCCATCTACCTACTGAGTGATCATCATCAAATCGTATCGCTCCGATCGGCGGACGCACATTCGTTGCGTTGAGTTGCACTGATTGAACAGCGCCCGGATCTTCGTTTCAACCGCACTGAACTGAAACTGACAGACACACAATGAACTTGAACACAGCAGCACAAGCAGCACAAGCAGCGGATAGTTGGAAGGCGCAGTAGGCGGTGTGTTTAGGTTTCACATTAATTATTCAAACACTCGGCGCGCAACGTTTGCGGTGTATTTCCGTTTCGAAAAGGAAGAAAAGCTGCCTTTACGTCTCGCTTCTTGTGCCACTTCCACACGCTAACTCGATCACGCGCTATTTCACCAAGTTACTCCAGCCAGAATCGTAGCAATTAAATGTGCTCCCCCTAAAGAGGGGGGCAAACAAACGACGTTACTTCCACTTGACTCCACTGGAACACAATGCACCAAGGGGTCGACCCGGTTAACGAACACGTACTCCAGCACCAGGGTGTGCACCACTATGTATGTATTCCGAACTACAATCGCTCTTTTTGAACGACCTCCCTGTTTCGCCCTCTATCCAACGGAGACTCAGAAAGATGTTGTGATACCTATCGCGGAGTGAATTAAAAACTGTGCCGAGCAGGAAGAAAGCGCTGTAATCGCGAAACGCATGAATGATTGCAACAATAACAACAACAACCGCGGCGCGCAAAATAACAAACAACATATGTAAACTATGTACTGTATTACACTAAACGAGAGCAATTGTTTGCCTTGGAGTGAAGCGCGAAATAATACCGCACATCCGAACGCGCTCGCCGCCGTCCGCCGATTGATGGCGAGAAGTTATTTCATATTTTAACTCGCTCCCCGCAGCGGTGTGGTAATGGTGACTGGTAATCCATAATAGCGCCGGCGGTTGATGACGACGACGACGACGACGAAGACTGGCAGCCCCAAAAAAGGCCTCAGCCTAGCAGCAGCAGCAGCAGCAGCAGCACAGGGGTAGTTGAATGTTTTGTGCTGTCACTATCACGTCCGTTGCTATTGGTGGTAGTACCAGTAGTTAGTGGTAGTAGGCTGTGGAAACCACCCAGAAGCAACAACAGCACAACAATGGCAATGGGGTGGCGAATGGGGGGTGGTACGTGTTTTGTGATGGGCGCACGTATCGGTGATTTTCACCGCTGCCCTCTGCGCTTAATGGGGTTCTAGAAAGTCATAACTTGAAACTTTAACGAGATTTAACCAGGGCAAGGCGAAGGTTGTGCATTATTAATGCTCTGGGGAATTCGAAAGATTCTAGCAGATATTTGACCGTTACACGTGGACATGGCGATAAAATTCTTGCTTGGGATTATCAGTCGAAAGAGCTGACGATTTTATACTGACGAAAGTGTTTTTACATTTGGATAATTTCACCAGACTCAATTCTCGCATTCCATCGACACGTAGATAAGACAACATAATTTTTCTTATAAAGGGTGTGTCACATCAAATTGCATCAAGGAAAAAACGCTGTAGACATTTAATTTTTAGGAATTATATCTTCAGCTTTCGGTTATAATCAGATAAGAGTGTATAGATCACGTTGGCCATGCTTCACTGTCAATTTTTCGTAAATTTGGAAAAATGTCGTCGAACGAAAAAGAGCGTCGTGAATTAATCCTGTGCACTCATTTCGAGAATCCGGAGTTGTCACATCGGGACATCGGTAAGATGCTGGGAATCGTCCAATCCACGGTCAGCAGAGTACTAAAACGATACTTCGAGAACCTAACCATCGACCGGAAGGTGAAGAACGGCAAAAATGGATGCTCCGTCAGTGAAAAAGATCACAAGCGCGTAGTTAAGCAGTTTAGATGTGATCCGAGAAGTTCGGTCCGGGATGTCGCCAATAAGCTGAATTTGTCAAGTTCATTCGTCCAGCGGACCAAGCAGCGGGAGGGCCTGCGTTCATACAAGGTTCAGAAGGCTCCTAACCGCGACGAAAGGGAAAACATGGTGGGGGAGACGCGAGCCCGGAAGCTGTACACCGAAATGCTGACGAAGCCGCATTGCCTGGTAATGGACGACGAAACCTACGTCAAAGCGGACTTTCGTCAGCTGCCGGGCCTGTTGTTCTTCTCCGCAGAGGACAAATTCAGCGTTCCGGAGGAGATTCGCAAGCAGAAGCTATCCAAGTTTGCCAAAAAGTACATGGTGTGGCAAGCGATCTGCTCTTGCGGAAAGCGTAGCGCCCCCTTCGTGATGACCGGCACGGTACGGGCAGGTTTACCTTAAGGAGTGCCTACAGAAGCGCTTACTACCACTATTGAAGCAGCACGAGGGCCCGATCATCTTCTGGCCGGATCTCGCTTCGTGCCACTATTCAAAGGACGTGTTGGAGTGGTACGAAGCCAACAGGGTCACCTTTGTGCCAAAGGAAATGAACCCGCCCAACGCACCGGAGCTTCGCCCAATAGAGAAATATTGGGCGATTATGAAGCAGGCCCTCCGGAAGAACCCAAAAGCTGTCAAATCGGAGGCGGATTTCAAGAGAAAATGGATTTCTGTAAAAAAAAAACTACAACCTGACGTTGTACAGAACCTAATGGACGGGGTAAAGAGGAAGGTGCGAGCATACGGGCTTGGGCTCGAAGTATGAATAAAAAGAAAATGCCAAAAGTTGTTTAATAGTTTTTATTTTACTGTCTAAAATTTTCAAAAGGATCGGTCTACTGGGTCTACTTTCTTCAGCGTTTTTTCCGTGATGCAATTTGATGTGACACACCCTTTAATAATCAACACTATGAAAAGGGTATTGTTATGAAGGGCAAAAATCATTAAAATTATAAAATGAAAGAACTACATTTTCCGTCAATTGTTTAATTGACCATTGCATCTCTGAAAGAGCATCTCAGCCTTTCACTGAGCAACGCATTTTTAATGTCCCCTTTCTTTGACATAACGTTTTTTCCGAACGAAATAGAAACAAACGAATTCAGAGTCACGTAAATTTTTACTCCTGCGATTTGAAGATATTCGATAAAAAGTGGAACGAAGAGATGCCAGATGATTTTTTAAAAAAATCTGTAAAAACATGTGAAATCTGTAAAAACATGAAAATGTGGAAAAGTCTGTAAAAGTGAGCAGATCTATAGAAATGTCTTTTAACGTTAATTTTCACATATTCATTAATACTTTGTACATCGCGATGCACGTAAGATTGTATTTTGTATATATACAGCCATTCCATGCCAAACCGATATAGTGGCTCTCAGATTTTCGTCAAAAGTGTTCCATTTTAAGGTGGTCCATAAAATCATTTTTTCCCACTTTTTCCCAAAAATGACTTTTTTCAAAAATTCATAACTTTCGAACCACTTAACCGATTTAGATGATCTACATATCAAATTGAAGCCAATGACCTTTGATTGAAAAGTATTGACCTTGCAGATATTTGTTCCTATTTTCGTAATTATTGATTGTAGTCGTTTTTAATGTTTTCATAGCTTTGGACTAGGGAGCGCTTTTTTATATTTTTTTTTCTCGAAAGTTGAGATTTTTTTACATAAAATATCTCGATATTAGAGATACTATTTTTTTCGTTTTTGAGATATGATTTTTTAAAACTAAACGAAAAACAATTTTTTCCAATTTTTCCCACTACAAAAAGTCATAACTTCTGAACTATTGGACCGACTCATATCATCGACACATCAAATTGAAGCTTACGAGTTATTTTTTTTTTAATATTACTTTTGCGAAAAAAATTAATTTTTGTGTGTTTTTTTTTATTAATTCGTTTATTTTTACAGGCTCAGTTACTTAAGTTTAAAGGAGCCGAATTCTTAAATATATTTTTAAAACTATATATATATATAAACAATTTTCTTACATCTATGGTTAGTAAGGTGGAAAACCGATTACTCGCGGTGTACTCGAGTTTAGAAGGGTGACATATTTTTAGGAGAAGGATGGGATATAAGGAAATTGTAACAATGTTGATGAGCACTCAATTCTTAAATCTATTCGTATATCTATAGTTTATTTACATTTCAACTTATTCTACTATTTATAGCAAGGGGACGAATTACCCGCAAAGGAAGGAAAGGAGGGTATAAGGATGTAGGGACAATCACACACGAAGATCTATAGCTTTAAGGAAAACATATATATGGGACATGTAATCAAGGTCTAACCGAGCCAACACATCTCTCACCGGCACATTGGGCTGTCTTCCTCGGGCCCGAAGGGAGTTTTCTAAATTCGATCTGGCGACCAGATACACCTCGCACGACCAAACAATGTGCTCGATGTCGTGATAACCTTGGCCACAAACGCAGAGATTGCTGCTGGCAAGATTGAAACGGAAGAGTAGTGCATCTAACGTACAGTGATTGGACATGAGTCGGGATAAGGTGCGAATAAAGTCCCGACTCAAGTCTAGACTTTTGAACCACGGTTTGAGGCTAACCTTTGGGATAATCGAGTGAAACCACCGGCCCAATTCATCTTCATTCCACTTGCGTTGCCAGTTAGCGATGGTATTTTTGCGAACTAAAGAATAAAATTCATTGAAGGCGATTTGACGCTGATAAATATCGCCTTCAATTGCACCTACCTTTGCTAATGAGTCAGCCCTCTCATTACCCGGAATTGAGCAATGTGAAGGGACCCAGACAAAGGTAATGACATAACAGCGTCTGGATAAAGCACTCAAAATTTCTCGTATTCTCTCAAGGAAGTACGGCGAGTGCTTTTCCGGCCTCACTGAACGGATAGCTTCGACAGAGCTAAGACTATCCGTTACAATGTAATAGTGTTCAACAGGTCGTGAGGCGACGCTGTCCAGCGCCCAGTATATCGCTGCCAATTCAGCAATATATACCGAGCAAGGATTCTGAAGGCTGTGTGAGGTGCTAAAAAATACGTTGAACACTCCAAATCCTGTGGACTCATTCATAGAGGACCCATCAGTAAAGTATATATTATCACAATTGATACGCCCATACTTTGCATTGAAGATTGTAGGAACGAACCCCAATCTAAGATAATCTGGATTTTCATGGATTTTCTCCTTCATGAACAGATCGAAATGTACAGAGGAATTGATGTAGTCAGGAAAACAAACACGGTTGGGAATATACGAAGAAGGAACAACCTGCATAGAGGTGAATTCATGATATGAATTCATGAATCCAGAATGAAAATTTAGCTCGATCAATTGCTCAAAATTTCCGATCACCAATGGATTCATAACCTTACACCGGATGAGGAACCGAAGAGATAATAAATTGAAGCGATATTTTAGTGGGAGTAGGCCTGCCAAAACCTCGAGACTCATGGTATGCGTTGAGGGCATACATCCCAACGCAATACGGAGACAAAGATACTGAATTCGCTCGAGTTTAATGAGGTGTGTTTTGGCAGCTGATTGAAAACAGAAACTGCCATACTCCATCACTGAGAGAATAGTTGTTCGATACAACATTATAAGATCTTCGGGATGGGCTCCCCACCAGGTGCCGGTAATTGTACGGAGAAAGTTTATTCTTTGTTGACATTTTTTACTCAGATACCTAATATGGGCCCCCCAAGTACATTTGGAGTCGAACCAGACCCCAAGATACTTGAATGACATAGCATGAGTGATCGGTTTACCCAAAAGTTGAAGCTTTGGTTTTGCTGGTCTATGCTTCCTAGAAAAAACAGGAAGTGGGTTATATCTATGGTATAACCGCAAGGGTGACGTAGGACTATCGTTGATTTAGAGATCATTTGTATGAAGTTGAATCTGAATTCATTCTGAATGAATGAATATTTGGAGAACTTCGAAAACGAGAGCGTTACGTTGGAGGCACAAGGTTTTATGCATTCAATATTGGATACGGAAATATCCTACTGATGGGGAAGAATAATCTTCAGAAGCTATCCTGTTGATTGCGATTGATTGAAAAATCACAAAACCTAATGTATTTGGTCACAGTGTTACATGGATAGAAAACATTAAAATAAACTCTTTCATATGAATGTAATTTTAAATTCCCAGAGGAACTGGCAGATTATTTTCAGTAACGATTAGATATTTCCACATTTTCTTCGATACTGGAAGCCCACCAGTGGTTAATGCTAACTCGATAACCATCTGTTAATAGCACTTGATTGAAACATATTTGGTCACAGTGTTACATGGATAGAAAACATTCAAATAAACTCTTTCACATGAATGTATTTTTAAATTCCTAGAGGAACTGGCAGATTATTTTCCGGATCTTTCTCGATCCAAACGGAAAGAATTCCGTGCGTGTATGTGTGTGTGTGTGTAGCGGCTGCTTCGAGATCTTCCCGGGGAACCGTTTGTAGCATCACTCTCCTCCTGATGGATTCCCTTCTGGCCTAAGGTGCACAAACAGGCTCTTGGTGACACCGTTCATCCGCGCTTTCATGATAAATGAAGAGCTTCACCACAACAGCGACAACATGCTCCCATCGCTGTTCAATTAGAACTGAGTGGATTTCCGAGCGGCGCTCGCTTATATACCGATTGGTGATTTCAATAGCCTATTTTGAAAGCAAATTTAAGACTATTGAAACAAGTTTTTGGATCAGAAAGTAACAAGTATAGAACGCGTAGACATTTTATCTTTCGAATGAAGTGTTTATCATACCATTTCGTTCAGTTGTTTAGGAGCTATTAACACTCAAAATCTCGGTCTCCGGCGTAACGCTTTCGTTTTCGAAACTTTGATTTTACACCCCGGTATAGAAATGAAAGACGTAGTCCTACGTCAAAACCACCATCTCTGTTTTCTCCGTGGAGAATTCGATCCCTAGCCCAATGGCCCAGGTTGAAAAAATGTTCAAAGTATCTTGTAAGGGTTCTTGCAGGTCGGATTCATTTGATCCTACGACAGACACCACTCCATCATCTGCAAGTTGTCTTAGACTGCAATTTTGTGTAAGGCAATTGTCGATGTCGCTTACATAGAAGTTGTACAAAAGGGGGCTTAAACATGAGCCCTGGGGGAGGCCCATGTAAGAGACCCGACTTACTGCCGAATCTCCGTGAGAAAAGTTCAAATGTTTCTCAAGTTATATAACATATTATTCAATAGAGGCGGCAGACCCCGAGAGTGTAATTTGTCCGACAAAACCTCTATTGAAACAGAATCGAAGGCCCCCTTTATGTCCAAGAATACTGAAGCCATTTGTTTTTTTTCGGCGTAAGCCATTTGAATTTCTGAAGAAAGCAACGCAAGACAATCATTCGTCCCCTTGCCCCTGCGGAACCCATAATGTGTATCTGAGAGTAAGCCATTCGTTTCAACCCAACGATCAAGGCGAAACAAGATCATTTTCTCCAACAATTTCCGTATACAAGACAGCATTGCTATTGGGCGGTACGAATTGAAGTCGGACGCGGGTTTTCCGGGTTTTTGAATGGCTATAACTCGTACTTGTCTCCAATCATCTGGAACAATATTATTCTCCAGAAACCGATTGAATAAATTCAACAAGCGATGTTTCGCCACATCAGGGAGGTTTTTCAGCAAGTTGAACTTAATTCTATCCGATCCCGGAGCAGAATTGTTACATGAAAGGAGCAAGAGAGAATTCTACCATCGAAAACTCGGAATCAAGATCGCACCTATCTTGTGGTATATCTCGAACAATTTTTTGCACAGGAGCGGAATCAGGACAAACCTTCCGTGCAAAACTCAAAATCCATCGATGTGAATATTCTTCGCTTTCATTCGTTGAAGATGTAAACGAGAAGAAGGATCTTACGCCATTCAGTGGCGTCGACTTTCGGATTTGGTAAATTAATAAACACAAACGCTATTCGTACAAGCGTCGCCTCTCTACTGTATACTGTCAACTGACATCTGTATTCAAAGAAAAGACTCTCGGGGCTTAAATACTAGTTTACAAAAATAGGCTTAAACTCTACACAGAATATTTACAAATTATGCTGGGCGGAGCATCGCACCAGCAGTTAGAGTGGGCTGTGATGGCCTTGGTCAGACGCGTTCTTCGGAGAGAGAGAGAAAGCACTTCTTTGTGGGTCAAAATAAATAGGAAAAGAAAGTGCTGAAACATGTGTGCCGAATGCGCGCCACATGTTTGGTTAAATTTCTGCTGCTAGCTAAACTCGCAGCGGGGCGGAAGGAAGACAAACTCGCCGCTGCCCTTGGTGCGCGTCGAGTTATACAATCATAAATAGTAAACGAAATAGTATAAGTGATGAGTTGGGTTTAAGCGTGATCATATTACACCTTTCCCCTTTCGGAGAATGACGTAACATTGAGAAGTCATTCAAGTTAAATTAGGTGGAAAGATTCGTCTGACCTTACAATTTTAGTGTTTATTCAATGTTTGTGATATGTACATTTTTCGTGTATTCAGGTAAAAATTAAGTTTGTTTATAAAGATTATCCTTATAATATGATTATACGGATTGTCTTCGTTGGGTGTTCTATTTGCTTATAAATATATTTATTTTTAATATTTGTTTAATATATACATTTTACATTTGATAATAACTGTCGGAAGGATTAACTGCTAACTAGGTATCCCTTTCCCCTTAGGGTGGGGTTGCTCATATGGTATTATTCTGTTTTTATGTACAGTCTGGACTTTATTGGTTTGATCATCTCTTATTGTTACGTTAGGGTGTTTAATGTCAATTATTATATATGGTCCTACGTATACTTTGTCTAATTTGGATCTGTTTTCGTTTGATAGAAATACTAGATCATTAATGGCTACTTTTGATGGTCTAGCCATGGTTTTCTGTGTCTCGTTTCTGGCTTTTCTTACCTTATCAATTATTTCCCTAGCGGTATTTGATGCTATTTGTAGTTTATATTTAAGTTCTTTGTAATATAAATCCATGTTGTAAATTGGTTCTACATATGTGCTTGTTGTGAGGTTTTGTGGTAATTTAGCATTCGTTCCAAAAACTAACTCGAATGGAGTGTATGAGAAATCTGTGTGTGGTGTTGTGTTGTAGCAGAATGTGTAGTAAGGCAACCATTCATCCCAGTCACTCTGTGCTTGGTTGACGAATTGCCTTACGTACTCGTTAAGACAACGATGGTTCCTTTCCAGGCTTCCTATTGATTGAGGGTGATATGGAGTGGAAAAATTTTGTTTAAGCTTCAGTAATGAAGCTATGTTTTCGAATAACTCGTTCTTATATTCAGTTCCTTGGTCTGTTTGGATGAGTTTTGGAATTCCATAGACCAGAATTAAGTTTTCTATGAAGGCTTTGGCTATGGTGGATGCTTGTTTGTCTATTGTGGGTTTAATAATGATGTATTTTGTTAAGTTGCATTGAATGGTCAGTGCGTATCGGTTTCCATTATTGGATTTGTTAAATGGTCCAATTGTGTCAATCGATACGCAGTCGAATGCTTTTTGGGGTGTTTTAATTTCGACGAAATTTTCGTTTGTTCGTATTGTGTGTTTATTTTGCTGGCATTTTATGCACTTCTTGATGTAGCTACTGATATCTTTTTTCATGCCACTCCAAGAATAGAGTCTGCTTAACTTTTTGTATAGTCTGGTGACTCCTGTATGTCCACCAGTGGGTGTATCGTGATTGTTTTTTATAATTTCGAACCTTTCGTTTTGGCTTTCTATCACACGCTTGGGTGTGTAGAGCACTATTTGCAAGTCTTTGAGCGTGTCATTACAAATCTTCTTAAAGGTTTGCACGCTGCATATTTGGAAAATTACGCTTGATAACGCTAGAGCTATCATGCTAATTTTCAAGTTTTTGGCCATATTTTCAACTTTCTTTACTAGTTTTCCCAGGGATTCTTTTGTGTTGCTTGCATTTTCAATTATTGTCGACGACTTTTCTTCGGTTCTTTTTTTATTCATTATTGCGCATTTCAAATTTTTGTTTCCGCTAGCGTTTGTTTCTTTATTCATTTCTAATGCGCGTCCGCATAGAAGTTTAGGTAGGTTTTGCCACTCTCGGGGTTCAATAGCCTCGTACGCTCTGAGCTGATCAGACTCAGTATCGTCGGGGTTTGAATTATTGTCTGTAATTTCTGTGTCGTTATTCGTTTCGTTTAGTTTTCTAGTCATTGCTCTGGTTTGTATACCCAGGACTTTTATAGTTTTAAGTGCCTCGGAATTAATTGCTATTCGTGATAGCGCATCTGCAGTCACATTTAGCTTACCTTGAACGTATTTTACATCAAAATGGAATTCTTCAAGATCCAACCTCATTCTTGTGAGTTTTGATGAGGGATCTTTCATTGAAAATAAATATACTAACGGTCTGTGATCCGTTTTTACTGTGAATTTCCTCCCGTAGAGGTATGGTCTAAAGTACGTAATTGCCCAGTGAATTGCTGTCAATTCCTGTTCAATTGTCGATTTATTGGCTTCACCTTTTGTGAAGGCTTTGCTTGCGTATGCAATGGGTAGTTCTACACCGTCGTTTTCTTGGGCTAAGACGGCGCCGCATGCTATTTTTGAAGCATCGGTTATTAGGGTGAATTCTTGTGTGAAATCGGGGAATTTGAGAACTTTTGGTGAGATAAGTTCGTTTTTCAATTTATTGAATGCATTTTGGCATTCGGGAGACCAATCAAATTTTGCGTTTTTTCTGAGCAATTTGTTTAATGGGTACGCTATTTCTGCGAAATTTTGTATGAACCTCCGGTAATAGTTGCAAAAGGCAACAAAACGCCTCACTTCATCTGCTGATGATGGTGTGGGGTAGTTTGTTACCGCTGAAAACTTAGATTGGTCGGGCTGTATACCTGCCGCTGAAATGTTGTGACCTAGATATGTTACGTCTGGTCCTGTCACGGTCGCCATGTAAACGAGAAGAAGGATCTTACGCCATTCAGTGGCGTCGACTTTCGGATTTGGTAAATTAATAAACACAAACGCTATTCGTACAAGCGTCGCCTCTCTACTGTATACTGTCAACTGACATCTGTATTCAAAGAAAAGACTCTCGGGGCTTAAATACTAGTTTACAAAAATAGGCTTAAACTCTACACAGAATATTTACAAATTATGCTGGGCGGAGCATCGCACCAGCAGTTAGAGTGGGCTGTGATGGCCTTGGTCAGACGCGTTCTTCGGAGAGAGAGAGAAAGCACTTCTTTGTGGGTCAAAATAAATAGGAAAAGAAAGTGCTGAAACATGTGTGCCGAATGCGCGCCACATGTTTGGTTAAATTTCTGCTGCTAGCTAAACTCGCAGCGGGGCGGAAGGAAGACAAACTCGCCGCTGCCCTTGGTGCGCGTCGAGTTATACAATCATAAATAGTAAACGAAATAGTATAAGTGATGAGTTGGGTTTAAGCGTGATCATATTACAAAGAGCCATTTCTCATGTTTCGAGCCACTTTCCATATTTTTTTTATTGACGTTTCTCGTGACAAACCTCCCACGAAATTTCGCCAATAAGCACGTTTTTTCCCTTTGATTAAGTTTTTAAATTGATTTTCAAGGTCCAAATACGATTGAAAATTTTCAATGGTTCCACGTTTCCGAAAAGCTTTGAATGCGTTCGATTTATCCTGATAAAGATTGGAACATTGGCTATCCCACCATGGATTGGGAGGCCTTCGACGAATAGTGGAACCTGGGATGGGTTTCGTTTGAGCGCGAACGGCGCTGTCATAGATCAAACGAGAAAGGAAGTTATACTCCTCCAATGGAGGTAAACCATCTCTGGAATTGATGGCTAGAGCAATCGCGTCCGTATATTTTTTCCAGTCAATGTGTCTTGTGAGGTCATATGCCATGTTTATAGATTCAGAAGAATTCGACCCAATGGTGATGGAAATTTTGATTGGCAAGTGATCACTACCGTTGGGGTCCTGGATTACATTCCACTTGCAATCTAACGATAGTGAATTCGAACAAAGCGAGAGGTCAAGAGCACTTGGGTTAGCAGGAGGTTTAGGCACACGTGTTGTTTCCCCAGTGTTCAAAACGGTCATATTGAAGCTGTTACAAAGGTCATATATCAACAATGAACGATTGTCGTCGTACTGTTCCCCCCAGGCAGTTCCGTGAGAGTTGAAGTCTGCCAAGATCAATCGTGGCTCAGGAAGGAGTGAGCACATGTCAACAAGTTGATTGCGGCTAACCGCAGCTCTCGGAGGCCAATACAAGCTGACAATACAGAGGTCTTTGCCTCTGATGTTTGCATGACAAGCAACAGCTCCGATCCCTCCAATAGGTGGAAGGTCAATTCGAAAAAATGAGTGGCACTTATTGATCCCCAATAGCACCCCTCCGTATCTGTCATCACGGTCCAAGCGTATAATATTAAAATCGTGGAAAAAGATATCATCTCGCGAAGAAAGCCAAGTTTCGGACAGAGCAAAAAACATCACAATTGAAGTTATGAATTAAAAATTTGAATGTATCCAATTTAGGGATAAGACTACGACAATTCCACTGAAAAACAGTGATATCTCCGACCTCTCTATCTAAATTAGACATCAAGAGAGATAATCATTGCAAGGAGGGGCCATGTTTGCATCAATTGCTGTAAAATTGTCTTGATTACTGGAAGCATTGAGAAGACAAGGGTTCTGATGGAGTCGGAAACATTAAAACACTTGAAGATTTGATCCAAAAGGTCAGACAACTTTATAAATCCCGATTGGGAAGTTGAGCTGGACGGAAAAACAGGGACAGTTGGGGTTTTTGATGTCCCCTCGAGTGCTGGGTCGTTCGAAGGTGAACGATTCCCACGGAAGCCAGGAGGAACCTGATTTTGCTTGTCCGCTGCACTCGATTTTTTAGGCAAGCTAACTGGGGGTATTGTGCTCCCGTGGCCGAGAGGTTAGCGTCATAACTAACATGCCGGGTGTTCGGGTTCGATTCCCGTTCTGGTCGGAGGAATTTTTCGTCAAAGAAATTTCCTCCGACATGCACTGTGATCACGCGTATTCTAGAGCTTGCCACTCAGAATGCATTCAAGGCGTGTTATTTGGCATAGAAATCTCAACTAAGTACTAATAAAAATGACGAAAGTAATACTACGTTGAGACGGCGAAGTTCCTCTAGGAACGTTAGTGCCATTGAAGAAGAAGAACTGGGGGTATCACCGGGGGGACTTGTTCTTGAACTTTGGGAGTGGTCACATTTTTGCGCCGGGGATTCCCTTTGAAAATAAACGGTGTGCCCACGCTAGCTGTGTCCGCTTCCATTTCATCAACTGGCAACGTGGAAAAGGTATTGTGTGTTGAGATTGGTTGTTCTTGTTGTTGGGTCAGTGGCGAAGCGCCCTTAAAAATTTCCGCAAATGTGCGCTTCGAGCGTTCCTTTAAAGAGCGCTTCTGTTTCTCCCAGCGACTCTTGTAAGTTTCACAAACTGAGAGCTCGTGTGGGGATCCCCCGCAATATGGACATTTATGCTCAGTCGCACTGCAGGATTTCCCCTCATGTTGCTCTCCGCAAGTGGCACAGCGCTCCTTGTTGGCACAATAATCTGAAGTGTGACCAACTGACTTGCATTTGTTGCAAGTCATGGGCTTTGACACGAAGAGTCGCACAGGTAGTCTCAATTTGTCCACCATAACGTAGTCAGGGAGGGCGGCACCAGCAAAGGTGACTCGAAACGAGTCGGACGGCGTAAATTTAGTTTGGTCCCCATCATGGGAAAGTTTCCCGAGTTGGCGACAGTCCAAGATTTTCACTTCCATTGAGGGGAGCTTCTTGAACTTGCCTTTTCCTTCTGCTTTTATTTGTTCGCTCGTCAGACCCGTTTCAGTTATCACCCCCTCAATTTCTACGTTATGGGAGGGTATAAATGTTCTATATTCGAGAGTGAAGTGTTGGTCAGCAACAATCTCGTTTGCGTGTTTCCGTTCATTCACGACAACCCGCAATTTGTTCGGTCTAACCCTGCGAATTTCAGATACAGAAGTGTATCTGGCCAGATCTGATCTGAATCACGTTAAGGCTTTTTCCTTTTGGTTTTGGCCGGAGGAAAACAACCCACGGGCCAGTTCCAGGTGCATCTTCTGGATAAACTCTGACACGTGGAGCGGAGACAACAGAGGGAGAAGACGAGGACGAGGACGAGGACGAGGATTGGGTTGGATCGGAAACATCAGAAGGGGGAAGCGAAATCGATGATGGGAGAGGGGGAGTGGAAGTAACAGTGGGTTCAGAAGGGAGGCTTGCTATTTTCTTAGAGGGGGGCTTGGAAGGATGAGCAGATTCGTCCCCAGAAGAATTATCTTCTTTTTGAGGGACTCGTTTATGTTTTTTCCCAGATCTTGAATGGGATTCTTTATCGGAGATCTCCATCTCTGGAGATCCTCCACTATTCTCCATTTTACAAAAATTTGTGTCTTATTTCTAATCTATTATTGATTTTAACAATAATCTCAAAAAAAAAATAACAAAAAAACAAACAAAAAATTATGATGATAATATTAAGCAATGAACATATGAGTTGAACAATAATATTAATATTAAATATGTGTACCTTAATATAAAAGTTGTTCCGATACTGCGCTCTACTGCCCTAACCAGGGAGAGACAGAGGCTACGCGCTATGGATCAACACAATAGCACAAGAATAGCTCACACGGTCACGTGATGATAATTCCCGTTAACGACAGCCACACGATGGCGATCCCGTTATGCCAATGTTCAACAGCCGCCAAGGGCTGCAAGCTGCAAGAGCGCTGCTTCCTTTGTTCCACTTCACAAAAGGTCAATTCGAAAGCGGACAGCAATGACCTTCACTCGTACACTATACCAATCGCACAATAGTAAAAGTGGCAACGCACAATAACGAAACTGAACTTTACTCGTCAAGAGTTGGATAGCGAATGTATTTTTGTGTTTGTAATTTGTAATATTAGTTTTTCATAGTTTTCTCGGTTAAAGAGAGAGGGCGCTACATTTTTTTATATTTTTTATGGAAAGCTAACCTAACATATCTCGATATCAGAGATGCTATAATTATCGTTTTTGAGTAACAATTTTGTAAATTTAACATGTTCTAAGTCATCGATCCATCGAATTCCTATATGACTAAACTAGACCTATGCGACTAGAATCCAATCTTCCAGCAAGTGTGATATTTTTTCAAATTTTGCTTATTGGCTTCAATTTAATATATCGATCATCTAAATCGGTTCAGCAGTTCAAATGTTATGATTTTTTGCAGAGTAATTTTTGGACAAAGGGGGAAAAATGATTTTTCGAACCACCGGTTAACTTTGAAAAATCATATCTAAAAAACGAAAATATAGCATCTCTGATGTCGAGATATGTTATGTAAAAAATCCTCAGCTTTCTAGAGAAAATATAAAAAAAAAATAGCGCCCTCTAGTCCAAAGTCATAAAAAAACTAAAAAACGACTACAATAAATAATTACTAAAATAAAATTATTTTTTTCGCAAGTTAAATATTTTTTAATAAAAGGCTAGGTTTCAATTTTATATGAGGGGCTTAGAATGCAAGGGGTGTAAGTGACTTGATCGATTTCTCTTCATCAACTTTTTCTTTAGTTAATAACTCAATTGCAAAATCGTTCCAATTTAAGTTTGCTATAGAATCTGATAGGTGAGGTTCTGACCTGTCTTCCACATTGTCAAATACAGCTGGGAATGTATTTGAGGCTAAGCTATGGCCAAAAGAGAGAGTCGATGTAGATTATTAATTTTATTAATTAATTATTATTAAGTTATTAATTTTTATTTGTCATTTTTGGGAAAAAGTGGGAAAAATGTTTTTTTGACCACCCTAAAATGGAAATGGGCTTCCTAATGAAAAAATTAAAAATACAAGTCTAATGTTTTGGGTTAAAGAACAAAAATACCACCTTTGACGAAAATCTGAGAACCACTACATCGGTTTTGCATGGAATGGCTGTATATATACCCGGCAAACGTACTTCTGCCATAAAAAATATTTCTAGTGAATATGTTAGTTGTAAAATAAAAAACAACTTATGTGTTGTAGGTGTGTTTAAATGTTTCAACGATCTACACATACATACATACACATACATACGCGTTGTTGATTATTATAAAAATCAGTATTGCTTCGTTGATATATTGGACATCCACCAAGGCTTGCGGTCTCGTCGTTGGTGAAATTTAAAAGAAAATGTAATGTATATTTTCCATCCGTCATGCAATGCTATACAAGTTTTAGATCACCACACGGCCATGAACCATGTCTGTGGTAACAATATCGAACAGTAACCCATATTTCGTCATAAGCAGACCCGAAAGCAAATGTAAGTTGTTGAAAATAGAATGAAAATTTTTATTCGATGTTGTTTAAATACTTAGAAGATATAGTCCTGACCCTAACTTAATTATTTTTCTATAAATCTTCTTGCATTTCAGCAAAACAATCTTATCCAGAACAGAAAATATTTATCAGAGACAATTTTCGTTCAAGATTTTTCCCTACCTGCAGTGAATGCAATTTTTCATTAATTGTGAACAATCGTATCCTCTCTTTCGTCTGCAATGATGTCAGGGCAAAAGTGCTTATGTGTATGAGTTTCAAACTTCATACACACTAGATGGGCCAACCAGAAAGTCTGCCGGGTCGCAGGTTGAGTAACGCTGGCCTAACGTCATGTGTATTGATATCAACTAAATATAATAACTTTTCTGTATTAAAACTATGGAGAAATATCATACGGTGAGTCAAATATGTTCGAAGTGATGAATAGAGCCTCTTATTTTTCGAAAACCTGTGAAATATTGTTATATCCAAAAAGTCTGCAACAAAAATAAAAAGTGTTTTACAGATATGTCTGTAAATTTACAGACATATTTGTTATTCTGGCATCTCTGGTGGTCTGAAAATTTATTGCAAGAAATCGCTTGAAAACATGTATGAATTTGCTTGAAAATGAAGTGGATTGAGTCCGCACCACTTAAGGCTGATTCAGACGATGCCAGTCAGCGCTCTAGTTGAAGTATCCAGTGAATAGAGAACAGACACTCTGTTCGAGTTAGAGGCCAATTACTTGTTCGATACTGGTACAAGTAACTTGAACAGAGTGTCTGTTCTCTGTTCACTGGATACTTCAACTAGAGCGCTGACTTACATCGTCTAAATCAGCCTTTAGGTTATATCTATGATACACCCGCAATGTTGACGTAGGACTACCGTTGGCTTAATAATCATTTGTTTGTATTGATTGAATGAAACAATTTCCGAGCTCAACTGAATTAAACATACAGTAGAACTCGATTATTTGCGAGCGGATGATCCGCGTTGTAGGCGAAAGGGAGTTCCATAGTAATTTACCGAAATTTGTCAGTGATTGGTAAACTCTTTGCTCTTTTGTTTTGGTCATGGCTTTCACATTATCTGATCATTTGTGTACACGACCTTACAGATGGATAGTTGATTGGTTTCGATATTGACAATACATAGTTTTCATGTTAAAATTTTTTTTTTCCTGTTTGAATTTCGTTTTAAGTCCTTTATTGCGTTATCCGCAGTGGCCTTGGCACACCATTCCGTTGATAATCGGGGCTTTAATGTATTTGCTTTGTAAGTAAAGAGTTCGAGCAAATGCTATGCAATTCATGCACTGTGATAGATGCATAGGATTAACGAGCAGGGACAGCAAATTTCGTAATGGACGTTAGTGATAGTTACATGCCTTCTTTCTTGTAAAAAAATGAGTGGGTTATATCTATGATACAACCGCAAGGTTGACGTGGGTCTACCTTAGCTTAGCATTCATTTGTTTGTATTGATTAAATTTTTGATTGAATGAAACAATTTCCGAGTTCAGTTGAAGTCAATATGTTTGCTTTGTGAGTGAAAAGATTGAACAAATGCCATGTAAGGTTAATTCAAGCATTGTGATAGATTATAATCTTCATTACAAGTAAATTTAATGACAGTCCTCCTACATTTGGTATGATGCCTCGGACAAAGTGTTGGAAGTGTTGTGGAAATACATTCCAGTCGAAACAAAAATACTCCCGACCTGCATGAATTTGTAATGCCAATTACCCCAGACACCTTGGTTCAGAAGTCTGTGTTGGGGAAACACATTTCAGTCGGAACAAAAATGCCCCCGACTTACATCTATTTGCAATGCCAATTTCCCCCACGCTCCATAGATTTGAAGTCTGTGCTAGAGAAACACATTTCAGTCGAAACAAAAATACCCCCGACTTGCATGTATTTGCAATGCCAATTTCCCCCAGGCACCTTGGTTTTGAAATCTCTGTTAGGGAACACATTTCGGTGGGGACAAAAGCCTCCCCTTCTTTCATGTATTCACAATGCCAATTTCTCCAACGCTGCTTGGTTTTGAAGTCTGTGTTAGGGAACACATTTCGGTGAGCACAAAATTCTCCCTATTTTCAATGCCGTTTAACCCTAGGCTGATTGGTTTTGATGACTGTGTTGGGGAAACCGTGACCCGGGCCAATCAAAACGAGGCAGCCAGGGCGTTTAGATAACGCTTAACATTTTACAATTATTCAATTGTTTATCTAATGAAAAATAACATTCTATTAATGGCGATAGATGCGTAGAAATATTCCCTATCAATTGATGCAAACATCTTCCCGATCCGGTAAGAAATGTTCGAGTTCTAAGCATTCGAAATCTTTCATTTTTTCCTGCATGTTCAGTGTTTAGGTTTTCATTTTACCCCCCATATATTCCGGTTAGACGTAGTCCCACGTCAAAAACACCTTTCCGAGAAGCTCGTCATGTCCAATATTTTAATCAATAACAGCTCACCCTCACGCAGTGTCACATTTAGAATAGCAATTTTGTTTTAGAACTACAAATCATATACTTAGAAGCTCTGTCAAATATTTCATTTATCAATAGAACAAACTGACGTTGGTAACATAGCTTAAATAAAACTGCATTTTTTCAAAAATCAAGACGATGGCATTGCTTTTCCATCAAGTGTACACATTTTATACCGATAAAATTTTAGTGTTAAAATAGTATTAATGAATTAATTTATTTAATTTTGAAAAAAAATGTCTTGTGTTAATGAGAAGTTATTGATTTTTTCGAATATCCGGTATCCGTCCGGATAGCAAATATTGCCGGATACCGGATAGTTACCGGATATCCGTTTCATCTCTACTGATTAAACAGGCAATTTTAAGGAAAGCCTCGTTCTGGAAATTCTTCCTTCTGGCGCTTGCGTCACTTTGCGAGATTACGGCAGTGATGAGGGTGGTTCCATGATAAACGTCGTAAAGCGAACCTAAAGAACCGCTTCTGCATGGATTCTGTTGAATCCATTCAGGTACTACGGAAATTCGAAATCGCTGAACAAAGTATGTCAATGTAGAGCAAACTATCATACGGAACATGGATTTCAAGCAATGGATATCGATGAATTTTCTCGCTGTTCGCATAATGAACCCAAAGTTGTGGGAGGCATTCCCGACGATATAGTTCACCCTTTTCCGTACAACACTGAGTCTCACTCGTGATGTACTTGCATAATATAGGGCGCTAGAACGCTCAGCAGAGTAGTGAAATCACTTGATGTGTGACGTATTAAATAATACGGGAAGGGATTAACAAGATACTTAATGTTGAGCATGCTGTACAGGCAAATCTTTTTTTGTGCGGAGCAGGGCCCGAAATCTTCGAAGGTGAAAAATGAAGACCGACTCTACTATCAGTAGCTTCGCTTCGACTAGGACTACTTCGGCAGTCTCCGTTAACAGAAAGTGAATTGGCTAGAAAATGAATTGACTAGCGTTGAGAGCGAGGATGACTGCATTATTCTAGTCGATACTTATTCTGACTGACGCGACTACAAATCTGCCTCTTCATTCAACTGACTTCAATCCACATGTATACCCCCCTAAGAACGAAATCGTTACTCGCGTACGCAATCTTATTTTTACGTTCATGTAAAAAGGAACGAAAACTTGATTTCTAATGCAAAAAAGTATTTAACGGACGGTTTATCCGTTACCCATCGTGAACGGACTTAGACAGCTATCAGGTATGCTACAAAGGTCCTCGCGTTAGTGTTAGTATATAGCGTGCAAAATAGCGCACACACACTGCACGCTATTCTATACGTGTGAGCAATTTTCGTGTACGACACAAAAATATCTAGCTGTTGCGTTTGTCAAACCACGTTGAGCTCAAACATCGATACATGCATACATGATACATGGGAGAGAGAAAGAGAAGAAAGAATTCGTTTTGGGGGTAGTCACTTCAAAATGCAATGAAGACAGTTTAACTGGGAAGTATGAAATTATATAGTCGAGACAGTAGAGGAAGATAGCGACTCAACGCTCGACTGACTGTCTAGTCGTTTTGGCGGAGAAACTGCGTGAAGAAGCCAAAAGTCATTACTCACTGAATACGGATATTGTCAGTCAGATAATCAGCTGACTATCCTCAGTTGACAATGACTTTGCCGAGCCCTGACTGAGAATGCTAATAGAAACTAACTAAACTAATATTAGAAACATCGAAGTAATTAGTAGACTTTTCATAGGTATAAATTTGACTATTTTCCATGCTTGGGGGAAAATAGATGTTGAAACTATGGAATTAAATAGGTGATTGATCGAAGGAAGGGCATATGGTAAGGTCATTTTTATGAATTTCATTGGTATACAATCCAATCCCGTTGCGTTGGAATCAATAGGAAAAATCGCATTTATGATTTCATAATCTTGTACATTGATGAGATAAACAATTGAATAACTGTAAAATGTTAAGCGCTATCTAAACGCCCTAACTTTCTCATTTTGATTGGCCCGATCTACGGTTTCCCTAACACAGCCATGAAAACCAACCAAGCAGCCTTGGGAAAATCAGCATTGTAAATACATGAAAGTATGGGGACTTTTGTTCTCACCGAAATGTGTTCCCTAACACAGACTTCAAAACCGAGCAGCGTTGGAGAGATCGGCATTGCAAATACATGAAAGTCGGGAGTATTTCGACTTTTTCGACTATTTCGGCTGAAATGTGTTTCCCTAACAGAGACTTCAAATACATGGAGCTTAGGAAAATTGGCATTGCAAATACATGCAAGTCGGGGGTATTTTTGTTCCGACTGAAATGTGTTTCCCTAACACAGATTTCAAATCCATGGAGCGTGGGGAAATCAGCATTGCAAATACATGAAAGTCGGGGACATTTTTTCCGACTGAAATGTGTTTGCCTAATACAGACTTCAAAACCAAGATGTCTGGGGAAATCGGTTCAGCAAATAAATGCAAACTGCGAGTACTTTTGTACTCGCTTGCCTTTGTGCAAGTGCCTGAAGTTCATCAAATCAAGCAAATTCGCGGTTCGAGAAATACGTACACTTGAGAGATGCAAACTTCAGAAGGAAATGTAAAATATAATAATCGTTTGATAATTCTTCCGTTCACATATTTTGTCCTAGGCATCATACCAAACATAAAAGGACTGTCATTTAATTTACTTGTAACGAAAAACATAATCTATCACAATGCATGTATTGACCTTATATGGAATTATACAATATTTTTACTCAAAAAAGCAAATATATTCAATTCAATTGAATTCGGGAATTGTTTCATTCAATCAAAAATTTAATCAATATAAACGAATCATTGCTACGCTAAGGTAGTCCCACGTCAACCTTCCGGTTATATCATAGATATAACCCACCCATTTTATTTATCTTTCAGATAACTCTGTTCCTTAGTCTCTTTTAATGTGCTTCATACAGAGACTTACTCCTTTTCCAAGTTCTATATGCAATGTCTCTATCCACTATCGCCTTTTCAATTTCAAGATCAAACCATGGGTTGATTTTTTTACGCTTATATAACGTCACTGGAACACAAAACTCATGGAAGAGTAGAAGATTTTCGTTCATTATTTCTATCAATAAAATCAGGATTATTCGAATTGTAAAAAGAATCCCAACTAGCATTCAGGAAGCAATATTCAAGAGCACTAGGATCACAATTGAGGTGCTCGCGGCAAAATGGAGTCAGCTGCATTTTTTTTAAAATTTCGAGCAAATCGCAAAAAAACCGTATTCTTCAACCCGAATGATAACATGGAGCGAAAACACCATGCAGGTTACTTACTAAACGTTTTATAAAAATCAGACATAAAAAAAGGGTGGGTTATATCTATGATATAACCGCAAGGTTGACGTGGGACTACCTTAGCTTAGCAATCATTTGTTTGTATTGATTAAATTCTTGATTGAATGAAACGAATTGAATTAAATCAATATATTTGCTTTGTGAGTGCAAAGATTGAACAAATGCCATGTAGGGTCAATTCATGCATTGTGATTGATTGTTCTTCGTTACAAGTAAATTTAATGACAGTCCTTTTACGTTTGGTATGATGCCTAGGACAAAATATGTGAACGGAAGAATTATCAAACGATTATTTTATTTTACATTTCCTTCTGAAGTTTGCATCTCTCAAGTGTACGTACTTCTCGAACCGCGAATTTGCTTGAAACGTCAGAGTTCATTCGCCTCTAGAGTCTGCACGATTTTCCTATTCCTACATTTCAGTCGGAACAAACATACCTTCGACTTGCATGTATTTGCGATGCCGATTTCCTCCAGGCACCTTGGTTTTGAAATCTCTGTTAGGAAACACATTTCGGTGGGAGCAAAAGTTTCCCCTACTTTCTTGTGTTTGCAATGCCGATTTCTCTAACGCTACCTGGTTTTGAAGTCTGTGCTAGGGAATATTTTTCGGTGAGAACAAAAGTTCCCATACTTTCATGTATTGCAATGCCGATTTCCCTAAGGCTGCTTGGTTTTGACGGCAGCGTTGGGGAAACCGTAAATCGGGCCAATCAAAACTTGGCAGTTAGGGCATTTAAATAACGCTTGACATTTTACAGCTATTCAATTGTTCATCTCATGAAAAATAATATTTTATTAATTGTAGACGCGTAGAAATATTTCCTATCAATTGATGCAAACACCTTTCCGATCTATTAAGAAATGTTCGAGTTATAAGCATTCGAAATACGGGTAGTGTTAGCACACATATCGGCAGAACAAATGTATGGGAAAAAAGGAAGTTCTTCCAGTTTTCATGAATTGAAACCGTTTAGAAATTAGCGGATTAGCGATGTACAGCATATCAAACAAATCTTAGAGAATTCGAGATTCGATTGGTATGCAAATCATGAGAATTAGTTCACAGTGAGAATAGTTATTAACGTTAACTTTATTTCATGAAAACGTGACCTGTTTTCTGATTTGGCACCCTTCCGGAAAGACGTAGTTCTACGTCAAAAAAAAATGAGTGGGTTATATCTATGATATAACCGCAAGGTTGACGCGGAACTACCTTAGCTTAGCAATCATTCGTTTGTATTGATTAAATTCTTGATTGAATGAAACAGTTTCCAAATTCAATTGAGTTCAATATATTTGCTCTGTGAGTGAAAAAAATTAACAAATGCCGTGTAAAGTCAATTCATTTATTGTGATTGATTGTTCTTCGTTACAAGTAAATTTAATGACGGACATTTTACGTTTGGTATGATGACTAGAACAAAATATATGTACGGAAGAATTATCAAACGTTTGATGAACCAGCCTAAGGCTGAAAATCTTTCCAATAAAAACAAAAAAAAATTATCAAACGATTATTTTATTTTACATTTCCCTCTGAAGTTTACATCCCAAAAGTGTACTTCTCGAATCTCGAATTTGCTTGAAACTGGGAAGTTCATTCGCTTCTAGTGGCTGCACGATTTTTCCAGGTTCCTAAGTTTAGAAGATCATGTTAGGACAGACATATTCCACTCTGCACAAAGGCAAGCGAGGACAAAAGTACTCGCAGTTTGCATTTATTTGCAGAGCCGATTTCCCCAGAAACCTCGGTTTTGAAGTCTGTGTTAGGGAAACACATTTCAATCGGAACAAAAATACTCCCGATTTGTATGAATTCGCAATGCCGATTTCCCCACGCTTCATGGATTTGAAGTCTGTGTTAGGGAAGCACATTCCAGTCGGAACAAGAATACCCCCGACTTGCATGAATTTGAAATACCGATTTCTCCAGGCACCTTGGTTTAGAAATCTCTATTGGGGAACACATTTCGGTGGGAACAAAAGCTCCCCCTACTTTCGTGTGTTCTTCTTCTTCTTTTTGGCTTTAAGAGGGTTTAAACTTTTCAGTTCACTCGCCTCTAGGCTCTTTCGTGTGTTTGCAATGCCGATTTCGCTGCTTGGTTTTAAAGTCTGTGTTAGGGAACATTTTTCGATGAGAACAAAAGTCCCCCTACTTTCATGTATTTGCAATGCCGATTTCCCCAAGGCTGCTTGGTTTTGATGGCTGTGTTAGGGAAACCGTAAATCGGGCCAATCAAAACGATGCAGTTAGGGCGTTTAGATAACGCCTAATATTTTACAGTTATTCAATTGTTTATCTAATGAAAAACAACATTTTGTTAGTTGCGATAGATGCGTAGAAATATTCCCTATCAAGTGATGCAAACATCTCTCCTATCCAGTACGAAATGTTCGAGCTATAAGCATTCGAAATCTTTCATTTTTTCCTGCATGTTCTGTGTTCAGGTTTTCATTTTACCCTCCATATATTCCGGTTAGACGTAGTCCCACGTCAAAATGCAGCTTACTCCATTTTGCCACGAGCCCCTCAATTGTTATAATCACGGTAGTAGAATTCACCATTAGCATGATTCATACACAAACATAAAATCAAGATTGACATTGATACTCGATTAAATTTCAAAAGGACTTTTTTTCAGGACTGTTGGTTGAAAGCAGATCAAGTAACGAGCATTCGTTTTGACCGATGACAGCCGACCGATATATTTTTTAAATTTTATGACGAAGATTGTTACTGATGAAGTTTTATACAAACGGATAATACATATTATAAACAAACTGCTAAAACAAACTGCAAAAAATGCCCATTAAAATTTTTTGCAGTTTGTTTTATTATTTTCAATTAACCTGGTTTTTTTTGACAAATGTAAAAATGTAAACTATTTAATTTTTTAAATTACCTTTGTTTCAAATTTGTATTTATCTCTATTATGTCTGTCATGATCTTGGTGATGATGGACTATTCTTATTTTTATCTTGCTGTTTTTATATTGTATTAGTTAAAACAAATTAAAGTAGTCTACATGAGTTTGAGCGTCGCGCACGTGACACAACATATAAAGGATATTAAATTGAAAGTTTTCTAAGTGCCGGTCTAAAAATTTTGACGTAGGACTACGTCTAACCGGAATATATAGGGGGTGAAATGGAAATCTAGGCACTGAACAAGAAGGAAAAAATGCAAGATTTGGAACGCTTATAACTCGAGCATTTCTCAATAGATCGCAAAGGTTTTTGCATCAATTGATAGGAAATATATCTACGCATCTATCATAACGAATAACATTTCATTTTTCTTGAGATAAATAATTGAATAATTGTGAAATATCAAGCATTGTCAAAATACAAAATATATGTGCCCATTTTTGATTGGTCCATTTTGTGCTCCTCAAATCGTACCGAGCAAAACAGGCAACCAGAGCAGCAGCGAAATAGAATGAAGCACGATTGGAAAGGAAAAAGAAAAAAATGAACGAAACATTGGTCGCAGTCTCACACATACGTAATTCTCGAGCCAGCCAGTCAGCTTAAAAATCCCCGCTCCGCTGCCGTAACGATCATTCTTTGTGCGGACACCGACTGGACAACATCGTTGCTGGACGAGCTGGACGGCGAGGGATTGAGTGCCTTTCTCAAGGCAAGAGGGCGGAGGTGGTAGCGCTGGGGTAGAGTAATAGAGTAGAGTAGAGTTTTCAAAGGGCCTTTCTCAAGGCTAGAGACGAATGAACTGCAAAAGTTTAAAGTCTCTATAATACAATACTTTCCTTCCTTCCGTAACGATCATTCTCAGCCAAACCGTACACCACATCGGTTCGCATCACAACACATCAACAAACCAACCCAAGCAGCCATGTCCAGACATGGTAAAGGAGGAAAAGTGAAGGGAAAGGCAAAATCCCGCTCGAACCGTGTTGATCTGGAGTTCCCCGCAAGGGTAGCTAGGCCGAGCGCGTTAGTACCAGTGCACCAGTCCACCTAGCCGGCGTTATATAGTTTCGGCCGCCGAAGTGATCGAGTTAGCTGGCAAAGCTGCTCGCGACGATAAGAAAATCCGCATTCAGAACAGAACACATTCGGTTCGGTGGACATCAATACAACAGGCAGTTGCAGCGAGTGGCGAGTGGCAAACGCAATCGCAAAACGGCAGCTGGTAGTAGAAAAAAAAAGTTTGTTCTGTATACAATCAGCTTTGGTGGCAAATCCAGAACAAGGCGGCATCGAGGGCGTTCGAAATGGTTTTTTAAAAAACCACGAGTATAAAAAGTTTTCTAAATTGGAACCATTCCATAAAACAAGGCGCTTATCAGGGCCATTAAACCTTTCAAAAAAGAGTTTACGAAAAACAGTTCAATGCTTTCTAAAATAATATCCAAAATAATAATAAAACACAAATTGATTTTTTCATAATTTGTTTGCCAGGATCTGATGAGTATGTGAATTTGGCAGTTGTTCTGAGCTTATTGATAGTTGGGGACTTTCCTGATTATTCAATTTTCACCAATTCTTAAATTGTTTCCAGATTGAAAGTACAGTAATTTAGCTAATTGGACGGACATGTAATGCGACATATTTAGTTGGACATTTTTGTAAACATAGAAATCCAAATTATGATAATTATACATTGAAAGTCGACACTGTACCACTGTCATCGCAAATGTTCAATTACAGGTTAAAATTACCTCCAATCCGATACTGAGTGGTGGTAATGCGACGTTCCATTGAATGTAATTTATTGTAAAATATGTCACAAAGCTGGATGGGAAGAATTTTTCCAACTGTGAAAGCTGTGGCGAGTGGCAAATGCAATCGCTAAGCAGAAAGGTTTAGCCGAACAAGATGGGGATATCGAATGATAACAAAACAATAAACTCTTTAGAGTGAAGATAATTTTGTGATCCTGAAAATGACCCTTTTTAGCCTGCATGTGAATCCAACGAGCGAACAAATCGTAATGAATGTATTTTTCTTCTTCTTCTTCTTTGTTTTTAAGAGGCTTTAAACTTTGCAGTTCATTCGCCTCTAGATGTATTTTTTTGCCATCGCTGCCTTTTAACGCTCATTCGTTCGTCTCGTTGGACTCGCCCCTTTGGCTGAGTCTGCCGATCTGTCTCTATCCTGTGAGCGTGTACCGTTAGTGTATAAAACGCGCGGATCCCAAAAAAATATCTCATTTTCTTGCAAACCGTAAACCAGTGTGGTTGTACGGCATCGTTTAACCCTTTCACGACCACGGGGACGCCGATGTCCCAAGCAAAAATCATGGATTAATTAAATATTCACGTAACCATTGTAAATTATTTTTTTATTTTAATATTTCGGAATGTACCTTTTTATTATTTTTACTGGCAATACATAATAGCGACCATAGGGACATATTTGTGCCATAAATTTAACAAAAAAAAAGGTAAAAGTTTTTTGAATTTTTAGTATAAATTATGTTTTTAGGGTGCCTATTGATTCATAACATATAGCTAAATTGATTTAATAAGGTACCGTAACCTTATGGTCCTGAAAGGGTTAACATCGCATCGCATCAACGGATTGGTGCCGGAGCACCAGTATACCTAATAGCGGTTATAGAATTTTGGCCGCCGGAGTGCTCGAGATGGCTTGCAAAGCTGCTCACGACAATAAGAAAACCCGCCTGCAGAACAGAGCCCATTTGGTTCGGTGGCATAAACTAGTTTCAGCGAGTGGCAAACGCAATCGCAAAACGGCAGCAGGTAGAAGAAAGAAAAAGTTTGTTTATACAGACTGCTTTGTTGGCAAAACCAGCCAACGTAAAACACGGTGCTTTTCAGGGCCATTTAACCTTTCAAAGAAGAGTTATTAAAAGTTTTTCACAATACCAATGCATTCTAAAGTGACATAATATGACATATAATATAAACTGATTTTTTTTTTGTTTATGCTTGTTTTTGAACTTATTGGTGGTTGGGGTTTTTTAAATTGATCATTCAGTTTTCACAAACCCATGTATGGTTTCCGAATTAAAAGTGGCTTCAAATTACAACACATTGTATGCAGGATGGCATTAACGAATTTTCTCGGTAGCAAGAACTGCTTTCTTTAGTTGATAACTGATGTTGAAAATTGACTGACGTTACATCTGCATTGCATAGAGAAATAACTAAGGAGCAACACGATGAGCTATGTATTTCCTGCTGCTCTGTTCTTATTTTAAAGGACTTTAATCCGAAGGTCATCCGTCCCTGTATTCACTGTTGGTTTTTCAGAACGCTTATAGCTCGTTTATTTCTCGACAGATCGTAGAGTTCGTCTCAGTTCAACCTCAGTTCTTTTTCATTTTTATTTACTTTGTTTGCGGAGACTACACATCTTACAATTCATTCGTCTCCGAAACCACAGCTTAAGGTACGGTAATGTGCTCAATAGTGAAATGTATGATAGTGAACGAGCTGATGACCACCTGTGCATTCCCTATCACAGCCATCATTTTGATTGTACGATATGTGTATACGCCGAAAGATGCCCGACGTTGAACATTTAATAAGTACAAAGCCTTCAGAAAAAATCAAGAATCAAGTTTGTAAAAAAAAACGCAAAAACACAACACCAAAGGTTCTTTTCAGAACCCCCAACATGTTCATAAAGAGTAAACAGTAAACTAATCCATTTTTCAGGTAGATAGGTAGGAATTCACGTAGGAGAAGAAAATAGAACAATATATTTAAAATATATATTTAGCAAAAGCTGTCCCCTTTGTATAGTCCTACGTCACTCCGGTTATGTCACCGACATTACCCACCCGTCTTTTTTGCATCCGAGGATGTAAAAATAAATCCACTAATAGGTGCAACGAGAAATAATTATTCGCGATCACAAAGGTAACAAAAGGACCAGTATCAATCATCAACATTTATGCCGGGTGGTTTTCTGAATTGTTTCGATTCAGCACGCGGAAATAAATGTATGTGTTTCCACAGTAATGTTTAAATTACAATGTAATATATTAAATTTATTTACAAGCATATAATAATGTGTATTATTTTGTTTGGCCATATAAGAAAAGTTTAATGAAGTAACGAACGATTGAATATCTTCAAAACAAAAACCTTTTTTTCCTATCTGGCATCTCTGCTAAAGCTAAAGTACGAAGAGGGATACACGAAAACAGACTGACGTCATGCCATGAAGCGCGGGAGACGAAAAATCCTTTCGCGTCTCGCAATTCACACTCTCTGCAGCTTTTGCGCTCCACAGCTATGCAGCTCAACAGCTCAACAGCTCATCAGCTCAGCAGCTCAATAGCTCATCAGCTCAACAGCTCAACAGCTCATCAACTCCAGTTCCGTAATGAGCTGATGAGCTGCGTTTTTTTTATTGCGAGCCGATCCGAATCCGTTCACTATGATGAAGCGATTCGAATGAACAGCTCATGAGCGGATGGCACATCTCTAGTAGGTACGACTCCCATTGATGATGCGTCTCCGGATCTCGCGGTATCATGGTATCATTGTCAGACTTTACCATTGAGTCAAGGTAGACAAATTGGTCCACTACCTCGAACTCATCGCCGTCGATCATTACATTACTACCTAATCGGGTCCTGTTGTGCTCGGATCCGAAAGTCAGCATGTATTTGGTTTTAGACGCATTGATTTTCAGTCCAATTCTCTCTGCTTCGTGCTTAAGTGCTTAAGACACCCTCTAGCGCGATGTTGAACAGTAGGCAAGAGAGACCATCACCTAGTCGAAGCTGTCGAAGTTGTACCGCCAACCAGTTGGCTAACACGTCCCGGTCTTCCCAGTTCTTCAGCTCACCTTTCAACACACAGTCAGATATTCCACAGAATGGTTCTGGACCAGTGAAAGGTGAGCTTGAGCCGTTCCTGGCAAGTTCATCTGCTCGCTCGTTTCCCTCTATTCCACAATGGCCAGGAATCCAGTACAGTTGTACCGAACTTATCCGACTTAGTTGCCGTAAGAGGAGAATGCATTCCCAGACAATTTTTGAGGAGCATTTAAAAGCATTTAGAGCTTTAAGTGCCGCTTGACTGTCTGAGAATATGCAGATGTTAGCATGTCTATATTTTCTTTTAAGGCAGACATTTGAGCATTCTATAATCGCAGCTATTTCTGCTTGAAAAACTGTTGGCCAGTTTCCCATAGCTACAGAGATTTTTGTTCTGGGACCATACACTCCAGCACCTGTTCTGATTCCCATTTTTGACCCATCAGTGTAGAACATGATTGAACCATTACGAACACTGGGACCGCCTTCATCCCATATTGAACGAGAAGGTTCGATTACACTGTATGGAATGTCGTAGTTAGTCCTAGGTTCCATCCAATCACTGTTCATCTCTGAGGATGGTCCTACGGGTAAGAGATTCAGGATGCTCAAGTGACCGATTTTGTCTCCGTCTAGTATTTGTTCCATTGTTTAAGCTTTAGAGCGCTTTTTTTAGCCTCTAGCTGAACATGTTGGTTCAGAGGTAGTAAGTGAAGGATAGCCTCCAGTGCCTTCGAGGGTGTGCTTCGCATTGCTCCAGTAATTGCAATGCATGCTAGTCGTTGGAGTTTGTTTAGCTTTTTTGTAGCTACAGTCTCCTTGGTCTTTGGCAACCAGACTAATGAGGTTATTCTAGGCCGCACAATGGCAGTGTAGACCCACATTACCATTTTTGGTTTAAGACCCCATGTTCTTCCTATCATTTTAGAATATGCCCATAGGGCTGTATTGGCCTTACTGATTATTGCATCTAAGTGCGCATTCCAGTTGAGTTTAGCATCTAGGATAACACCTAGATATTTCACTGAAGCGCTGCATTTTATTTCCACTCCCCCAAGATATAAAGACTGCAGATGCTGTTTTTTCTTTTTGGTGAATGGAATAATTGTTGTTTTTGAGGGATTTATGCTCAGACCTTCTGTGGTACACCAAGTTTGTGTAAGGTTTAAGGCCATCTGCATGAACTTGCCTCGTATCATTATGACTAGATCATCGGCGAAGCCCACAATTTCAAAACCTTTTGCCTCTAAACTTGTCAGGAGGTCGTCAACTACTAGTGACCAATGGAGAGGTGATAGAACGCCTCCTTGTGGGCAACCCTTTGTTGCAATCACATAATTAGACGACCCGCCCAGCTCCGAGGTGATTTTTCTGTGTGTGAGCATGCCATGGATCCATTTGACTATACAATTATCGAAGTGTCTTCTTCTCGTTGCCTGTGCCATTGATAGATAAGAAGCATCAAAAGCACCTTCGATGTCAAGAAACGCACATAATGCGGTTTCTTTTGACAAGAGAGATTTTTCAATTTTTGTCACAAGCATGTGTAGTGCTGTTATTGTGGATTTGCCTGATTGGTAGGCAAACTGGTATTTGGATAGTGGGTGTTTGGACATGAATACAGACTTTATGTATTCATATAATACTTTTTCCATAGTTTTCAACAGTATTGACGATAAACTAATTGGTCTGAAAGCCTTTGGAAGTGATTTGTCGCGTTTTCCGGCTTTTGGAATGAAAACTACTTTCACAAGTCTCCATATCGAAGGAATGTGCTCTAGTATCAGACTTGCCTTAAAGATCTCGATTAGAGACGGAATTAGTTTTGATTCTCCATTTTGAATCAGGGCTGGAAAAATCCCATCTGTACCTGCAGATTTGTAAGGTAGAAAGGATCTCACCGCGTTTACTACTCTGGCCCTCGTGAAGACTAACCCAGCAACTATGTTAGCGACATCCTTTGCACTTTCGGGTCCTATGAGACGCCTTCGAGAGCATATTGTGTCGCCATTATAGCCAGGATTTGTATACGAGTGGACAGATGTAGACTTATATGTAGAAAATATAAGTGAGTCTTCATCAGTAAGTCTAGTACTTCTGAGGGGGTTTTTGTGAACGAACCGTCATCCTTTTTAAGCGATCCAAGCCCGTTCGAGTGGTCTTTTGTCAAAGTCTTGTTGAGTCTAGCAACGATTGGGGTATCAATGCTTTCGCAGTTATATACCCAGGACTTTCGTTTAGATCGTCTCAGTTCTCTACTGTACTCAGTTAGGGCTCTCTTATATTGAGACCAGTCCGAGGTAATTTTTGCTCTGTTGAACAGTTTACGCGCCGTTTTGCGAAGCCGTTCGAACCTTTTATTCCACCAAGGAACGTTTCTTGTCGAAGTAACTTTTCTCAGTGGGCAATTATTGTTGTAGGCAGAGACTATCGTTTCATTTAGTTCTTTTGTAGCTGATTCAAGCTGCTGAATCGACCTTATTATCGTAGCCTTAATCGTAGCTTTAAGGTCGATGTATAGATGGACTCTGTACTCACGGCATCTCTGGAGAATCTGCCGCAAGATGAAGATTTGGTCAGTAGTAGACCGACGTTCGATGAAGCCGGCCTGATAACTTCCCACGAATCTGTTTGTCAGTGGCCATAGACGACGGAAGATGATTTGGGAAAGCACTTTGTAGGCGGCATTCAGGACGGTGATTGCACGAAAGTTTACACAGTCTAGTTTGTCCCCTTTCTTGAAGATAGGGCAAATAACCCCATCTTTCCACTCCTGCGGTAGTAGTTCTGTTTCCCAAATTCTGACAATCAGCCGATGCAGATAACTAACCAATTTTTCCGGGCCCATCTTGATAAGTTCTGCTCCGATGCCATCTTTGCCAGTTAACTTGTTGTTCTTCAACTGTTTAATAGCATTCCTTACTTCATCTATCGTTGGGGGTGGTACATCTTAAGTTCTCATAGTTCTCATCTCATAGTTTTTGAGATATAAATTATCAAAGATTTCTCTTACTAAAATCGATACGCCCTTTTCAAAAGTTACACTTGAGTCAAAAAATTCCCAAATGCTGTGGAAAACTCATATTTCCTCCAACCCAAACGAAATACAAACTTTCATTCGAATCCAAAATACTAATGTTTTGTCATTTGCCGATTTCATTTGGAATTATTGCCTACCCTGCCTACCAATGAAGGAAGATTTTCGTTGTGGTGGAAAAGATCGAACAGATGATTCGTAATTCGCATTAAATTTATTATTCAACAATTTTGAATTATTCAGGTACAAAAGTTTATGTATCTGCATGCTCTACAATTCAGCTAACAATAGTGAGACTGTAGCGACCATCTGTAATGAGATTTATAAGATTGCTGCTGATGTTCTGCTTTGTGCTTTCCTCTCACTATATTCACACCATGGGCGAGATATTTGCACCGCTTAGATAAGTTCACGGTATGCTTTTGAATCACTGCCATGGAATGTCGAGTTGAACACGACCACCGGTGATAACTTGGTTCCAAATCAATAGGTTGACATCATTTTTCTGATGTCATTTCTCTGTGATGATTCCATGCAGTAGACTCGATCATTCGTGCATTCGTTACTTTATGTGTTATCACTGCGCCCGATTGACTTCTCATCTCGATCACCATCATCATCAGTGAAGTATCGCACCATGAATACACAGCGCAGCAATGTTGGAGACGGTTCACAATATAATAGTTGTACGAATCATAGATTACAGACCGCATTAATGCTTCACTTCACTTTCTTCTGCAGTGTCTATGGAAACTATTAAACCGCGGTTTGCACCCTAATGACAGCGCACGAACCTAAAGGCTGATTTAGACGATGCCAGTCAGCGCTCTAGTTGAAGTATCCAGTGAATAGAGAACAGACACTCTGTTCCAGTTAAAGGCCAATTACTTGTTCGATACTGGTACAAATAACTTGAACCGAGTGTCTGTTCTCTGTTCACTGGATACTTCAACTAGAGCGCTGACTGGCATCGTCTAAATCATCCTTAACTGTACAACTTGTTTGTTGACTCCGTTTCCTCTGGGCCCCTCCGGCAGGCCTTGGTAGAGACATGTTGCTGTATGGGAGCAGCGCGAGATTTTACGCTATCTGTACAAGGGCAAAACCGCTCGCTCACCCAGACATTGCAGTGGATGCGTCACGAGCACAGAAAATAACTCGAAAATGATGTCACCCTCCGGAGGGTTTGGTGAATACGGTTTCTGGCAAAAGGCCAATTTTTTGGAAGATAATTTTGGACTCATTTCCATATCCACAGAGCCGCGCTCGACAGGTCTTTCGCTTATCCCCACCCATATACTCCACAAGCAACAGATCCGAAGGAATGTTTTCACATACACCAGAATGAAACACTAACCTTGTGCATCGATTGATGTCTCATGAATAATTTCCGCTTGATCCGGGTACCCACTACTTATCGGTGATCGAACTGAACTTTGTCTTCACCACCCGATAGCAACTGATAAGCGAACGTCACTTGCTTCACCGCAACTAATCCGGGTATAATACGAAATCGACCGACAAACGATGTCGCATTGAGGATTTTGCCCCTCAGTCGGACACACATTCACTGTTATTATCGTCTCGCCTCGTTTATTCCATTCACAAGCGCAGGGCATGTCCATTAACTCCAGTAATTCTTCACTTGAGATTGTGTTTGTGGGGTCGTGCCGCGTTGGTCCCTACACTCTCACCAATGCGGCACAATGTTTACTAATATCTAAAGTTCTGGAGCGTGGCTAAGATTTTGTTGAAATTTTTCGACCCGCCAAAGGTTGCTTCGTTGAGGAATTCCTCCAGGAATTTGGGATTTTTGTGTTTGCCGTAAATTAGGTGACACAGGAGAACCGTGTGCGAATCGAACAAGAGATCTTTCTCTCTCAATTTTTGGTGGTGTTTCTTCAAAAAAGCGACATTCACATCGTAAAACGGCGAGAAGCTCATTAGGTTTTGATACTCTTCCAATTTCTGTGGATCTTTTGTGAGTTTTTTTATGTCATCCAATTGCCACTGATGGTATTTCTCATCGCCAATATTGATGTGTACCAACATTCCGGCGAGAACTTTCTTTACAACCGTAGAGCTGTCGGACTTAATACTGGCAAATTTCGCCAATGAGCTCAAGCTCCATTCCGCTGCATTCTCGACTGCTTCCGCCGAGTCACAACTGAGCATCGCATCAGCTCTGGTGTAACTTTCCAGCGTTTCGGTCACATCGGCGGCAGCCCCCTCTCTCACATACAAATAATCCTTTGCGGCCTGCTTCCAAGCCACCTCTCGCCTCACTTCGAAGAATACTTTTTTGAATTCATCCTTGTTGCTCCACTTCTTGAAGAATAGCCTCAATATTCGCATACACTTTTCCCCATCCTTTCCCAGCAGGATCCGCTTGGCAATCTTGTTGATAATCTCGCGACTACCAACATCCCGCACCCAGATCCACTTCCGTTCGTGCTCGGCCGCTCTGCCCCAGAGAAACTGCAACAGCTCCTCTAGCTCCGCGTAGTTCTTCACCCTGTGGCGGCTCGTCTCGAGAGCAAATCCTAGAATTAGACCTAGCACTAGCATCTGCTCGCAGCACTCCAGACAGTCCCGGTCGCTCGCGCCCAGCAGTTCCGTCACGATCGTGTTTATGTCGTCCGCCAGCAGGATCGTGTTGCTGTAATCGTACGTGCGCAGGTTGGCCACCAGATAGATTTCTGTGAATTTCATCGTTCCGAACGCGGGATTTTGATCGAGTGCAAAAATAACTGATTGTTTGGTTGAATACGCGCGGTATCTAATCGAACATATCTGAGCTAAACTGGCTGTTGCTAATCTGTTGAATGATTTGTTTTGATGCGACGCGGCACCAATACATACATACTATAATCAATAGATGAACTTTTCGTGCAGTCACACGAAGGTTCATTGCATTGCAAGACGTCATTTAATACCGTAAATAATAATTCAGTGTTCACGAGGGATTGCAACCGAATGATTCATGAAATAATCGAGTTACACTTTATTTTTTTTTTTTTTCCAAAATATATTTTTTATTAAGGCACATGTGGCGTTAGCCTGACGGGGCCGGGAGTCCAATATTTTGACAATTTTTGTCTTACAACTATGTTAGTAATATGTAACCGATTACTCGCGGTTGGCTCGAGGTTAGTATTACAAGTGTTCTCATAATTGGTATGTTGCAGTCTTCGATGCTCTATACGTGTGCCCGACACGGGCTACTTCCTATTGGGATGCAGCTGACCATTAATCAGCAACGCCCCCCTAGTCTGTACCCCATATCTAGCGTGGTGCGACTTTCTCGACTCGAGGAATCCAGGATAGAATGGTCACTAGCCGGCGCAATCATCAGTTCGTGTAGAGTTGTCATGAGCGGTACAACCTTTGGCTCTTGTTGAATGATCAGTAGACTGCACAACCTTCGGCCCGTGCATCTGTAAAGAGTGTGTGTATGTATTGCCGCGACTAAGTAAAAGTTTATCGATCGGATAGGAGGGATATGAAACGGGGACACAACGAAGGAAACATCATTAAACGTTGACATCGGCGTTTCTGAGTTTCTCAGTGCTCTAGAGAGCTGAGAGCGAGCAGCATGGAACCGGATACACGACCAGACAACATGCTCGATGTCGTGGTAGCCATCGCCACAATCACAAAGATTGTTTGCTGCGAGCCCAATGCGATAGAGATGCGCGTTTAGGTTGTAGTGATTGGACATAAGCCGAGATATCACGCGAATGAAATCACGACCTACATTCAATCCCTTGAACCATGCACTCGTCGAGACCTTAGGGATAATCGTGTGTAACCAACGACCGAACTCATCTTCACTCCACATGCGCTGCCAACTAACGAGTGTGTCCTGACGAGGAATGTGAAAAAATTCATTATAGGCAATTTGCCTTTCAAAAAGTGTGCCTTCTGAAGCGCCCACCTTAGCTAGCGAGTCCGCTTTCTCATTCCCCGGAATCGAGCAATGAGAGGGAACCCATGCTAAGGTAATCTTGAATAATTTTTCGACCAAAACACTCAATAGATGTCTTATTCTTGTTAGGAAATAAGATGAGCGTTTATCAACCTTCATTGAGCGGATTGCCTCTATTGAGCTGAGACTGTCTGAAAAAATAAAATAATGGTCGATGGGCAGTGTTTCAATGATCCCTAGAGCATAGTATATCGCACCCATTTCTGCGACATACACGGAACAAGGATCTTTGAGTTTGAAAGAGGCACTGGAATTTTCATTGAAGATGCCGAAGCCAGTGGACCCGTTCATGTATGAACCGTCAGTAAAGAACATTTTATCAGATCCAACTTTCCCATATTTTTCCGAAAATATCGACGGAATAACATTGGAGCGTAGGTGATCTGGTATTCCATGGATTTTTTGTCGCATGGACAGATCAAAAATGACAGAGGAATTGCAAAAGTATGGGAAGCAAACTTGGTTGGAGATGCCTGGTGAAGGGTGCACGTCGTGGGTAAGGTACTCATGGTATAAAGACAAAACTTGACTGAGGAGTCAGTTGGAGTAGATTTTCGAAGTTATCAATCACCAATGGATTCATGATCTTGCAACGGATGAGAAATCTGTAGGAATCTGTAGTTACACTTTATGTCACTAAAATTTTTCTCTAGAGGGAGGATTTTTCTTAGGTTGGATCATAAATATAAAAATGATTTTTTTTTGTATGTTTAAAAAATCTGAATGTTGAGCGCCACTGTGTGTTGCAGTTAATTGAACCAAAAACCATATGAAACATAATTAAAACATTTGATTCCCACATCATACCGTAGTGCTTTCAAATCCGGACGGTTTTTCAATTCGGACACTTTTTCATCATATTCAATATCATACAAAACCATGTTGAATTACTGTGACTGATAGTTACTTTTTTTTAGCTGATAGTTACTATTGTAGCAATTTAGTGTAGTGTCAAACATGATTAAAATAAATGTACGGGTTTCAAATCACGGCAGAAGAAAGAAATTTACAAATTTTGAACAAATATTACATGATTCTGTACCAGCAAACATTGAATCGCATAACAAGCGTATATATAACATCATATGCCCTAAATTTTGGTTGGCATATAATGCGCCTAACTGGCATATGCATGCAAAAGTGGAAGCCATATACATACATGGCAAATGCCTACCGAATTTGTTTGGATGAATATGCAACTTTGACCGGCTATAATAGCGATTATGTTGAAATTAAATTGTGATCTAATATGAATATATTCATGAATTGTCTACGCACCTAATACGACTTTTTCCATACTCATATATGATTTATTACAGATATATAAAAAAAACAAATGGCGCAAAATATTTTCGTAAAATGTTTATTATAGCCTCACGAATCGCCACTTTTATATATGAGTATTTATATTTGTAGAAATAATAATTATTTAATTTACTTGTGTTGGGAGTGGTATACAAATGTTTAAAATGACAGAGATTGATGTTTGGTGAAAACTGCTCCGATGGGGGTTCGAACTCCGGTTGTCTGGATTATCATCCACCAGTTATCTCGCGAGGCTATCTGAAATTTAATTCAACAGCGATTAAAATACATACATATGATTCGATATGATATAACCTAATACATTCTATGCAGTAGTTCTCGGTTGCCGATTTTATTATTTAACTATGTTCCAAAGAAAAGGATCTTTGATTTCCCTATCATAGAAACCAAAGATATAAACTGCTGCAGACGATTGAGCTCGGTTTCGACCAAGGGAATGGCGTTGTATGGAACCGGGCGTTCGGGTCGAAAAATCGGTCTGGCATCTGGCTTCAGGTGAAGACTGATTTGAGCTTTCTGGCAATGCCCAAGAGTGTCCTGAAAAACTTCGGGAAACCGCATGAGGAAATGCTTTCCAGAAAAGGAATTTGAATTGGATTGATTCACTTCATTAATGAACGATGACAATGGTTTCGTCCACATCTCGAAGAGGTCCATCCATTCCGAGCCGAACAGGTTGAGTCCCTTGACTGACGTTACTCGGCATAGTCCAGGCTTGATGACGTCGTTGACTCCTACGAGACAGGTGAATTCCCCCAGCAGCGGCAGAGGATCTTTGGTTGCAGAAAGTGCTTCACAGGACGATGGCTTGAGTGCAGGTGATCCAACCTTCCTCCAGGTCTCTTCACTGATGATGGTGATTGGTGATCCACTGTCGAGTTGCAGTGTGGCTTGACGTCCGTTCATCATTGTCGTGACGAAACGGGTGAGATTACCGGTGTGGTTTACAGTGTGAACGATGTTGGCATGGTACTTGGTCTTCTTCTTCTGGTTCTTCTTACCCTTTTGGTTGGAATTATCCCCAGCAGGCGCGTTTGAAGTCTTGGTGAAGCATCCGCAGTACCCTTCCTTATGTCCCACACGGTTGCAAGATTTGCACAGATGGCTGCTGTATGTTCAATCCTTCACGAAGTGCATCTGGCCGCATTGCCAGCACGGCGTCTTTGGAGATTTGGCTTCCGGTTTAAACGAGGGCTTGGGAACTTCTGATGGTCTCTTCTTCTCACTGATGGCGTGTACTGCTGCTTTCGAGCTGGCTGGATGCTCAATCAAGCTGGTGTCTGCTTTCAGATTAACGAGCTGCTGGAACTCGTCGATGAGAGTTTGAAGAGTCACTGGTGCGTCCGGCCTCTCGTTTTCCATCCGGGTGAGCAATCTCGTCCGAATATCAGCGTGCTTGGATGCCTTCAGTCCGGTCACGAAAACCAGACATTTGAACTGGTCGATTGTTAGGTTCACAAAATCGAAATCTTCACACGCTCGGTTTACCTTTCCGCCGTAGGTTATGATGTCGTCTCCTTCGCTTTTCGCCAGTTGGAGACACTGGAACCGGCGTCGGAAAAGTGAGGTTTGTTCTCCGAAAATTTTGATTAACGTTTCCACGGTGTCCTTGAACGTAACATCCTTAGGGAGCCTTGGAAGGATGTAATTCAAATACCGACTGTGGGAAGCGGTGTCCAATTTTCGCAGCAACAGCCGGACCTTGGCTGCATCATCCAAATGCTGCGCGTCGCTCTCGAAAAGGTCGGTATAGCGTGCGAACCATTTCTTGAATGTGACGCCATTTTCTGGGTTGAAAGAAAACTCGCTGATGTTGGAAGAAAGGGCTTCCAACGTGTGTTCCGGATTTGACTGCCTGGGAACTGCTAACCGCTGCAAGAGTTGGGTGATTTGCAAAATCGCCGTTTGCATGTCCTGGACCGCTTCTCCGGCTGGTTCTCCTCCTCCGCTTGTCATTTTAGATGATGTATGCTTCTATTGACTCCGATTTTCACTTTGTCCTCGTCGCCAAAATTTGTTGCGATTGAAAAGAACACGTGTTAAGTAAAAGCGTCTATCTTTATTTCGTGCTCAGCTCAAACTAACTGAAGTGAAAAATCACGTTGCTAATGGTAACCATCCTAGTTCATGCCTACTATAGTAAAAGCAACTAGGGATGCTAATAGATTGATATTATATGCGATTATGATTTATTCTGATTTCTTGTAAGATTTAGCACGTGCAAAATTATACGATTGAATGTTTGCTGGGGTGATTCATAACTTACGGTACGATATTTCAATATTAAACGATATGTCAATATTATTTAGGGGCTGTCCACATACCACGTGGCCAGAAAATGCACCGTTTTTGACACCGCCCTCCCTCTCCATGGACAAGCATGAACATTGATGATATGCCTCCCCCTGTTTTGGCATATGTTTATATGTTTTTCTTATTCAAAAAAAATTAATAAAAGAATAATTTGTTCAAAAAATGAAATATGCAGCAGAGACCGAGATTTCTAATGATCTAGTTTATCAGTCCATACAGATTTTGCGGAATATCATCGATCACAGGAAAGGTTGGCCCATCTTCACTCCCGGTTTTTGATGCACCTTCCAGAATCGTGTCCCTGCCCAGCCTTAGTATCTCGCGTTGACCATTGTTGTCAACGCAATGTAAAATATCTTCCGCCATCGTTCGAAAAAATTTCAGAACACCATATTTCGACCATGTCCACTCCAGAGCATTGAAAATATGTTTTATTTCCAAATCTTTATCAACCGTTCTGCATTGGGCGACATACGAAGTGCTCGTGAGGTAGAATTACCAGCAAACTCGCATCAGTAAGTTCATCAAGTTCTATTTCGATTGGAATCTTGAATTAAATTGTTTTCTTAGTAAAAATGGAGAAGAAAATTGACTGGCTAGTTTATTTGTTTATTTTGTATATTTGAAGCAGGGAAAAGCCCATTTTAGTGTGCTTGAAGTTTTTTTTCTAATATGGGCATAAAACTGCTCATTTTTGCGTCAACAGAAAATACAATCCAAATGACACAATCTTAATCCTAACAAAAATACGACTTATTCTAACTTAAAACTAGGTTAGTATGTCCAAGCACACCACGGAACCTACTCTTATTGACGTAACGAGACAAGTGATAGTCAAATACATGAAAACAACGGTTGAACACACGACACAAATTACTAATAGGCTCATTATAGCCATAATTGGTACGAAATGTTGAATTCATTCAGCACAGTAGGGCAGTCTATTTGAGACTGAACAACATCTGGGACGAAAGCAGCCTTCACTACGTTCCGTCTATTTTCGAGAAGCTCTAGATCGATTAATCGACAACGATATTTGTAGCTGGGAAGGTTGAAGGGATCGTTCCAAGGCAACCGTCGCAGAGCAAAGCATATCATCATCATCTATTTGTTGTATGTTGTTTTGATAGTACGGAGCCCATACAACAACAGCATACTCCAAAATAGATCGGACTAACGAACAATACAAAACGTTTAGACAGTGGATGTCTGAGAACTTCTTAGCAGCTCGGAAAATGAAGTCTAAGCACTTCGAAGCTTTGGAAGCAATGTAAGCAATATGGTCTTTAAAATTGAGCTTTGAATCTAGGAGCACGCCCAAATCCTTAACCTTATCCTCCCGATTAAGAATTGTATCGGCAATAGTGTAGTCGAACGAGAATACGGAACATTTGCGAGCGAAGGAGATGACGGAGCATTTGTCAGCGTTCAAACTCATATGGTTTATTGCACACCAGTCGGAGACGCTATCGAGTTCCCGCTGAAGGAACCGCGCGTCTTCTTGGCAAGTTATCACATGATAAAGCTTGAAGTCATCTGCTTACCAAAGTTTGAAACATTTCAGAGTGAAGTTGATGTCATTCAAATACAGCAGAAATAAGGAGGGTCCAATGTGACTACCCTGTGTAACACCGGAAGTAACGAAGAAAGGTTCAGTAATAATATCACCTACTTTAACTGCCATTGAACGACCAACAAGATAAGAGTTTAGCCAACTTAGTAGCGTACCAGAGAAACCGAGACGTTCGAGTTTTGCTATTAGTATTTCAAAATTAATTTTGTCGAATGCTGCTGAGAAATCTGTGTAGATTGCATCTATCTGCTTATGGGCTTCTATAGCTCTGATGATGAAAGACATATAACTAATAAGATTGGTGCTTGTTGATCTTTTCGGCATGAATCCATGTTGGGTAGTCTGGGTAGTATCTGTAAAGAAACCAGTCCTGTAGTATCATCGTGATTAATTTCAACGATGATCTTTCATCATATTTTTTGGGAAATGGAAGCATATTTCAAAAAAGAAACATTTGAATGAAAACTTCGCTGTGAAGAACATTTCTTCAGAGATACGATCCATTGATCTGCGGAAGAAATTGTTGTTCTGAAATATTCATCCAATATGTTCACGTGGACATTGTCTATACCCGTACTCCCCTCACCGTGCACAAACGTGGACATTTTCGTACCCCCTACCCTCCCTAAAGATGTCCACGTGGTATGGGGACAGCCCCTTAGTAGTCGTAAGCGCTCAAGTGTCCGGATTTCGATGCATTACGATATACGATACGATACGATTACGATATAGATGTCCAGAAAGGGATGTTGTTTTGAAACTACAGTGGGATATTCACGAATCTAAGTTAGATTTACAACCAGATGGCGCAGTGAGTAAAATAATAATTTGGTTTGGAAATCGTTTGAATTTTTCAAAAAAAATCAGAATTTTTCTCCAAAATTCCTGATTTCAAGTGTTTTTTCTACACTGAAAAAGGTTAGAAAATCATCATTTCACATTGTTTTATTCATAACACATTAAGAATCACTTAGTACACTGCGTTTCATAACTATAGAACCACTCCATTTTCTGAGTTTCCAGAGATATGTAAGAAGTCGGTTGAATTGAAGTATATAGTGTAGAATATTGACTGCACATTCGTGTTGATGAAAAGCTATCTGGCCTTTTTGAAAATATTTTCCTCGAACGGATGTTATATCATCGAAATATTATGGATGGAATCAAATCGAGGAGTACAGGAGTTGTTGAAAAGGTAAAACAAAGAAGCCGTATTTATCCACATTATGGGGCATTTTTTGGAACGTTTGAAGCTGTTTACTCATATTTCGCAATTTCAACTCATTGCTAGGATACGCTTGTGAGTCACACATGTGTGGCTGTAAAAATTTTGTCGCTATCTGAATGGAACGCTCATTATGATGCTGGGAACCCAATTTATTCGAACTATGATAAGATGATGACAGCCATTGAAGTTTTCTGCGATCCTGCCGAGAGTTTGAATACTAGAATAAGTGCATGGCGTTCTGGTCTACTGATAATAACCGTTTGTGGTCGTGTGTCTGCTCTCAGCCACCACAGCAAGGAATCATACTGAATACTTTATTTAGCCATATCTAACACGTTGACTGCCACGTCAGTCACCGGTGACTGACTCTGAGTTTTCGCATAGGATGCGTCAGTGAAACATATGATAATAAAGGTAACTAATGTAAGCAAATAAGCTTATAAGCATTCCCTTTCGACCAAAAATACCTTTCACTACCATAAGAAACGATGGTACGTTTACGTACGTTTAAAAATTTCCATGGAGTCGCTAGAAAAACGTGGCACTCAACGCGTTAATAGTTTACACTTTTTCTAAACCAATTTTAATGTCTGGTGAACTTGTTCACGAATTAATAGGCAGTTTCTATGGACATTAGATAACGGTACTTGGTGTAAACAAAAGATTATTAGTGTGAAAAGTTAAGAGGATCTCTTCCTAGACAAAATTATTTACGACCACAAAGGGTTAAATGTAAGTTTATGGAGGACCTACTAGAGCAGTAATTTCTAGTGAAGAATTCCCCCTGGTGGGGAATTTGGTCATTAAAAGGGGGAATTGTGCAAGGGAATATTGGACATTTACTTCATTTTGGAGATGACAATGATTAGCAAAAATTGCCACAAAAACTTGATTGGATACGCTAAAATTGACGATCCTCGGCATACATTTCCAAATCTGACATGTAATGTTCAGTTGAACAACTTTGCAATGTTTGAAAGACTTTCATCGATGAATGATGATGGAACAGACGACCAAACAGTACAGAAGACTATAAAAATTGAAATTGTACAGTATTTGTCAAGACTTTTTACAACAAGTTAAACTTGGAATGTATTTTCCTTATATCAAAGAACAAATTTGGACATGGTTCGAAATGTCTTCCGTCTCTTGCGTAGAATTTATGTGAATCTGGATGCTACAATGCTGCTGATGGGAACGAAACACCGTAACAGAGTGGATATCCAAGACATGAGCAGCCCTATTCTGTATTCCGGCGGATTCGCATTTCGTTCGAAACCGTTATTTCGTTCGAGTTATAATTTTGCATTTCTTATTTAGAACGTTTTGCCCATTTATTGTTCGGAGAGAAACAGATTGAACGAAATGCAAAAACTAAAATCAAATTTGTTGCGAATATAACTTGGAAACCGTTAGTATTTTTACATTACTTACTGATATGATACACACTTTATTACAAAAATATTGATAGAGGTGAAGCACTGGAATCAATTTTTGTAAAGGGGGGAATTGAGCAAGAAAGGTTGAACATCACTGTACTTGGAGTTAAAAGCTTCTTGAATTTTGAAATAAAGATTTTTATTCCTATTCCTCTAATGCACATCATGAACTTTACAATGATCATTTTTGTTTATGTAAAAAATTATAGGAGGTTGTGTCCAAGATACGACCGCATTGTTGACGTAGAGCGGAGGTGATCTGGCGTAGTGGTAACATCCATGCCTCTCACGCTAAAGGTCACGAGTTAAATTCTCACTCCCGACATTCTTCCAAAAATGGAAGTAAAAGTGACGAACCAGCAAAATGAGTTGAAAGTCACTCTAATACAGACCAAAAAAAAAATTGTTGACGTAGAACTACGCTGTCATTTTATATACGTCACTTGTTTATAACTTCGGATATTATTTTATAATGCTGTGAAATTTTAGAAATAACTGTTTAGTAGAATGGTTGCAAGTATCAAATATCATGCTACATGTTATCGCATCTCGTTTGCACCTTGGTTTGCAAAGAATATAACAAGACCTACCGATGGCACGCCTTCGTCTCATCCACATCGAAGGAAACGATCTCATTTGTGGAATCCGAAGAAATGAAGTTTGCCCCAAAACGTGCGGTCCTTAACGTGTTAAGTCATTTGGCATCAAAAAAAAAAAAAAAAAAAAAATCGAAAACACCGATTTCCTTTACTCCCCCTTTACTTGGGTGATTTTTCGATTTTCAAAATACTCAAACTTTGACCGCTTTGCGCCACTCTCTCTTAAGTCCGATTAAGCTGAAATTCGGCATGGGGTGTTTTTTTTTTTTGGGTGGTGAACATTTTGTATAGGGTAACTTTTTGAAATTCGAAATGACCATTTTCATTGGCATCCTAATACACACACTTATCTCCATTTAGCGCTCTTCTCAACAGAAGTCCTTTCTGTTAATATAGCCTAGTTTGACGATTCCCCATTAAATTCGGACCATAATGCAATGGCGTCAGTTTGATGCAATGATTGCAATGCCAGAGACACCAACGAGTGAGTAATTTGGTCGCGTCTACAGCTCAAATCGAAACGAAGACATGTGATCGCGCAAAACAAGGAAGAACAAGCGATGTTCATTGCTTCGTATCTAGAATGGCACTGAAAGCTTGTCTCAGCGAGATCCACTGTTTATACTCTATGCAAATATTCCCCTCCGTTCTTCTACTTTTCCTTTGTTCACGGAGGCTTTAAATCTTACGATTTCCCTTTCGTCGGTCGTCGATAAGTTGATCGTTATTGACGGCACGGGCTCACAAATCAGCAGAAAAAATGTGTGGGAAAATGGAAACGCCTATAGTATTCATGAATTTTAACCATTTACACAAATGTAGATTGTAATGTATCTTATAGCGAATTCGTTTTTAAAACTGAGTCAGTGCCAAACTGACTCTGTAATAAAAAAGTCACAGGAGGGTTGTGTCAAAGACACGATCGCATAGTAGACGTAGGATTCCGTTAGGCTATTTGTTGATTTTAAATATGTTTGAAGAGTACATCGTTAAACTCTTTGGTAATGATTTTGGTCCTGAAAAGCGCCGTTTTTTGGTTGTTGGGTATTGTTTGTTCACTCTACCAGTGTTTACCGAGTAATGATGACAGAAGGATGGTAAACAGTCGTTGAATGGTGCGTATCAGATAAAAGATACCGATGTGGAACGAGATATGATGAAAACCGCCCTCTATGATCCTAGACGAGATGCCTCCTGTATTATGTACGTATGAAATAAAGAAAAAAAAACTCACCAATGTAATGTAAGATTATTACCAATAACGAACACAATTATCAATTTTTCTCATAAGTAAAAACATGTTTCATTAATATAGAGAAAACATATTCGAAATGGAAAACGTAATTTTCTTTTATAATTTTCACTTTCTGACTGCTTATTCAACCCAATGCGAATTTTAATTGAACTAACAACACCTAATACTATATGTAAAGTAATCACTTTTCCTAATATTTCTCGATTTTTTTCAATTTTTCTCGCAGTATAAACTTTTCTTGGATGAAAATGAACACAACAAAACAGATAGCTTAAACCAAACGATTTATGAAAATTGAAATGAATCGTATCATATATTCAAAAGTTCCCCATACTTTCATCTATTTGCAATGTCGATTTCCCCCAGGCAGTTTGGTTTTGATGTTTCTGTTAGGGAACACATTTCGGTAGGAACAAAAGTTTCCCCTACTTTCATGTATTTGCAATGCCGATTTCCCCCAGGTTTTGATGTCTCTATTAGGGACCGGCCGCACGTGTCGTCAATTTCGACCAATCAGAATTGGGTATTCCTGTTAGGATAGGGGTTGAGATTTTTCAATTGTTTGATAGTTAGTTTCATGACATATATTATTTTCTTCGATATAAAAAATTGTTATGGAATGCCGAAATCGATTGACGCAAAAATTTCATCAATCCATCATGAAATGACCCAGCAATAGGCGTTTGAAATTAGACAATTTTCAAGATGTGCTCGATTTTCGATTTTCAATTTGTACCCCAATATGTTCCCGAAAGACGTAATCCTATGTCAAAAAAATCTTATATGAAAATTGCGCATGAAAAAAAATGTGTTTGAATGATGTGTTTTGGTAGAAACATCAGGCAATATATATGAAAATTTATATAATTGTTTTGTACAATCAAAAATCAAAATAAAAAAATAAATACATTGAAATTTTATCAATTCACAACTGCCTTCGGGCCTGCTAGTTCGATGGGAGATTAATCTGCCTCCCTAAATGAATATTGGCGTCGCTTGGTGCCGCCGAAAGCAGACTCGTTTGCTGAGGAGTGCTGAGCGACAATGAAAATGTCTTTCTAAAGGTAGGTCGAGAAAGAGTATGAACTAGTTTTCTTCGCAAGGGCCCTTCTCAGGGCTAGAGACGAATGAACGTAAAGTTTAAAGTCTCTATAATTCAAAAGAAGAAAAATATTGCTACCAGATGTCACGAACTTCGACATTTTTTGCTACTATGGTGCTACTCGCCCGTGTAGTTGGCGCAAAGGCACCGCAAAAATATTATTTTATAGAATTCCTTCATGCATTTGTCTGATACGGGCTGTGTATCGTTCGTTCTTGTTTTTGAAGGGACTTTAATCCAAAGGTCATTCGTCCCTAACGGGCTGTGTATGACTGGAGCGTTCCGTTATATACATGCATGCATATGTCCTTCGCTTCTTTTGCCAAATCCAGTAAAAGGTGAATGATGAAACGTATGTTTTTGACGTGATACGTTCCATGTTAGTTGTTAGTAGAAAATGTAAAAATAAACAGTATTTTTGATCGGTTTTATATAGTTTTTGTGGTAAGTGGAAAACAGTAAAATAAACTCTTTTGTTTCAAAACAATTTGATAGTCCTGAGAAGGTCTGGAATGGTTTAATGCGTTGTACGGAATCTGCTGCGTTTCAGTCGGATGTAGCAGTTTAGTTTTGGGAGCGGTAGCTTTTACGGATTCGCTGATGCTTTCCTTGACTTTGGCGCCATCGGCTTCTGTGCGTCGATTTGCGAGGGTTTAATTGGCACCACCACGACGAGCTAAACGACGGATAGCGAGTGTGATACGATGCGATGCAATGCACTTCGCTCCTCTGCCTCCTTTGCCGCATCCAATTGTTGATGTGAAGAGGAGCGCACCAGCAATGCACACTAGATTTAATTCGATGCACTTCGCTGCTTCCTCTCCTTTGCTTCCTTTGCCGCACCGCATCCATCGTTGGTTGCCGATGGCTTCCTCTCCTTTGCCGCACCGTATGGTTATGGTTGATTTGTAGAGCACTGCACACTAGAAGCTCAGATGTTTGCCGATCTGAGCGTTGAACGAGAATGAGAAATCCAAAAATGCTACCGTCCTTTTATATCAGTTGGTATGTGAGAAATAGGCGCCCCCCACTCGCTCGCCATGCAAATATTTGACTTATCGGGGAACGAAAGAAGCGAAGCAGAAATGACGTCAATTTCGACCATTCAGTACCGTTTGGATAGGGGTTGAGATTTTTCAATTGTTCGATAGTTAATTACATGATATAAATTATTTTATTCAAGGTGAAAAATTGTTATAGAGTGCCACAATGTTTTGATGTAAAAATCTCATCAATCCATCATGAAATGACTGAGCAATAAGCGTTTGAAATTGGACATTTTTCACGATGCGATCGAAATTCGTTTTTCAATTGGTACCCCAATATGTTCCCGAAAGACGTAATCCTACGTCAAAATGTGTGGGAAAATGGAAACGCCTATAGTATTCATGAATTTTAACCATTTACACAAAAGGAGATTGTAATGTATCTTAGTATCTTAATGTATTTTAGGGAATTTCCGATTCGTTTGGTATGTAAATCGTCAAAATCCGTTCGCGGCAAAAATAGTTATTAACCATAACTTGTTCATTTCATAAAAACGTGACCTGTTTTCTGATTTGGCACCCTTAATGAACGACGTAGTTCTACGTCAAAATACCAAACTGAAAAATATTAACATCGAATTTTTGCTTACATCGAACCCACTGCGTTGTGTTCATTCATTCGCCAGTAGGTATTGTTGTGCTCCACTCTCGCAACAGGGAGGAGGCAAAGTGGGTGGTAAACAAACCACTGTCAAAACTCTACCGAAAACATTTTTTTTTCTCCTCTGCGTATCGCACCTGTCCAGATCCAGCGCTGTGCATCGCATTTGTATTCAGGTGTTTGTCCATTCTTTCTAAGGTCATCAGTGTGACCTAGTTAGTCATCCCTCTAGTGCAGCGTACGAAAGTATGGATCCAACGATGGATGAGGCGAAAATTGTTAAGGAAACCCTTCACGCGGGCAGCAAAGTGGTACCGTTCCGGGACGGGGCCAAAATCAGCTTTCACTATCAGACGCGTAAGCTGGACGGAACGGTGATTGACGACAGCCGGAAGCAAAAGAAACCCATGGAGCTGGTGCTGGGTAAGAAGTTTAAGTTTGAAGTGTGGGAAGTGTGCGTTCAGAAGATGGCCCTCCACGAGGTGGCCAAGTTTCGGGTGGACAAATCGCTGGTGCAGCAGTATCCGTTCGTATCGAAGACGATACGGGACGCGCAGAAGCCCTCGGATCAGCGCAAGCACTGCTGCGGGATGACAATTCAGAACGAGGGCATCGGATACAAGGACTTGGATGAGTTATTCAACAGTCCGCAAGATTTGGAATTTGTGCTGGAGATAGTTTCAATTGAGAGTCCTGAGGAGTACGAGAAGGAATCGTGGCAGTTGAATGACGAGGAGAAGGTGGAGCAGATTAAGAAACTGAGGGAAAAGGGGAATGATTGTTATGCCAGGAAGGATTTTTCTGGTGCAACGGAGGCCTACTCCTTTGCGGCAGGGCTTGTGGAACAGCTGATGTTAAAGTGAAGTTTACACCGTGTTTCAAAAGAATGTTTGATTGATTATAACGTAATATTTTACACAGGGAAAAACCAAACGACACGGAATGGCTGGAATTAGCTGAACTAAAGATTCCCCTCCTACTCAACTACTCTCAATGCAAATTACTCGATAAGGATTACTATGCAGTGATACAACACTGCAGCGAGGTGCTGGACAAATACGATAAAGACAATGTGAAGGCGCTCTTTCGAAGGGCGAAAGCACACATCGGAGCGTGGAATCCAGATAAAGCGAAGGAAGATTTTCAGCGAGCAGCAGAACTAGATCCGGCGTTAGCGCCGTCTGTGGCTAAGGAGTTGAAAGCTCTCCAGGAACTGATACGAATTAAGGATGTTGAGGATAAGTTGAAATTTCAAAAGATGTTCTAAATGTACGCGTTCCAGTAATGCTTAATGTTGTATGAATCATGATAACTACTATTCACTACTAGAATATTTGTGAGCAATCGGTATGTTGTAAAATAGTTAATTGTATGGATGTAAAGCCAGTGGCCATAACCAATTACTCACATGAGTTTGGGTGTCTCCGAAGCAGCCGAAATCCAATACTCTTCGCTTTTGATTTATTGTATCTGATATACTTTTTTAAAAATATTTATTCTTCACTAGCTGACCCGGCAAACTTCGTCCTGCCCAAAACTTAGCTCCGTTTGCTTGATTCCTTCTCGAGCTATGCAGAAGTTTGTGTTTCATTTGTATGGCAGCCCCCTTTCCCTTAGAGAGGGGGTAGGTGTGTCAAACCCAGGGGTACCAAATGTACTGCATCACGACAGTAATCTCATAACTGTCGAAATGTTATGCGACATATATTGTTACTGTCGTGTACTGTACACGAATACATTCCCATGTGAGAGTATTTTGGTCTTTCGTCTGCGACAGACCCGCTTGCTCATTAGTGATGTTTTTGTAGATTCTGAATGCAATAGTTATACGTTGCTACCGTCGTTGATGATTTTTTCCCTCGTGCTGATGATGTCGGGTGTCTTAGTATGTATTTTTCCAGTACAACGTCATTTTATTTCATTTCATTTTCGCAAACTAAAGAGATTAACCTGCTGTGCAGCGAAGAATTAATAACAATTAATAACTGGCGAATTCTGCAGCATATTCCGATATGGGAAAATTTAATTTGTTGATGACGCAGCTATTCTATGTAGAGAAGTTTTCGGGGGAAATAGTGTGAGCAACAGAAGAGAATCTGTTGAAAGAGGTGCGTGGAGAAGTGTCGTGGGTGGAAGTCGTGTGAATGAAAGTTACGCGAATGCAACTGTAGGGCCAGATTAGAATGCGGCTGGGGGAAGTGTTGCGCACTTAGCAATGTAGGTTTGGACATGAAGGAGATTTTATTTTATTTATGAATAAAATATGTTTAGCGCGTAATCTTAATATTATCAACAAAATTTTAGTATCATTATTACTAACTGACCCGGTAAACGTTATGCTGCCATTTAGATAATTGAAATACAGCCACCTTACTGCCCTCATTCACGGACTTGCAAATGTATTTAATGCTTTTCACGGAACTACAGAACTGCAGAACATTAATATATATGTTGTTCATGCAAGATTTTATTACTCTGTTACATAGAACACATGTTTGATACGGTAGAGTGTGGCTAGGATGCATAGCTCGATTGAACTTGAGTCGTCGAACGGATTACAGAATGCAAAATTGCAATCCGTTCGGGTAATTCTAACTCGATTGTATTTCAGAATACGACGGTATACTTTTACCTGGTGAATTAGGTTTGCCTGGTTGATTCTTGCTTTGAAATATATGATTCATTGACATTCAAAACTATAATTATATCATGATCTGAAGAATTTTCCACATATAGAGATATTTTGATTTGAACATTCAGCTATTTTTGGAAGTGTGAAGTTAATAAAAAAAAACATTGCCTTTTTTATGTACAAATTTATTTCCATGAAATCTTCTACGTGCGAAAATTTTCGTTATACTTGTTTCATTTGCGATTTTTTCGGGAATCTGTTTAATGGGGGAATCAACTCTGGTAAATCGAAAAAATGGTTTTTATGCAATGTTGTACCGGAAGGATTCTTCGATATTTCATTTCGTTGAAAATCTGCAGTAAAAACTATGGGGTCATCTCAAGAGTAACATGGCTGTACGAATCTTTAAGAGCATTTTTTCAGCTGGTGGTACGTTTATCTCAGAATCTAGTGGACCAATTTAGCAGAAGTTTTTTTTCAGCATGCAAAAATGAATTCTGACCTACGAAAAGGACCTATCTGCGTTGATCGATTATCATCATTGATAACTTCTCTGATAACCACGGCCTTACGATTTTTGTTGAATTTTTTATTATTATTCAAATGGCCGACATTTTGGCAATTTTCATAATTTTCAAAAACCGCTACGTAACAATTCAGATAATAAGATTTTTACATGCTAAAAAAATCAGCCATATCGGTCCACTGGATTATGAGAAAAACGTACAACTAGCAAGAAAATGTTTTAAAGATTTAAAAAAAATATATCTTTCAAATGAAAGCAACATAATTGGCTCACGTAGCGTACTTTTTAGTGTAGAGCCAGTTTAGTTCTATAACTCTGTCATTGTTAAAATTCGAACATATGCGTAGGAGGGTTTTTTTCCATGAAATATGATCATCTATCACCTCCTGAGAGATTCTGGGAAAATATATTAAATTCTTCTTTTACATTCAATAATCAAAAATTATATGCATGAAAAACAAATTAAAAAAAACATTTTTTTGACTCGATCATATACAGGATTCTAAAGGGTGTGTCACATCAAATTGCATCACGGAAAAAAACGCTGTAGAAATCCGCCCAGTAGACCGATCCTTTTGAAAATTTTAGACAGTAAAATAAAAACTATTAAACAACTTTTGGCATTTTCTTTTTATTCATACTTCGAGCCCAAGCCCGTATGCTCGCACCTTCCTCTTTACCCAGTCCATAAGGTTCTGTACAACGTCAGGTTGTAGTTTTTTTTGAACAGAAATCCATTTTCTCTTGAAGTCCGCCTCCGATTTGACAACTTTTGGGTTCTCCCGGAGGGCCTGCTTCATAATCGCCCAATATTTCTCTATTGGGCGAAGCTCCGGCGCGTTGGGCGGGTTCATTTCCTTTGGCACGAAGGTGACCCCGTTGGCTTCGTACCACTCCAACACGTCCTTTGAATAGTGGCACGAAGCGAGATCCGGCCAGAAGATGGTCGGGCCCTCGTGCTGCTTCAATAATGGCAGTAAGCGCTTCTGTAGGCACTCCTTAAGGTAAACCTGCCCGTTTACCGTGCCGGTCATCACGAAGGGGGCGCTCCGCTTTCCGCAAGAGCAGATCGCATGCCACACCATGTACTTTTTGGCAAACTTGGATAGTTTCTGCTTGCGAATCTCCTCCGGAACGCTGAATTTGTCCTCTGCGGAGAAGAACAACAGGCCCGGCAGCTGACGAAAGTCCGCTTTGACGTAGGTTTCGTCGTCCATTACCAGGCAATGCGGCTTCGTCAGCATTTCGGTGTACAGCTTCCGGGCTCGCGTCTTCCCCATCATGTTTTGCTATTCGTCGCGGTTAGGAGCCTTCTGATCCTTGTATGTACGCAGCCTCTCCCGCTGCTTGGTCCGCTGGACGAATGAACTTGACAAATTCAGCTTATTGGCGACATCCTGGACCGAACTTCTCGGATCACGTCTAAACTGCTTAATTACGCGCTTGTGATCTTTTTCACTGACGGAGCATCCATTTTTGCCGTTCTTCACCTTCCGGTCGATGGTTAGGTTCTCGAAGTATCGTTTTAGTACTCTGCTGACCGTGGATTGGACGATTCCCAGCATCTTACCGATGTCCCGATGTGACAACTCCGGATTCTCGAAATGAGTGCACAGGATTAATTCACGACGCTCTTTTTCGTTCGACGACATTTTTCCAAATTTACGAAAAATTTACAGTGAAGCATGGCCAACGTGATCTATACACTCTTATCTGATTATAAGCGAAAGCTGAAGATATAATTCCTAAAAATTAAATTTCTACAGCGTTTTTTCCGTGATGCAATTGGATGTGACACACCCTTTATTATATACAGTGAAAATAAATCGGAGACTGTATATAATCGAGTTCGCGCTGCATTAGTTTCCAACTTGGAGGATAAATCTAAACACTCCCAACACTGAGTATTTCCGACGTCACCAATATATTATCGAAGAAACTCTCGCCTAGAATTATTAAGCTGTGCGTGTTTTTCTCATATGAATTGTTGATCATTTGTGTATCTGGATTCAGGCATCCCAACAGTAAAGCATTCTTATTACAGTCGATATGAAATTAACTCGGCTTCCTATGTGTGCACGCAACTAGTGATCACAGCCATATGGCCGATACACATCTCAAAGCGTACTGGTGAAGAAGCACAAACGCATAAGATACAGGCTAGCATTACGACATTTTTCTGGCGACAGTCACGTGTGACAGTAACCCGGGTAAACCGATGAGATTCATCGCTTCGTCAGCGACTGTTACGGCGACAGAGCGAACGGAATAGCAGACACGAAAAAATCGGAAACGAACAGTCTCTCCGGCTCACTACGGTCAGGCACGACAAATTAGATGAATTCGACGAAACACCGACTGTTGCTGTATAGTATTACTTTATGCATTCATGCTCTGTCGCTTGTATACGAGTGTAGCGCGCTCACAGAGACTGTCGATTCAATTTCATACCGACTGTTATGAAAATGCAGTACTTTTGGGATGCCTGGTCAAACCACCATAGTAACATTTAATGTTCTCTGACTCCATATGCCAAATTTGGTTCAATTTGCTTGATTAGTTCTCGAGTTATGCAAACTAACCACCCCACTCCCTTCTTTAGAGAGGGGGAAGAAGTGTCAAATTAAATTGTAGAACACATGCGAATTGAATTTTTCGAATTTTCTCATTTTCCCTCAGAGTTTTCAGAAAATTTTCAATCGTCCTGTTTGGTTGAAATATGTGCATTATTTCTATGGAACCCATTCTCTTTTCCAGGGGAGGAAGTGGTTTCATACCATCACAGAAACATTTCTCGTACCCAAGAACCCTCACATCCCAAATTTGGATCCATTTGCTTGATTAGTTCTCGAGTTATGCAGAAGTTTGTGTTTCATCTGTATGGAAGTCCCCATGCCCTTAGAGAGGGGATAGGTGTGTCGAACATTTATTTCAACCATTGAATGGCGTCAGTAAATGGTAAGAAAGTTAGAGTTTTGTATATTTACGATGGTTTCAACACGCGATTTGACCAAAGTCATAGATAATCTTCGACAATTTTAAGTTTGATAATGCATACAGGTTATGAATACCAGCGACGTAGTGAGGGTAGACAGCGCCCCGGCAAACTATGAAAATGGCGCCCCAAAAAATACCACTTTATTCGGTTTTGACGTAGGACGTACGTCTTTCGGGAACATATTGGGGTACCAATTGAAAAACGAATTTCGATCGCATCGTGAAAAATGTCCAATTTCAAACGCTTATTGCTCAGTCATTTCATGACGGATTAATGGGATTTTTACATCAAAACATTGCGGCACTCTATAACAATTTTTCACCTTGAATGAAATAATATATATCATGTAATTAACTATCGAACAATTGAGAAATCTCAACCCCTATCCAAACGGTACTGATTGGTCGAAATTGACGTCATTATTTTTTCGCCTGCTTCGCTTCTTTCGTTCCCCGATAAGTCAAATATTTGCATGGCGAGCGAGTGGGGGGCGCCTATTTCTCACATACCAACTGATATAAAAGGACGGTAGCATTTTTGGATTTCTCGATGGTGCTACTGACACTCGACCGCAACGGTTATGTTTTTAGCGCCATTCTAAAAGAGAATCATAGAAATAAAAGTTTTCTCCTACAACCGGATGCAAAGCTTTTTTCAAAGCTGTGTTCGGTCCTTAATATAGCGTTTCTTTTAGCAACAGTTGTCCGGACATCAGGAAAGGAGGAAGCAGCCGAGAAGCCCCCAACGGCCATTCAGGAAGTTGGTTCGGTCGGATTGGCCACTTTGACCGGCAGTTTTCACTGCCCCTTGCGTGTCCCGCTGTTTGTGCCCGTCTCATCAGCAACGTTTTTCCTGCCAGTGACGCGCGATTTTGGCGCAATTTCTACTCATCAATCATCAGCAGCCCAGGAGGTGTGAAAAGAGGTTTTCTTCGCTTCGTCGCTTCGAACCGCTGCGGCGATTGCCCTGCCGTCGGCGGTATCCGGTCCCTTCCCCGCTACCCCACTACCATTTGGTGGTGTATTAGGAGTGGTTCTTCAACACGATCGGTGAGTGACCAAACCTTTCTTAATACCAGGAGTTAGTGAGAGATAGGACGCCCAAAGGGTATAGGTTAAAAAAATTTTTTTACTACATATCCCAAATTGATTTTAATTTAACTGACATTTAAAAAGTGATTTTTTCCAAGTGTTTTTAAAAATAGTGTTTTTCCGCCAAGTGATTTCGGTGTTTGTTCTTGTAACTGCGTTGGCATTGTCCCCCGCCGTTACTGTCCTCCGCCGTTTTCGTCCCCCGTCGCACGTCGTATAGTCTATAGTCTTGGTTCGTGAATATTTTTCCGCGCCTGGCTGTATTTCGATATAGCCAGGCCCCGATCATGGCTTCCAGCAGCTCCGGCGCCGGAAGGCCAACCAATATTTACAGAGGTGTTACCACCACTCGTACCTTGCCCAGATGGGCTGATCCTTTTGGTGGCAACTTGCAAATATTACTGTTGAGAGCCACTGAAGGTAACATTCTTCCATCGAATCCTTTCACCGTTTCCAAATCGATCCAAGGAGTGATCGGTACGGAATTTAAAGACGCGAAACCTCAACGCGACGATAAAAATCGCCTGCAATATGCGCTACATCTACGAGATGAAAAACTCGTTCAATTGCTTCTGGGTACAAAGTCGCTGATCGACGAAACACCCATTGAAATTTTATACCATCCCACCTTGAACCAACGCAAATGCGTTGTGTCCTGTCGTGACGTAATATTCTTAAACGAAGACGTCCTCCTAACTGAACTAGCCGACCAAAATGTGATCGGCGTTAAAAAAATCCTACGATTTGACCCAGTCTTGAAGGAAAGAGTTCCTACTTCAACAATGATCCTTACCATTAACGGAACAGTTATCCCTGAAGCAATTAACTTCGGATTCCTCCGTGCTTCAACCAGGAATTTTTATCCAAACCCGATGCAATGCTTCGGATGCTTCGCTTTCGGCCACACTTCCAAAAAATGCGCCAAAAAAATCCAACTTTGTCGTAACTGCGGTGTAGCCCACCCTGAACTTAACACAAATAGTAATGATAAGGACAAAATTAAAAATTTTATCTGCAATGCACCTGCCTCTTGTGTGAACTGCAAGGGAAATCACGCCTCTACCAGTAGGAAGTGCCCAGCGTGGATCGCAGAGGATAACATTACCAGAGTCCGAATTGACCAAGGTGTGTCATATAAGGAAGCTAAATCCATTTTCGAGAACAAAAATGGTCCTTCCTTTGCAAGTAAGCTGCAAGAGAGACTAGTCAAAATTCAAAATACAGGTTGTTCTCAATGCAAATGCAACTGCAATCAGGCTAAGCAAACTTCTTCAGAAAAAGCAGTTCCAATCCCGTCCAGTAATCCACATGAATCGGAACTCAGCACCTCCTCGTCAGATTCAGAATCCGACCCAGAAATCTCTATGGAAATTGAAACTACCCCCTCCAACAAGAGAAAAAATACAAACAAAAGGTCAACCTCAGATGAATTCAAATCATCAGAATAGGAAATTTTTAGAGGAAAAGAATCCAATAGGAAGAAATCCAAAAACCAAAAATTCAACTCAACCCAACCAGCCAACGAATCCAAACCATCCACTTCCCTCCAACCATCCACTTCCCCCCAACCATCCACTTCATTCCAACCAACCACCGCATCCAAAACTAAAACCTCCAACCAATCCAACCATTCAAACAAACCCACCCCACCTGGCAACACATCAATTGCCAACGTTCCCAAAAATGATCCTAGACTGAAGAACAAATCCAGCAAATCTACCCATTCCTAATCTCATACCCTTCTCCCATCTTCGAACCCCTATTTACTTACCTCAGCCCACTTACCTTTTTCTCTTTTTTAAAATTCACTCCTATAGCTATTAACAGCAACCCTTCGTCCCGTAACCAAACACCCAACCGAAAACTTGCTATTCAATGGAACTTGCGTGGGCTATCCACTTCCATGAATGAAATTAAGCTAATGTTAGCTGAGGAACAACATCTCCCACTAGCACTGGCTTTTCAAGAAGCTAAAAAAATCAATGTATCGCTCTTAGAGCGGTCATTTAGTGGCAAATTTTCTTGGTATTTTAAGGAAGGGCCATCCTCGGGGCTTTTTGGAGCCTGCCTCGCTGTCCTGAGTGACCTTCCTCATACCGTCATCCCCATAACATCATCATTACAAATATGTGCTATACAACTGAAGGGACCTCTACAGGTAACCCTTGCTTCCATTTATATTCCCCCATTGCACAGTAATGACATTGAAACTCAACTTACGGATGCCATCAAACAGTTACCGCACCCATTCGTCCTGATGGGTGACTTTAACGCCTCCCACTCTTCATGGGGAGGAAACAAATGTGACAAAAGAGATAAAACAATTTTGGGAATCGTCCAAAAACTAAACCTCATCATACTTAACGATCACCGTCATACCAGGATAGATATCCATCACGGATCATCATCGGCCATTGACATCACGATTGCTTCCTGGGACCTCGCCCCCAGGTTGAGCTGGACAGTTGATAGTGACCTCAGAGGTAGTGATCATTTCCCCATCCACATCCGAACCCTGTCAAGAAACCCAAACATTCGTTTGCGCAGGAAGTGGATATACCAGTCGGCCGACTGGGAAGGCTTCGAATCCACAATCAACAGCTTACTTTCTGAACATGAAAGCTGCTCCGTGGAAGAATTTACCCACGCCATCTTTTTGGCGGCTGAACAAAATATCCACCGTACCAGTGGAAAACCCGGCCGAAAGGCTGTCCCATGGTGGAACGATGCAGTTGCACAGGCCATCAAAAGGAGAAGAAAATCCCTCCGTATCCTACGACGCCTTCCTGATGGAAGCGCTTGCAAAATGATTGCCCTAACCAACTTCCAAACGGCTAGAGCTCTAGCCAGGAAGGTAATAACCGAAGCCAAGCAAAACAGTTGGATGGAATTTCTTGATTGCATCAACCCTAATACTTCGACATCTGAACTTTGGAACAAGGTCAACTAACTTAGTGGCAAGAAAGCTTCAAATTGCTATTCCTTCGAGATTAATGGTACCTTCACCGAAGATCCAAGCATCATAGCCGACCACCTAGCCGAACACTTTGCCACTATTTCAGCCACCTCCAACTACACCAACGAATTCAAGGCTATTAAGGCGAAGGCGGAACTTAAAGTTTTTCCTCCTGCTTCGGAACAGGTCCACAAATACAACGATAAGTTCTCTTTGGACGAGTTGTTATGGGCAATAAAAATATCCAAAAGCAAATCAGCTGGCCCAGACGGAATCGAATATCCGATGATCAAGCATCTACCTCTTCATGCAAAAGTTCTACTCGTTCAGATATACAACGAATGTTGGACTAACAGCTATTTCCCAGATACATGGAAAACGGGCTTGGTAATACCTATCCCAAAGGTGAAGGAGAGTAAACGGACCGCGAACAACTTCCGTCCTATAACCCTCCTCAACTGCTTAGGGAAAGTCTTCGAAAGAATGATCAATCGAAGACTTAGGACGGCCCTTGAAGAATGCCAACTATTAGACCCAAGACAGCATGGCTTCCGCCGAGGTAAAGGTACGGGCACCTACTTCAGTCAACTCGATCATTTCCTTCAAGAAACTATCGAAAAGGGCCAACATAGCGAAATCGCTTCACTCGATCTAGCCAAAGCCTACGATACCACATGGCGTCATAACATTATCGATCAACTCCACCGATGGGGTTTTGAAGGCTCCCTCTTCAACATTCTTCGCTGTTTCCTCACCAATCGAGGTTTTCAAGTTTACTTCGGAGGAGTACTTTCGGATCACCGTTGCCTAGAAAACGGAGTACCACAAGGTTCGGTTCTATCAGTTTCCCTCTTCCTCGTTGCTATGCAGTCGGTTCTAGAGGTTATCCCTAAAACACCGAGGTACTGGCCTATGCAGACGATCTACTGCTGATGGCAAGAAATACTTTCCCAGAAATGGCCCGCAGAAGACTGCAGGAAGGAATCTCGGCGGTTAGTAACTGGGCAAATTCCATCGGGTTTAAGTTTTCGGCAGAGAAGTCTAATATAATGCACTGCTGCAAACGTAAAGGTCATAGGAAAAGGTTTAGAACATGTCTAATCAATGGCAGGCCTATTAAGAGAGTCAGCTCTGTCCGAATTCTCGGAGTGCTAGTTGACAGTAAACTATCTTTCGGACAACACCTCAGAAATGCTAAAGCTAGTATGAAGTGCCGCCTGCGGCTGGTGAAAGCTCTAGGTGGCCGATGCCGCTTGAGTTCTCGTAAAACCATCTACAACATAGGCAAAAGCATTATCTTCTCTAAAATTCGTTACGGCATCGAACTTTTCAGCCGTGCCTCTTGGGATCACTTGAATTACTTAAAGCCTGTCTACCATAATGTGATTAGATATGCATCAGGAGCCCTTCAGACCAGCCCAATAAACGCTCTGCTTGTGGAGGCCGGCGTAGTTCCTTTCGAACACTTCCTCACAAATATCCTAGCCACTAAAGCCATCCGGACGTCCGAGAAAGACCCGGATCTTCTATCCATTTACTCCAGAGCCAACATTTGGCTGCAAAATATTAGCCAAGTCACCCTCCCGACTATTGCCCCATTAAGCAGAGTCGGTCAACGCCCATGGCATGCACATCCGCCAAAGATCGACTGGTCAATCAAAAATGCTGTCAGGGCTGGGGAAGCCAGCAGCATTGTTACGGCCTGTTTTAATAACCACCTGCATAACAAGTATCACACCCACCACAAAATCTTCACAGATGGGTCTTTTGATGGAAACCTAACAGGGTTTGGAGTTTTTGCCAATAACACGGAGCTAAAATTCCAACTGCCTTCCATATGTTCGGTATACTCCGCGGAAATTGCCGCTCTCCTTGTCGCGACATCACTCTGTGATAACGACAGTAAAGTGGTGATCTTCTCGGATTCCTATAGTGCATTACGGGCGCTACAAAGCGACGATAGTAAACACCCTTGGATTCAAAGCATTGAGGAAAAAATTACAGGGAAGGACATCACTTTCTGCTGGGTCCCAGGGCACTGCGGAATCCAGGGTAATGAACAGGCTGATCGTCTCGCCAAGGAGGGTAGGCTCTCCGAACTATGGACCACCTCCCACCCAGCAAATGACACCATCAAATGGGTCATGCAATCCCTCAGATTGAGCTGGGAGAACAGTTGGTTTTTTTCCCGTGACCTCTTCTTAAGAAGGATCAAGAATACTACCCTTCCCTGGAAGGATAGTATTCTCCGATCTACTCAAGTATGTCTGACACGTTTACGTATCGGGCATACATCTTTAACACACAAATTTATCATGCGTAGATTGGAACCAACACTATGTGAGTCGTGCCATGTAAGACTCACGGTGGAACACATATTAATCACATGCCCAAAATTTAATGCTTCAAGAATAAAGTTTCAGGTTGCAGACACCAAAAGGACAGCACTATCGGACGACGCCGTCGAGCAAAAAAGGACCATCGAGTTCCTAAAGGATACAGGTTTATTCGATCAGATCTAATGTCAAATTACTAAATCTACCTATACTGATAAAACTACGTTTGTTTTCTCTTCTAATTTCAGCAAAAGATGAGCAGGTTTTTTACGCCCTTTTTAGAAGCGAGCTCGTCAAGCACACTAAAAGGGGCTTTTTCCCTGCTCCATTTGTTTGGTTGTGTTTTTGGCCCCAGAGCCGTGTAGGGTGCGGCGATACGACATACATCCATAGCGGTTACTAGGACTGAGTCGAGCGAGAGTAACGATTTTTGCAATAGTTTTTCTTAGTTTTCCTTCAGTTAAATTTCCCGCCCTCAAGGGCAAGAGACGAATGAACTCTCAGAGTTTAAAGTCTCTCTAATTCATTACCTGTACCTGTACCTGGATTTCTCATTCTCGTTCAACGCTCAGATCGGCAAACATCTGGGCTTCTAGTGTGCAGTGCTCTACAAATCAACCAACACCATACGGTAGAGGTGTGCAAATCAGCTCATCATGATGAACAGCTCTGATCATATCAGCTTATCTAAATGAGCTGTTCTTTATGAACAGCTCTTCAGCTCAGTTGTCAGTGCCGACTTTCAATTTGGGTCCCAAACTCGATAGCCACGAAGCCAGTTTGAAAATGTTAAAATTCAAATGAAATTTTTCACACCATATTATTAATTACTTGAAACACGTATTCCAGACTATTATTTACAACAGACTCGGCGAGTACAACATTTCCGACATTTTTACTGAGGCTTTACATTACAATAGAAAGTTTTCTTCAAAAAAAAAAAAAAAATCTTATGAGATTTTTGCACCGCCTGCAAACAAAGTGTTTTTCATTGAAATAGAATACTCATTTGATACACAGAAGTTAATTTTCATTAATAATTTGAATTTTAAAAACGTGTTCATTCTGCCTGAGAGCCAATTATTATTTTTGGCGCCCCCTAAACTGGTAAACAAAGCTCAATGCCGTCAACGCGAATATAACAGTTGAAAAGACGAGGGGCAAATGAAACTAAACTGATGTCTTAACACGAAGAGCGAGAGACGGTCAGTTCATTTGAATCTTACAGCTCACACACTCTCTTCAATTCTACAGCTCTTTTCTCTCCTTCATCATCATCAAAGTGAGCTGAAGAGCTGTTTGATTTTTTTTGCGAGCTGTTCCGCGTCAACTCACTTCAAAGAGTCGATTCTTCGGAACAGCTCATGAGCGGATGGCACATCTCTACCATACGGTGCGGCAAAGGAGAGCAAAGAAGAGGAAGCAGCGGAGAGCATCGAATTAAATCTAGTGTGCATTGCTGGTGCGCTTCTCTTCACATCAACAATTGGATGCGGCAAAGGAGGCAGAGGAGCGAAGTGCATTGCATCGCATCGTATCACACCCGCTATCCGTCGTTTAACTCGTCGTGGTGGTGCCAATCAAACCCTCGCAAATCGACGCACAGAAGCCGATGGCGCCAAAGTCAAGGAAAGCATCAGCGAATCCGTAAAAGCTACCGCTCCCAAAACTAAACTGCTACATCCGACTGAAACGCAGCAGATTCCGTACAACGCATTAAACCATTCCAGACCTTCTCAGGACTATCAAATTGTTTTGAAACAAAAGAGTTTATTTTACTGTTTTCCACTTACCACAAAAACTATATAAGATCGATCAAAAATACTGTTTATTTTTACATTTTCTACTAACAACTAACATGGATCGTATCACGTCAAAAACATACGTTTCATCAACCACCTTTTACTGGATTTGGCAAAAGAAGCGAAGGACATATGCATGCATGTATATAACGGAACGCTCCAGTCATACGTTAGGGACGAATGACCTTTGGGTTAAAGTCCCTTCAAAAACAAGAACGAACGATACACAGCCCGTATCAGACAAATACATGAAGGAATTCTATAAAATAATATTTTTGCGGTGCCTTTGCGCCAACTACACGGGCGAGTAGCACCATAGTAGCAAAAAATGTCGAAGTTCGTGACATCTGGTAGCAATATTTTTCTTCTTTTGCATTATAGAGACTTTAAACTTTACGTTCATTCGTCTCTAGCCCTGAGAAGGGCCCTTGCGAAGAAAACTAGTTCATACTCTTTCTCGACCTACCTTTAGAAAGACATTTTCATTGTCGCTCAGCACTCCTCAGCAAACGAGTCTGCTTTCGGCGGCACCAAGCGACGCCATGAGCAATATTCATTTAGGGAGGCAGATTAATCTCCCATCGAACTAGCAGGCCCGAAGGCAGTTTTGAATTGATAAAATTCAAATGTATTTATTTTTTTGACGTAGGATTACGTCTTTCGGGAACATATGGGGGTACTAATTGAAAATCGAATTTGTCCAATTTCAAACGGTTATTGCTCAGTCATTTCATGATGGATTGATGAGATTTTTGCGTCAATCGATATTGGCACTCCATAACAATTTTTTACATTGAATAAAATAATATATGTCATGAAAACTATCAAACAATCTAACTATCTCATCCTCTATCCTAACGGAAATACCCAGTCCTGATTATTCGAAATTGCGGCGGCTCATGTACTTACAATTATTGGTTAGTTGTTTCCTGATGGCTTTACGAAATATTTATAATATATAATATATATATATATATAATATAGTGCACCCGTGGCCGAGTGGTTAGCGTCTCACATTATCATGCCGGGTGTTCGGGTTCGACTCCCGTCCTGGCCGGGGGATTTTTCGTCAAAGAAATCTCTTTCGACTTGCACTGTGGTCACGCGTATTCTAGAGCTTGCCCCTCGGAATACATTCAAGGCGTGTTATTTGGCTTAAGAAATTTCAATAAGCATTAATAAATGACGCTAGTTAATGCATACGTTGAGACGGCAAAAGTTCCATAGGGAACGTTAACGCCATTTAAGAAGAAGAAGAATATATAATATTATATCAATCGATCTGAGCACTCCATAACAATTCATCACAATGGATGAAATAATATATCATACGAAACTAACTATCAAACAATCGAAAAATCTCCAAACGGAAATACCTCGTTTTAATTGTTCGAAATTGAAGATACGGAGAAATCATCCAATAAATCAAATACAAATACATTAAGTTAAAGGGAACTTTTGTTCCCACCGGAGTGTGTTCCCTAACAGAGACATTAAAATCAAGCTGCCTGAAATCAGCATATGAATACCCTCGTGGTAGAAAGTTTAACAAACGATGCGCACACATGGATAGTGCTCATTGTGACTAGCGTGGGCATTGCTGATTGCATATGTGCTGGTTGTCCGAGTAAATACCATCTCAAAAACATAGGTTTAGTGCAAGATGATATTTGTCGCTTTTGTAATGCCGAAAGCGAAACCTCGGAACATTTGCTCTGCAAATGCGGAGCACTAACAAGACGCAGACTTCAACACCTTGATAAGGCTATTCTGGAGCCCAAGGAAGTTTGGTCTGTGTCGCCGATCAGGACTATAAATTTTATCAAACAGATTATTCCTGATTGGCACCTATCTCGCTATAGCTTTCAGTCTACTTCTTCATCAATAAGCAGTAGATAAGCTTGAAGCGTAGTACAAAAAATGGGGCATACCACAATAGCTCAAACTAATGGACGGAGTGGTTCACACCCAACAAGGGAAAAAAAATGTGCTGGCGAATAAGTTGGGAGCCATTTACGATTTTTTTTTATTTTCGTTCCAATAAGAATCTGTCGATGGATTGATGAACTTACACTTGTGCTAGAAGTGTTACAATGCATAATCAGTCATTAATATGAAATTTCACGAATTGAAACATCAAATGAACTGAATAGAACTTATGTTTGATAGAATATAAATTAAATTTAAATTTAGAACTTTTTATGTTGTTTGCTTCGTGAAATTTCATATCAATGACCGATTATGCATTGTAAAACTTTTTTCTTGTAAATTTTTTTTCTCCCAAAGAAAGTTCATGCATCGAGAAAAATTGGTAAAATAAAGGAGTTCCGTGTTCCGTTGGGTTTGAAACGAAAATAAAAATGAATTGAATAAACACTCAAAAAGTAAAAATTATAAATGAAATTACCTTTTCCATTTCAAATATATATTTTCTCTATAATAAAGTAACACTTTTTTTAATGGTGAGAAAAATTGATAATTGTGTTCGATAATGATAATTATCATATATTACATTGATGAGTTTTTTTCTTCATTTCATCCATACATAACACAGGATCTATCTCGTTCAGAGCCACAAAGGGCGGCTTTCATCATATCTCATTCTACTTTGGCATCTTCTATCTTGATACGCACCATCCAATGACTAATCACTATCCTTCTATCATCATCACTCGGTTGTGAACAAACAATACCTAATAACCAGACAAAACGGCCCTATTCCGGGCCACCAAATCATTATCGAAGAGTTTCACAATGTAATTCTTCAAACATATCTAAAACAACAGATAGCCCAACGGAATCCTACGTCAACTATGCGGTCGTGTCTCGGACACAACCCTCCTGTGACTTTTTTGAACAGAAATCCATTTTCTCTTGAAGTCCGCCTCCGATTTGACAACATTTGGGTTCTTCCGGAGGGCCTGCTTCATAATCGCCCAATATTTCTCTATTGGGCGAAGCTTCGGCGCGTTGGGCGGGTTCATTTCCTTTGGCACGAAGGTGACCCCGTTGGCTTCGTACCACTCCAACACGTCCTTTGAATAGTGGCACGAAGCGAAATCCGGCCAGAAGATGGTCGGGCCCTCGTGCTGCTTCAATAATGGCAGTAAGCGCTTCTGTAGGCACTCCTTAAGGTAAACCTGCCCGTTTACCGTGCCGGTCATCACGAAGGGGGCGCTCCGCTTTCCGCAAGAGCAGATCGCTTGCCACACCATGTACTTTTTGGCAAACTTGGATAGTTTCTGCTTGCGAATCTCCTCCGGAACGCTGAATTTGTCCTCTGCGGAGAAGAACAACAGGCCCGGCAGCTGACGAAAGTCCACTTTGACGTAGGTTTCTTCGTCCATTACCAGGCAATGCGGCTTCGTCAGCATTTCGGTGTACAGCTTCCGGGCTCGCGTCTTCCCCACCATGTTTTGCCTTTCGTCGCGGTTAGGAGCCTTCTGAACCTTGTATGTACGCAGGCCCACCCGCTGCTTGGTATGCTAGACGAATGAACTTGACAAATTCAGCTTATTGGCGACATCCCGGACCGAACTTCTCGGATCACGTCTAAACTGCTTAACTACGCGCTTGTGATCTTTTTCACTGACGGAGCATCCATTTTTGCCGTTCTTCACCTTCCGGTCGATGGTTAGGTTCTCGAAGTATCGTTTTAGTACTCTGCTGACCGTGGATTGGACGATTCCCAGCATCTTACCGATGTCCCGATGTGACAACTCCGGATTCTCGAAATGAGTGCACAGGATTAATTCACGACGCTCTTTTTCGTTCGATTACATTTTTCCAAATTTACGAAAAATTGACAGTGAAGCATGGCCAACGTGATCTATACACTCTTATCTGATTATAAGCGAAAGCTGAAGATATAATTCCTAAAAATTAAATTTCTACAGCGTTTTTTCCGTGATGCAATTTGATGTGACACACCCTTTAGAGCATTATACCACTCCGACCATTAGTTTGATCTATTGTAGTGAAAGTGGTATAGTTTGGCATAGTATAGCAATAAAAAAGAAAATTGCTGCCAAAAATAACGTACTAATGTATGCTAGTAGAAGTAAGCAATTTTTGTGGTAGGGAATTCGGTTGAAAGAAATTCAAAGAGTATGATAAAATTTACTTATGAAAGTTATGTGTATCGTAAAAGAAATACTTACTTTCTGCCATTCTGAACCTAGATGCATTGGTGGTCTCAGTGCATTAAGTTCCTCTCTGGATTCCTTCAACTTTTCCTACACCGGGATTATATTAGAACTGCCTCCACAACGATCTCGAGCAATGTCTACGTTCGCTTCCATTGTTTCAAGGAGCCGTTCAAACTGGTGGTGATTTGGTTTTTTTTCTTCTACCACTCATTTTCAGCCACTGAAATATGCGCTGGAAGTAAATTCTGCATTGTAAGTTATAACATGATTAATGTAAATAATGCTGGATTGAACACTTACCTTGTATAGACAATTCTGGCAGCACCGTAAAACAAATGCTGATCAAAACAAACGAACATGTGTTGCAAATTGCATATATTGAAGCGTTTCTGAAATGTTTCCCAAAGGAAAGTATCAGGGACGCAAACCAAAACAAAATAATTCTCTGAAGATATGCAACAAGCGAACCAAACAACTCGAAAAGTTCTGACACATGCATCGATAGTTATCACTCGCTCGGTGCTATCGAATTGCTCGATTTCTATGATAGTAAAATAGAGCTAACGAGCAAAATTCTTATCGCCTCGATTTCTATAATAGGGCCCTTTGTCGTCTTCTAGTCTAGATGGGATCTCATTAACAAAGTTTCCAGAAAAGGAAAATGCACGATCAGAGTCCAATGATGTTGGGCTTACAGTACGAAGAGCATGGAATACCATTGTCATGTATTTGCCTCTGATGCCCTCTGTACGAAAACTCTTGTCCGAGGGCTTTCATCAATCCGTTTAGACATTTAGCTTGGGCCGGATGTTGATACCATTGATTATTGCAATCGTCGTTCAAGTTTTTCTTTGATGCTCAACTGTTCTGCAGGTTTCGCATCGCCCAGTGGACGCTTTTCCTCATGTTGTCCAGCTACTGAATCAATATCATCATTGTTATAAAAAGATAGATTCTACGTCTAGAAGAATGAAGTGTGTTTTACGATCTAATAAAGTTTTAATTTGTATATTCCATTTACGCCTTGTAGTTACATTATTTGGAAAATACAACAGTGGCGACGAGTTCGCGTGTTAAACTTCGTTAGTTAGTTCGCGAGATGACCGCGATTTTACTATAATCACGTCCCCGCCGCGGAAGAGAATTAAACACTCATTCAGCACAATGGAGGAACAGCAGCACATGGAGCAAAATGCGGGAATCAATGCACCCGGTTTCATTCCTCAACAAAATGGACACCCAACACAGCAGCAGCAGCAACAACAACAACATCATCATGGGATGCCATCACACTCTTCACCTCCACAAGGTCCAACCTTCCAGCAGCCTGTTTCTACCGATGCAATCATCGTGCAAATTCTACAACAACTAAGACAGCAACAAGCTGTCACAAACCAACTTCTTCAGCGACAACAAGAATCGAGCCAGTATCAGCAAGGTTTCATGCAACAACAAGAACTTAACGCCATGTCATCAATTCAAGTAAACGTTCCCCCGAATCCAGAGGTTATTTTAGATTCACTAGCAGCGAACATAAAGGAATTTCTATATGATCCCGAAAATCACAGTACTTTCGCCGCTTGGTATGCCAGGTATGAGGATCTTTTTGCAAAAGATGCTGCGCGAATAGACGATGGAGCTAAAGTCAGGTTACTTCTACGGCGGCTAGGAACAAACGAACATTACAGATACATCAGTTTTATTCTGCCGAGTGTACCGAAAGACTTTACGTTTGCAGATACGATAAGCAAATTGAAAGCACTATTTGGAAGCAGAGAATCAGCAGTCAAGAAGCGATATTCTGCTCTTACAATCACAAAAACATCCCTCGAAGATTACGTTACCTACGGTTGTCGAGTAAATAAAATGTGTGTGGAGTTCGAGCTTTCGAAATTATCGGAAGAGCAATTTAAATGCCTGATCTTCGTGTGCGGGTTAAAATTAGAGTGCGATGCAGAAACAAGAACAAGATTGTTAACCAGAATAGAGGATAATAGTGATGTCACATTAGAGTCTTTAATGGAAGAATGTCAGCGACTAATCAATTTGAAAAGTGATGCAGCAATGATAGAAGGCGTAGGAGGTCAAGTTCATGCAATCAAAAGAAATCCAGCGTATCGAAATCTAACAAGGCGACAGCACTCCAGTGAACAAACTAAAAATCATCCCCAACGCAATTTCCATAGATCATCTGGTCCCAAAACTCCGTGTTGGAACTGCGGAGCGATGCATTACTCCAAGTATTGTAAATTTCGGAACCAGCGATGTACAGAATGCAAGCAGCTGGGGCATAAGGAAGGGTATTGTTCTAGCGCGAAACGATCTTTGAAGAAACCAAGTCAACGGAACGAGAAACACTATACCAACACCATCACATTATCCGTCGACTGCGTTCGAGGTAAACGTCGTTATGTGTGGATAAAAATTAACGGAGTATCAACGCGTCTACAATTAGACACTGCATCGGACATAACAATTATATCCGAGGAAGTTTGGCGGAATATTGGCGAACCAAAAGGGAAATCAACAATGCAAAAAGCCAAGTCAGCAACAGGTGAGCGGTTACCTCTCCTATTGGAATTCGATTGTGAAGTCAGCCTCAACGAATCAACATATAGCGGTCAAATATATGTCTCCAAGACCCCGCTTAACCTCCTGGGAATCGACATCATAGATAAGTTGAATCTCTGGTCATCACCGATGGATAATTTTTGCAATTATATCGGCGGCAATCTGACGGAAACATCATCCCTCAAACAAACGTTCCCGAAGCTTTTCAGTGATACATTAGGTATGTGTACAAAAACAAAAATAAAATTAACGCTCATTGAAGGAAGCAGACCAGTCTTCCGACCGAAACGTCCAGTTGCATACGCCATGTTAGCTACGGTTGATGATGAGCTTCATCGATTGGAACAGTTGAAGATAATTTCGGCTGTTGACTATTCAGAGTGGGCTGCTCCGATTGTAGTGGTACGAAAAGCTAGCGGACGTATTCGAATATGTGGTGACTACTCCACAGGGTTAAACCACTGCCTTCAATCACATCAGTACCCTTTGCCGTTACCAGAGGATATTTTCTCAAAGTTCTCGAACTGCGATATCTTCAGTCAAATTGATTTGACGGATGCCTTTCTACAAATGGAAGTGGAGGAAAGCTCTCGGAAATTGTTAACAATAAACACTCATCGCGGGCTGTACCAATACAATAGAATGCCACCAGGGATCAAAGCAGCACCTGGGGCTTTCCAGCAGCTCATTGATACTATGCTAGCTGGATTACCAAACTGCGCAGGGTATTTAGACGATGTAATCGTTGGAGGAAAAAACACAGAGGAACATCATCGCAATTTATATGCGGTTCTGCACCGTATTCAAGAATACGGATTCACTATTCGTCCAGAAAAATGCTCGTTTGGGCAGAAACAAATTCGCTACCTAGGCCATCTTCTGGACAGACAAGGGATACGTCCAGATCCAGGAAAGATAAAAGCAATAAACAACATGCCAGCTCCCAAAGATATCACCGGTGTTCGTTCATTCATGGGAGCCATAAATTATTATGGGAAATTCGTTCCCAATATGCGAAACCTACGTTTTCCATTGGATAATCTGCTTAAAAGCGGATCCACCTTCAAATGGACCGCGGAATGTCAACAAGCACTGGAAAAATTTAAAGAAATTTTATCATCGGATCTACTTTTGACACACTACGATCCCAAACTAGAAATTATAGTTTCGGCAGATGCATCTTCAATTGGTATAGGAGCGACTATTTGTCACAAATTTCCCGATGGCAGCATTAAGGTCATACAACATGCGTCGCGAGCACTCACAGAGACTGAGCAGAGATATTCACAACCCGATCGAGAAGGACTTGCAATTGTTTACGCGGTAACTAAGTTCCACAAATTTGTTTTTGGAAGACGGTTCCGGCTCCAAACGGATCACGCCCCTCTGTTACGAATATTTGGATCAAAAAAAGGAATACCTGTTTACACAGCTAATCGGCTCCAGCGATGGGCACTAACTTTACTGTCATACGACTTTGCACTAGAATACGTTTCAACTGATAAATTTGGCAATGCGGACGTGTTATCTCGTCTGATAGACCAACATATTAAACCTGATGAAGATTTCGTTGTAGCCTGTGCCAGTTTAGAAAATGACCTCAGAACAGTGGCAATGAATACCACTAGCAATTTACCCCTCAGTTTTAACATGATCAAAGATGAAACAAGAAAGGATTCGATACTTTATAAATTATACCGTTTCATACAGAATGGCTGGCCTAAAAATCGATCTGATATCAAAGACTGGGAAATGCAGCGATATTTCGATCGTCAAGACTTTCTATCAATAGTAAACGGGTGCATAATGTTCAGCGAAAGATTGATCATCCCAAAAGCATTCAGGAAGCGGTGTCTTACACAGCTCCACAAGGGTCATCCGGGTATACAACGGATGAAATCTATAGCGAGAAGCTACGTGTATTGGCCAGGCATAGATGAGGAGATAACCAGTTATGTAAAGACATGTGATAGCTGCGCGTTAGCAGCGCGATCACCACAAAAGGTGGCTCCAGAATCGTGGCCAAAAACTACATTACCATGGCAACGAATTCACATTGACTTTGCTGGTCCTCTTGAAGACACATATTATTTGATCGTAGTAGATGCTCATAGCAAATGGCCAGAAATATATCCTACGCTGAAGATCACAACAAGTGAAACAATCCGTTTGCTGCGCTCATTGTTTGCAAATAAAGGTATGCCAGAAACACTCGTGTCAGACAATGGAACACAGTTTTCCAGTGTACTTTTTGAACAGTTCTGCTATGAAAATGGAATCAATCATTTGAAAACAGCCCCATATCATCCACAATCGAACGGACAAGCCGAACGATTCGTGGACATTTTTAAGCGTGCCATAAAAAAAATGAAGGGAGGAGACAAAGATATTAATCAGATTTTAGACACTTTTCTCCTCACGTATCGCACGACACCAAATCCGAATGTACCAAGCGGGAAATCTCCCGCAGAAGAGATGTACAAAAGGCCAATAAGAACATCTCTCGACTTGTTACGAGTACCATCTTATTCCGAATCACCAAAAATTCAGCATGATCTCAACACATCAAGATCGTTTAAATCAAAAGATCCGGTCTACGCAAAAGTATACGCAAGCAATAAATGGAGATGGGCAACTGGTACTGTTATGGAAAAACTAGGCAGCGTTATGTATAATGTGTGGGTGGATGATAGAAAAATGATCCGTTCGCACATCAATCAACTTAGGAGACGATCAACAGCAGAAACGACCAAGAAACAACAAATGGATCGCTCCAACTTACCGCTGAGCATATTACTATATGAGTGGGCCCTGCCGAAGTCTACCTTGAGTACGAGCAATTCTACAGCTGGGCCATCGATTGAAGACGAACCACAAGCTCAAGCTCAGCATATGTTACACTCCATAGAACCATCATCTTCGCCATCGAACGGATCCATACCGTCTGATTCTTCTCCATCTACCTCAACCGATTTCCAATCAGCAGCTGAATCTTCACCTGTGGTTCAGATTCCTCGACGCTCTTCGCGCAATCGAAGACCGCCTCAGAGGTTCCAACTGTACCACAGATATTGAAAGGAGAGATGTTGGGGACAAGTGGTCACCCTAGCAGATATTTACCATTGGACTCGCCATGACAGCTTCGTCTGTCATTTGGATGACGTCGTGTGGAACAAAAGAGGAGTTGTTATAAAAAGATAGATTCTACGTCTAGAAGAATGAAGTGTGTTTTACGATCTAATAAAGTTTTAATTTGTATATTCCATTTACGCCTTGTAGTTACATTATTTGGAAAATACAACAATCATCGTCAAATTTTATGAAGTCAGGAACAATTTCAAATGCCTGCTGGAACAATGCAGTCCGTGACGTTTGATAGAATACGCCAAAGTTATCATTAACTGTGCCACGAGCACAAGCAGAATGATAATTCATATACGGGAACAAATCGGCATATACGAAGCGTGTTTTTGCAATCCTTCCAATCAGAGCCTCAAGCAGCTGCTTCGAAAAATATTGATGGTTGCTCCGACAGCTGTTCTAGCATAAATTGCAATCTGACGTCAGTTTCATAAAGGGTGTATTTCTTCCGCAATAGCAGTTCAACAGCGACCAGAACTCGTTCGAAAGCATCAACCAAATCCTTTATCGCTCTCAGTTCTTTATCGTTGAAGCTTATCCTGTGTTTCGTTTTCAATTCCGAGCAGTGATTTTTGAACTGAAGTTCGAAAGTCGTAAAATCGGCGCAACACTACCAGTTGTGTTTTTTTGATCTTATTGATTTTCGAGTTATATTTCAAAGCGGCACAAAGGCAAATATTATTTATGGGGTAAAAGTAGAAATTATTGATTGTAAAATTACCGGTATTATATAATTACCGATAAAACCGGTTAGCAATGAAAACAAATCGTGGTTTGAAATATATGTGTCATGGGTGCCGCAAGCAGCAAGTTAGCTACAATGATGTGATGAAAAAATGCAATGAAATTCTTGGAAAATTCAGTGAAAGTGTGCAAAAATGGGAAGAAAAATTGGACAGAAGAATGAAAGATATGGAAACGTGTGTGAGTTTAAAAATTGAAATGGAAGTTGGAAAATTAGCGAAGGAAATTAGTAGAATGGCAGAAGAAAATAAGGAGAAATTTAATCAATTGGGTTCGAGTGAAACTGAATGGGAGAGAGCAAGAAATCAAACAAATGAGCCAGTGGGTGATATTGTTACTCCGTCTGGTCCAAGTAGCAATCTTCGATCGCGGAAGAGACCTAGAATTGAGGACCTTCATGTTCCTATTCCTGGGGAAAATAAAGTAAATGAAGCAAGGCGCACAACTTATGCTGATATGGTGAGGAGCGAGAGATCAACTCCAAAGCAATGGAAAAGCAGAGAGCCTGTAGTGATAGTTCGATCGAAGGATGTGAAACAATCGGCGAAAACCACGAAGCAGAGTTTGAAAGAAAAAATCGATCGCTCCGCAAATCAAATTAATGCTGTACGTGAGGGGCGGGATGGCTCTGTCATTCTGGAAGTGAAAACAGGGGAAAATGTTAGTTCTTTGGTGAATTCGGTTAAAGAGAAATGTGGGGGAGAATATGACGTCATCGTCCCAAAACCAATGCGACCAAGACTAAAAATTATAGGAGTGTCTGATGAGTTGAATGAAGAACAGTTGATCAAAGCTTTGGAGGAGCAGAATGATTTACCGAAGCGGTTTGAGTTCAAGTTGATAACACGCTATAAAAATCACTTCTCATTCACGTTTGTTGTGGAATTCGATGCCAAGAGTCACGAAGAACTTCTCAATTTAGGGAGAGTGAATGTCGGTTGGGAACGATGCCAGGTTGCAGAGTGTTTTGGAATCATACGGTGCTTCAAATGCTGTGATTTCAATCACAAAAGCACGATTTGTCCAAATTCTGAGACCTGCGCAAAATGTGCTGGTGCCCATAAAACAGGCGAGTGCCAATCGGAAACAGTTTGCTGCGCCAACTGTGATAGAATGAATAAAAGTCGGAAGTTAAATTTGTGCACGAAGCATTTTGCATACAGCAACGAATGTGCTGTTTATAAAAAACTGGTTGCTAGAAAACGACAGCTGCTTGAACGAAACCAATAGCAACTAATGGTTACGGAAGATTATCATCCGGTAATCTATCTAAATTGTGGTGGATTATCTACAAATTTCGTTGAAGTTCGTCTTCTTGTAGAAACCCTGAAACCAAAACTGGTTATGATCAATGAAACACACGTCACTGAAACCATAGGAGATGATCATTTCCAGATCAATGGATACAAAATAATAAGTTGCTACTCGGACTCAAGACATACCGGTGGTGTCATGATGTACGTCCATTCTAGCTTGAGACATCGACTAATCTTCAGAGAGCAAGCCGACAAAAACTGGATCGTGGCGATTGAGATCCTGAATGGTATGAAGCCCGGTCATTATGGAGTCTTATATCATTCACCGGGAGCAAGCGATTCGATATTTCTGCGAATTTTGGAGGATTCGTGGTTGGAAGAAATCGTTGATCTGTCCAAATTGCAAACTGACGTGAAAATTAAGTGTTGGAAAAACTATAGCCGTACTGCCCTTTTGAATTTATTAAGGGAAAAATTGTCAGAAGTAGTGAGTTTAAACAACTTCCATGAGAAAGCTAGCGGCTTCATTGAAGTAATGAAAATATGTGTTAATCAACTAGTGGTTGTCAAGTTTGTTAAATTGAAAAAGACGGGTGGGTAATGTCGGGGACATAACCGGAGTGACGTAGGACTATACAAAGGGGACAGCTTTTGCTAAATATATATTTTAAATATATTGTTTTATTTTCTTCTCCTACGTGAATACCTATCTACCTGAAAAATGGATTAGTTTACTGTTTACTCTTTATGAATATGTTGATGGTTCTGAAAAGAACCTTTGGTGTTGTGTTTTTGTTATCACTCGATATTCCCATCTTGTTCGGTTAAACCTTCCTGTTTAGCTATTGCGTTTGCCACTAGCCACAGCTTTCACAGTTGGAAAATTTCTTCCCATCCAGCTTGTGACATATTGTTCAGTAAATTACATTTAATGCGACTTTGCCACTCACTGAAACTAATTGTTGCCTTGCCGAACCGAAGCTGCTCTGTTCTTGATGCGGGTTTTCTGATTGTCGTGAGCAGCTTTGCAAGCAGACTCGAGCACTCCGACGGCCGAAACTCTATAATCGCTGTTAGGTATACTGGTGCTCCGGCACCAATCCGTTCGGCCTAGTTACCCTTGCGGAGCAATCAGTGAATGCGGCCAACAGGGAACTGGAGACCTGCACGGTTCGAGTGAGACTTTGCCTTTCCCTTAACTTGTCCTCCTTTGTTACGTCCACGATGCCGATGCCGTACGGGTTTACGGTTTGAAAGAAAATAAGATATTTTTTTGAGGTCCGCGTGTTTTATACTCTAGCGCAATTTAAGAATTGGTGAAAATCAATAAGCTCAGAACAACTGCCAAATTCACATACTCATCATATCCTAGCAAACAAATTATGAAAAAATCAATTTGTGTTTTATTATTATTTTGGATAATGTTTTAGAAAGCATTGAACTGTATTTCCTAAACTCTTTTTTGGAAGGTTTAATGGCCCTGAAAAGCGCCTTGTTTTATGGAATGGTTCCAATTTAGAAAACTTAGTACTCGTGGTTTTGAAAAAAAACCATTTCGAACGCCCTCGATGCCGCCTTGTTCTGGATTTGCCACCAAAGCAGTTTGTATAAAGAACAAACTTTTTTCTTCTGCTACCTGATGTCGTTTTGCGATTGCGTTTGCCACTCGCCACTCGCTGCAACTGCCTGTTGTCTTGATGTCCACCTAACCGAATGTGTTCTGCTCCGAATGCGGGTTTGCTTATCGTCGCGAGCAGCTTGCCAGCTAACTCGATCACTTCGGCGGCCGAAACTATATAACGCCGGCTAGGTGGACTGGTGCACTGGTACTAACGCACTTGGCCTAGCTACCATTGCGGGGAACTCCAGAGCAACACGGTTCGAGCGGGATTTTGCCTTTCCCTTCACTTTTCCTCCTTTATCATGTCCAGACATGGCTGCTTGGGTTGGTTTGTTGATGTGTTGTGATGCGAACCGATGTGGTGTACGGTTTGAATGAGAATGATCGTTACGGAAGGAAGGAAGGTGTTGTATTATAGAGACTTTAAACATTTGCAGTTCATTCGTCTCTAGCCTTGAGAAAGGCCCTTTGAAAACTCTACTCTACTCTACTCCAGCGCTACCACCTCCGCCCTCTTGCCTTGAGAAAGGCACTCGATCCCTCGCCGTCCAGCCCGTCCAGCAACGATGTTGTCCAGTCGGTGTCCACACAAAGAATGATCGTTACGGCAGCGGAGCGGGGATTTTTAAGCTGACTGGCTGGCTCGAGAATTACGCATGTGTGAGACTGCGACCAATGTTTCGTTCATTTTTTCTTTTTCCTTTCCAATCGTGCTTCATTCTATTTCGCTGCTGCTCTGGTTGCCCGTTTTGGTCGGTACGATTTGAGGAGCACAAAATGGACCAATCAAAAATGGGCACATAGTGCATTTTGACAATGCTTGATATTTGACAATTATTCAATTATTTATCTCAAGAAAAATGAAATATTATTCGTTATGATAGATGCGTAGATATATTTCCTATCAATTGATGCAAAAACCTTTGCGATCTATTGAGAAATGCTCGAGTTATAAGCGTTCCAGATCTTGCATTTTTTCCTACTTGTTCAGTGCCTAGATTTCCATTTCACCCCCTATATCTTCCGGTTAGACGTAGTCCTACGTCAAAACACAAACAAGTGGTACACCGTAGAGTTACAGCGAATGAAGCGAAAACGAGATGCTACATATAGAAAATTCCTCCAACAACGCTCTGACCAAGCTTGGCAAACATACAAAGTCCACCGGAACGAATATGCATGTACACTGAAGAGAACAAGGCATGAATACGTGCAGCAATCGATAGAAGTAAACAAACATAACACCAAAGAGCTATGGAAGATCTTGAAAAAAATGATCAAACCTAAGCTAGTCCACCCTCAAGCTATTAACTTTAATGGAGAAGAAGTGAGTGACGAGCAGGTCATTGCTGAAACGTTCAACGAATATTTTGTGAGTAGCATCGAGGATATCAGTGACTCAATAGATGAGGTAGACGAACCATTAGAACTGACAGAAAATTTCACTGGTAGTAAGCTGTCGAAGTTTCAATCAATCACTCTTGAAAAACTCAAAACGGTGGTTTGGTCGCTGGAGGAAAAATCAGGATCTGATGAGATCAATTCCAGAATCTTGAAAGATGCATTTGAAGCTATTGAAGTACCCCTGTTAAATATTATAAACGACTCTTTGGCCACTGGAAATGTACCTGACTCATGGAAAGAATCGGTGGTAGTGCCCATCGAGAAGGTGAATGGAACAGTGAAAGCAGAAGAACATCGCCCGATAAACATGCTTCCAGTGTACGAGAAAGTGTTGGAGCTAATCGTCAAGGAACAGTTGCTGGAATACATTGTAGTAAACGACCTTCTAGTTCCTGAACAATCTGGATACCGTGAGAAACATTCTTGTGACAGTGCTTTAAACCTAGTCCTTGTAAAATGGAAGGAGACCTTCGAGAAGAAGCAAAATGTGATTGCGGTGTTTTTAGACTTGAAAAGGGCTTTTGAGACGATATCGAGAAGAAAACTACTGAACACTCTTACAAAGTATGGTATTACTGACACTGTTCTACAATGCTTTGTATCCTACCTTGACAGTCGAACTCAAAGGACCAAGTACAATTCTGTGATATCCAATACCAAAGAGACAAATATTGGTGTGCCTCAAGGCAGTGTGTTAGGTCCTATTTTGTTTATTTTATATATTAACGACTTAAAGAGAATACTAAAGCACTGTGATATAAACCTATTTGCCGACGATACTGTGATATACATTTCTTCCGACAATGCTATTGCTGCTACTGAAAAATTGAACTGTGATCTTTCAAACTTGGCCAAATGGCTGAAATTTAAGAAATTGAAGCTGAACATTGACAAAACAAAATACATGTTAATTAGCAATAAGTCAGTGTATAGTGAAAGTGTGAATGTGACGATTGATAATCGTTTGTTAGAACGTGTTTGTGAAATTAAATACTTAGGTGTTATAATAGATGATAAACTAAGCTTCAAAACCCATATTGACCACACAGTGAAAAAGATTGCGAAGAAGTTTGGAGTTCTCTGTCGACTAAAGAAAGATTTATCGCAGTGGAGTTTGATTCACTTGTACAAAGCCCTGATATCACCGCACATAGATTTCTGCCCATCAATCTTGTATCTCGCCAATGATCAGCAAATGCGTCGCCTCCAGAAAATCCAAAACAAGATCATGCGTATAATCCTGCAATGCGATCGAAGGACTCCCGTTCTGTTGATGCTTCGAACACTCCAATGGCTCTCAGTAAAGCAACGCGTGACGTATCTCACGCTACTACTGATACACAAAATTGCAAAAGGTTCAGCTCCAGCATACTTGACGTCCAGGATAATAAGAGGAAGGGACATCTACCGATATAGTACAAGATCTGCTAATAACATCCGTACGGCATCGTTTCTGCTAGCAAGCACTCAGAATTCACTGTTCTACAAAGGGATAAGGCTTTATAATATGCTACCGGTACAAATGAAAGAAGCTAGTGTGAATGAGTTCAAACGGAATTGTGTGACATTTGTCAGAACTAATGTGGCTTTGTAAATAAGTGGTTGTGTTTGCGTTTGAACTGTTTTGTTGAAATGTAAAAATATGATGATGCAGCAAAAAAAAAAAAAAAAATTTAAAAAAGGTTTTGATGGACGTACATAGGAATCAAAGACAATGCAAGGACATTAGCTTTCAAAGAAATTAATTTAAAATTATCTTTTTAGATAAATTTGCCCAAACATATAAATTTCCATGTACGGGGTAAGTGGAGTATCAGTATTCAATATCGAGAGGGGCGTGTTCGGATCACAACCAGCTGCCACTAACCAGCTTAATTTTATTTAATTTATTGTACAATAAATTGGGCTTAGTAACAATGCTTCTTTGATTTTTTTCTTTTCAGTGTGTGTGTGTGTGTTTGTTTGTTTAGAGGGTATTTTTTACAATTCTATTTTCACTTTAGCTGTGGGTTTTCCTCTCTTTCTTTTGACCAATACATCATTTCATCGATAAATCTAGAAGATAATAATGTAATCTTTCACCACTGCCGCCGTGTTTCCCCTTAAGTACTTCTATTTTCTTTACTCTCGATTTCTCATTATTAGATTGTTTAATAATTACTTTATTCGGCAATAATTAATCTGCATTTGCCTAATCTGCTTTTCTTTTGTTGCAAATGCGGGTGTCTCGTTTTTATCCATCTTCCATTAAAGTAAGGTAGCAATAATATTTCACAAAATATATTTTATTTTATGTTTCTAGCTTATTAATTGTGTACGCGCGTGTGTGTGTGTATGCGTGGGAGTGTATGCTTGTTTGAAGTTTATGTGTGTGTGTGAATATGACTACAACGTTTGGCGGCTGTTGAAACAAGTTTCAACAGGGCTTCCCTTTTGTTTTGCTTGAATTTTGAATAGCTTTAATTTTAGAAAGTAATTTGAGAACATCGCTGGTTCACTATCCTGTTGTTTGCTTATCTATTATATTGGTTTTGTCTTTGATTTACGCGTAATATTTCTTTCTCCTTCTCATAAGCTGGCTTAAAGTTTTCTCTTGGATACCTCGTCGGAATCGTTTGACTTAAAATTGCAGCCGACGTACTTCTGTTAGTCAGCAAAAATGAAGCAGTTTAACGTTGAGGGACAAATAGTCTACTCTTTGCTAGGTTTTTGTCTTTAAATTTCTTGAAATATGAACTACGTTTTTGCTTTCTTTTTTTTGTGGGCGATGCGCTTTTTGTTTTTTGTTTGTTTGTTTCTATCTTTACTTACCTAAAGTGCATTATTATTCTCATATTAGTAGCGTGTATATGTGCATAGTGCAAAGTACACAAAACACAATTCAAAACAAGCATTCCCTACTCATTGTTTGCCTCTTGTCTTCTTCATTCATAAACTAGCTAATTTCCACAGCAAAATGCCCTAATGTGTTTCCTCGGATTAATCTAATTTTGCTCCACTAAATGTACACCAACACCACAACCTAAGGATTAATGAAATGCGAACGTAAAAACTATTAAGTACTTTTACTGTCTTCTCAAAGAAATAACCACTCTTCAGTCTAGGGTTTGCCTTTCGTGTTGAACAGAACGAACTCGAAGTCTTTTAGGTTAAGTATAGCTGTTCTTAGGCAGGAATGTACTGAGCGAAATGACGGACGAAATCTGTATTTTTGGGAAGGACTAGTTCCGTGCCCTTTAAGTACACAATAAACGGGGAAAGCTTTGCCAGCATGAATATTAGCTCACAGCATTTTAATTTAGCCAGGATTCCAACCTGAGCTCCAATTTCAACGCGTCCGATTGCTGTCTCTCTTTCTGAACTATCTGCTGTCTCTGTCGTAAGTTTTTCTTGCGTTTTGCTCCGAAAATGGAAAAATTGCACACGTTGCATTTCCGTTGAGTAATAAACTGAGCACTTTGAGCATGTAGTTTTTTTTTGTTAACATTTTACGGACCGTTCACGGGTTTTCTCGTTTTTGCGTTCCTTCTTTACGGACTTGTGTGAATGTAGCGGACAAAAGTATTTATTGCGTGCAAGTTTCTGTTCAACGTCTTGCTAGATTTAATGAACAATGAATTATTTCAGTTGAATTCAACTGATTGTTTATCAATTTATCAAATCATGCTCATTAAATAGAGAATTGAATCATTCTTCTTTCCACATAATTCTTTTTTGACGTAGGATTACGTCTTTCGGAAACATATTGGGGTACAAATTGAAAAACGAATATCGATCGCATCGTGAAAAATGTCCAATTTCAAACGCTTATTGCTCAGTCATTTCATGACGGATGGATGAGATTTTTTTTACTTGATCGTGACAGGAAATGTTATAGACTGAAACGTGAATTTTGAAAATAAAAAAAAAAGTTGTTCGAATAGAGTTATCGAAGTTATTTGATAGAGAAATATTTTACCTATCTTCTAGACACAATTTTATTAATCGAAAAAGGGTCTGAGAAAAGTTATAGGCCAAGTGGCATGCGTGAAATTTATTATTTTAAAGAAAATTGAAATAAAAAGTTATTTGAAAGGACCCAAAACACATTTTTGAGATAATACTCATTGGATAGAGAATATTTTCGTCCATCTTCAGCCAAATTTTCGTTGACCGGAAAAGAGTCTAAGAAAAGTTATGGGCCAAAATGCATACAAAGTTGTAGGAGGGAAATTAATAAATTTAACGAAAATTGAAATACAATTTTTTTACACTCGAGAAGAAAATTGAAGTGCGAAGAGTGCGAAGTCGAAATTTTTAGGCGATTTCTGAAATGCTTTGAAATCGTGAAATATCAACGCATGAAGATGGGATATAAATCACTTTGAAGCTTGATGTATTTAGACGGAATGTTTTACAGAGAAATTTGTATCTCGATGTAGTAGAACAAATTATCGGGAAGAAATGAGAAAATAGATTTCAGAGTTTTTTCAAAGACAGCAAAACCTGTTCGAGCCGTTCGCCTCGAATAAATTTCTCTCAGTGCATCAACAAATGCAACCAGCTGAATTTATTAACACATCGCTGCACGCAGTACCATCATGACAGCAAGAAACTGCAGCCGCACGAGGCGAGGAGGAAACAGCGTTGCAAATGTTCCAGTTTGAACTGGATTCTTCCAGTTTTTTTTCACTCGATCCAGTCAAACAGTTAAACCCTAAAATCTTCCAGTTTTTTCAAATATTATCCAAGTTAACATCCGAATCATCATTTGCCACACCAAACGAATCATGCGGTATAACGATATCTAAACACAGCGTTCGATTTCCAGGAAACCAGCCCGTCAACAGCGCAAGATTGTTTTGTTTATATTTCAAGGAATCAGACCCGCGATAGGCGCGCGAATGCTAGCATAAGCAATTTATGTAAACCTAGAATTAAGACAGAATAAAGAACTTCACTTCTGTTTCGACCGTCAAAGGAAACACTTGAGTTTTTTAAAAAACCCGAATTGACCCCTCCGGTCTTAACTGGCGCCCGAATAGGGACCTTTTTCTAGTAATTGTATAAGTGTTTAATCACGAAGCCGTCTTGAGCCACCGATAAGGAACCCAGAGTCCGGATTCAACTCTACTCACTGTTAAACCAGTCGACTTGAGGCTGTGGGACACGGCGACTAGGCGCACTAGGAAGGACAACCCGCTACCCGCATTGTGGCCAAAGAAGTTGCATCGCTGCCACCGACAGGAAAATGCAAACCCTGCTTCTGCTATTGTGAGTATTCACCTGAAAGAAACTAAGTTAAGGAGTAAAAGTGAAAGTGAAGTATTTATAATTTTTTTTTATTTATTATTTTTTTTTTTTAAATATAAAATGGAAAATCAAAACCCAATCATACATCCTGCACGCCTATTTTTAGGGAACGCACCTTCTGCTCCCGAACAGCCTCAGGCAACGCAGAGATATTCTATTGACACCTCTGTTAGCTTCTTGGACAGAGGAAAAATTCCCAACATAGTAAATAACTTGCCAGATTTCAATGGAAATGCGCGAGAATTATCCACCTGGATTCTCGACGTAGAAGATTGCCTTGAACTTTTTAGTGACTTTCGAAATAGCTATGAATACCACCTGATTCTAAAAACCGTGAGACGAAAAATCAAAAACGAGGCAAATGACATTTTGGTTTCAAACAACACACCAAATGACTGGAATGAAATCAAAGAGGTCTTACGTTTGTATTATGCTGACAAACGTGATCTCATGACACTCGATAATCAATTAAAAGCGATGATTAGAAAACAACACGAATCTATAGAAACTTATTACAGTAGAGTGCGTGAAATGATTACGCTTATAAGTTCAGCCATCTCTACTGATGAGGCATGGAAAGGGCATGAAGTTGCTCTAATCAAGTTATATAACATGATGGCCCTAGATACGTTTATTCGAGGTCTAGGGGAACCATTATCTTTATTCTGCAAAAATTACAAACCCCAATCTCTTGCATCGGCGTACCACTACTGCGTGGAGTTTTTAAATTTAAACGCTCGTAATGCACCCTTCAAATCGTACCCTTTGACCCCAGTGCCAGCGCCTCGAGGAAATATTCCAGTAGCACCACCAAAACCAATTCCCACAACTAGACATGTGCCGCTCCCTCCTCCCAGGAACAACTTTCAACATCCTCCAGCGAATTTTAGAAACCCATATCCTTTCCAAACTCACATTCAGAATAAACAGCCATATCAATTTCAAAACCAACAGCAAATTCCTTTCCGAGCACAGCCTAATGTGTTTGCTCCCAATAGAACATTTTTCCAACAACAACCCAAACCCGAACCAATGGATGTAGACAGATCGCTTCAATCCCGTATGATAAATTACGGAAATAGACCAAATTTTAAAATTGCTAGACAATCATCAGATTCCATGCAAGCCAATAACCCACCAACAAAACGAGTTGCACATCAACTCGAGGACATTCCAAATGAAGAATGCACTGAATTTGAAGATCCCGATCTTTACACCGAAGAATCTGTTATACTAGAACAACAAGAACTATTAGAGCATCCAGAAGACGAAAAAGATAACAATGTTAATTTTTTAGAGAACGATCAGGAATGGGTGAGCAAATGGTTCGATTGAAAACTAAAATCTCACCTCTTCCTTACATAAAAATTCCCACGACAAAAGGAGAAATAAAACTTCTCATTGACTGTGGCGCAAATGTAAACCTGATTTCAAAAAGGTGGGCATACCACTCTGGTAAACCTATATTTAAAATTCCTGATGAACCTGTTAAGGGAGTAACCGGTAAAGGTGTTATTTCCGAAATGGTACATCTTTCATTATTTGAACCCATAAGAAATGAGTCCTCAGAATTTTTAATATTCGATTTTCACACATTCTTTGATGGTTTGATAGGAACCGAATTCATATTTGGAAAGAATTTCAATCTCATATCTAATTCATCAATCCTTCAAGTTTTCGGTAACGACATAATTTTCAACGTTCCCTTACATTTCTATTTTCCTACCCCTAACGCACGAAAAATAAATCATGTCAATCTTACCTCCAACATTAGAACCTCACATTTGTCTGAAGATGAGAAAAATGCACTCCTTCCTATTGTGAATTCAATAAAACAAGTTTTCCACAATCCAGATAATCGGTTATCGTGTACAACGAACGTAGAATGCTATATACGTACGGAAGACGATATTCCAATTTACCAAAAATCATACCCTTATCCCGTCGCATATAAGGAAGAAGTCAGTGCACAAATTTCTAAACTATTAAATGAAGGGATTATTAGACCATCCAGATCCCCTTGGAATGCACCAGTTTGGATTGTTCCAAAAAAGATGGATGCATCAGGCAAATCGAAATTTAGACCCGTCATAGACTACAGAAAACTAAACCAGTAGACAATATCAGATAAATATCCGATGCCCGAAATCTCGAATATACTCGATCAACTTGGTGGAAACCGCTATTTCACTACTTTGGACCTAGCCTCTGGGTTCCATCAAATAAAGATGAACCCCAGAGATATCGAAAAAACAGCATTCTCAGTAAACCATGGCAAATACGAATTTGTTCGTATGCCATTTGGGTTAAAAAACGCTCCAGCGATTTTTCAAAGAGCAATGGACGACGTATTACGTGAACACATCGGCAAAATATGCTATGTGTACATGGATGATGTTGTTGTCTTTGGAAAAACATTGGAAGAAGCTACAATGAATTTAAAAATTATCTTGGAAATATTACAAGAAGCAAATTTGAAAGTACAACCCGACAAATCGGAATTTTTGAAAAAATCAGTTGAATTTCTGGGATACGTAATCACTGAAAAAGGAATAAAACCGAACCCTAAGAAAATCGAAGCAATAGAAAAATGGCCTAAACCAAAAACGATTAAGGAATTAAGAGGATTTCTAGGACTAATTGGCTATTACAGAAGATTTGTAAAAGATTTCGCTAAAATAGCCAAACCTCTTACAAATCTCTTCAGAGGGGAGAGAGACCCATCATCAAATAAAAAAGTTAACTTTGAAGATACAGAGAAAGGAGCTTTCGAAAAACTAAAAACTATATTAACTTCCAGTGACATCTTAACATATCCAAATTTTAACAAACCATTTTTAATTACAACAGATGCTTCCAATTACGCTATCGGAGCAGTTCTCAGCCAAGGCGAAATAGGAAAAGATAAACCGATTCACTTTGCTTCTAGGACTCTAAACAAATCTGAGGAAAACTTTTCAGCCACGGAAAAAGAAATGCTCGCCATCTACTGGGCTCTGAAAGTCTTCAGAAACTATATATACGGTCAAAAGTTCATAGTCATTACAGATCATCAACCAATTACTTTCTCTTTATCATCAAAAAATACAAACGCTAAATTCAAACGTTGGAAGTCGTTTTTGGAAGAACACGACTACCAGATCATATACAAACCCGGACGGACAAATGTAGTTGCAGATGCCCTAAGTCGAATTCAAATAAATTCTCTCACTCCAACGCAACATTCGGCGGAGGACGACGACAGTAACTATATAATCTCAACCGAAGCTCCACTTAATGCATTCCGACATCAAATTATCATTGAACAAACCAATACAAATCCTGAAACGACAGTGATAACACCCTTTCCAGGTTACAAAAGAATTTTGATAAAACGAACTCAATTCACAGAACAGACTTTGACTGCTATTATGAAAGAGTTCTTCACCCCCAGTAAACTTATTGGATTATACACATCTGAAAATATTCTCGGACAACTTCAAGAAGTATACAAGAAATACTTTAGTAGAGCAAATCTGTTAAAAATTCGATTCACTCAAAACATGCTAACTGACGTAATCGAGACAGACGAACAGAATAATTGAAAAAATCCACGAAAGAGCCCATCGAGGTATCGATGAAAACAAGAAACAAATTCTGCGTGAATACTATTTTCCACAGCTCTCTGCCAAGGTAAAAAAATTCATACGGACTTGTGATACTTGTAACGTGACAAAATACGACAGACACCCCCTAAAAATCCATATCCAGGAAACTCCTATTCCAAGCCACCCATACGATATCATTCACATAGATATTTATCAGATTGACAATAATTACTTTTTGTCTAGCATTGACAAATTTTCCAAATTTGGTAGAATGATACCTATTAAATCACGCCATGTCGTTCACATTCGCCGAGCATTCGAAGAAACTATAACATCTAATATTATTCCTTCTTCTGTAATAACAGACAATGAGAAAGCGTTTTTATCGCCGGAAATCAGAGGCATAATGTTAGATCTCAATATTCGAGCTTATGTGACACCCAGCAATAAATCCGAAGTTAATGGACAAGTCGAACGGTTCCATTCAACAATTACTGAATTATATCGTATTCAAAAATCCTTAAACCCCACATACCCTTGCAGTAGATTGATGACGATTTCCGTGAACAAATACAATGAAACAATCCACTCCACCACCGGAAAAACACCCAAAGAAATACTTTTTGGCATAACAAATAAACCCGTCTCGATCGAAGAGCTAGATGAAATAAGAAACAAACGGTATGATGAAGTCATTGTCCAATTAAAAGAAAAACAAGAAAAACATCTAGAAACACATAATAAAAATAGACAACATCCACCAGAGTTGGAAATAGGACAGGAAATTTTTGTAAAAGATAAGGTTTTTAAAAGTAAACATAAACCACTCTTCAAAAGACATCATGTTCAATCAAATCAAAGAGTAACTGTGAGAAATGAAAAAAATCAAAACATACACAAATCAAATATAAAGAATACAAACATTCCAAATAAAGCATATCCGGTGAATCCCTAATCATTCCTTTAAAAATCGCACCTATTCTTTTCATTCCAGCATACCACGTGTCCTTGCATCCCTCCAGATCCACAACCTCGATAAAAACCCTATAGCAGTTGTAAAATTAAGAGACGGAAGAATATTAGAAGGACACACAAAAATTATACATACCATAAATGTTACCTTTATACAGAAAACTGTGTCGCGTTTGGAACAAGTTGTTAATGAAAAAAATAATCCAAACCCTACTTTAGTACACAGAATTGAAACCTTAAAAAATAACTTAGCGCAGGTTAAACCTTTAAAAACCAATAGAGTCAGAAGATGGGATGCTTTAGGCAGAGCATGGAAATGGATGGCTGGATCCCCTGATTCAGACGATCTTAGAGCAATAAATATTTCAATAAATCAACTTGTTGACAATAATAATGACCAAATAGAAATCAATGAAAAAATACAGATAAGCATTGCAAATCTGACCAACTATTTGAATGACATAACTTCCCTAGATTCTCAAAACTTCAATGAAATAAACAAAGAATTAGATTCACTAAAAATTATGTTCAATTTAGATCTAATAAATGATGAAATCGAAGCCATTAGGAATGCAATTATATTTTCAAAATTGAATATTGTAAATAACAAATTGTTAACCCCAGAAGAAACTGAAGAAATCACAACCAAGCTGGAAATACAAGGAGTTCACCAACACCTAATAGATGAAGCCTTGCAGTTTGCAACCGCATCAGTCGTCACTAACGGAGAAATAATATTCTACATCGTAGGGATCCCCAACTTCAGCAAAACTACATTTCAACAACTACGAGTCGATGCTAGCATAAGCAATTTATGTAAACCTAGAATTAAGACAGAATAAAGAACTTCACTTCTGTTTCGACCGTCAAAGGAAACACTTGAGTTTTTTAAAAAACCCGAATTGACCCCTCCGGTCTTAACTTCCAGTTTTTTATATGTTTCAGCTTCAGTTTTACCCATTTTATGTAAAATAAGTTTAAAATGCATAAACAATATCCCTCACTCACGCTTCCTAATTTAGTTTTTTTTTACATTTATCGTTCGTCCGATCCAATTTGTGTTTACCTTGGATTGATCTTTCTTTTATTTCACACTCAACTCAGTGTTATTTTTTACTTGCTTACACTTCCGAATTTCTAGGTCCTCCTAGTTGAGACTAATTGAACTACCATTTCAACTAGCAAAGTTCATAGTCTTGCCCAAATAGGTTCATAGAGCCCGTGTGCTATGCTGGCTTTGAGTTTATATAATCATCAAATGTTATAGGCCCTCCAAATCATTTTAAATTTCAGAAGACCTTAGTGTCAATGAGTTCCATTGACTTTGATTGATTTGAACATAAAACCCAAGTAATCTTGTCCTCGTTTACATCAATGAGATATTAGTGTTTAATGGTCTCTCAAAGGATTTTTAGTTCTAAATAGCATTAATATTACGCATGATCTAAACTCTCCTATTTGATTCATATTTCGAAGAAGAAAAAAATGCAGAATTTGCATAAAATACATAAGCACATTTAGCAAGTGTGTATACTGTGGATATTTTTCCAAAAGTATATTCTCGACCAGGAGGAAATACCTAAAGATACCTCGTTTTGATCTTGATACCCAAATTTAGTTTGGACAAGTCTGATATAAAAGTAAAATACTAAAGAATAATATCAAAATTAGAGAGAAATAGCTTTTCAATTCCAATATTTTATAATTTCAATACCATAGTAATACTTGAGCAGCGTTGCTTTGGTATTGAATGTGCTCTTTTTAGTATGGAAATAATATTATGGGACTCGAGGAAAAATTTTGATACATAGATCACTGCATAAATTAGTGCACGGAGACGTCTGTATGACAGTTTTGCGTGTTTTGTTTGAGTTCCTATTCGTTGCAATTTTCCATGTCCGTATTCAAATGCTAACAAATGGGAGCCGAAACAAAACAACGCAAGAACGTCGAACCGAAGATTTATTTTTCTTATCCTACGTTCTCCGTAAGTGAGAAAAAGATAGCAACGAATATGGTCAAACAGAACACTATCAAAAAATCAAAATTCGCGTTAGTAGAAAAAGAACAGAACATTGGAGTTAAATTCCGTGTCCCTATGCACCCTAATTAATCTGGACATGACATGTCATGAAGGACATGATGGACATGAAGCAAAAAATACGAGATTTTTCAAGTTTTACCCAAATGAAACCGTATTTTCTAGATAGAAAGATCCTCAAATATTGTTTTACAGTAATGTTCGAGTAGTGGATAACATCATTTTGATCTCCTCGACTTATATGAATATGAATGAATGAATACGACACGAAGCTTCAAAGTAGATTTTATTTCCCAATCGTGGGAATGGGTAAACATCATTTTAAAGGCAATCTTTTTAAAATAAAACGGTTTTACAGGATCCAGTTTTCTTCCAGTTTTTTAAAGAGCGATCTTCCAGTTTTTTGAAAATTATTATTGGCAACCCTGGAAGGACAAATGTTAAGCGTCAAAAATTACAGTCCACTCGTTTGTTAAGGAACATACTTTGGTCCTTCGAGCCGGATTGAGTGCAGTGGAATGACTCTCTGACTGTTCCGGATCAGAAGTGAAGAAATGGTTTCGAATTCCGAAATTGTCGGAAATTTGTAAAGGTAAAGGTATACGCATTTATAACCGCCATTAAAATTAAGTGCTAGAGCGACGTCACATTTTTTGTGAAGTTGAATTCATGGTTTGCTGTCGCCATTTTGAGAAGTGACTCAAAATTGAACAAAATTGTCTATTCGAGCAATTAAGTGCTCAATTAAGTAAAGTTGATTGGAAGCTCTATTAAGTGAAGTTGATCATCACAAAGCTGGTGTTCCGGTTATTCCACTGTGTCCGTTAACAGAATCGTTGCGTGAGCATAGACTTGGCTGTGTTCCCAACCACCACCGAGCATAGTGTAGCATGTCGGAAAATAGTGTTTCGAAGCAGCAGCAAACCAGAACATCTATAACTAGTTCTGCACTTGGGCAGTCTAATCAAAAATTCCTCCACTCCCTCAAGTAAGAAGGAAAAGAAGCAGCTAAAGTTAACGGAAAAGTTGGTCTCAATAGAGAACATGCAAAGAGTTCTTTGCCGTTGTGGCTAAAGGTAAGGTGACTTGTATTTTAAATATAATTCGCCCAAATGAAGAGAAAGTAGTCCAGCTGACGGAAGCTGAAATTAAGGTTTATCTGAAGAAGTTGGAGGCAGCACGGAGAGATTTTAACGATGCCCACAACATTCATAATTTAATGAGGTTTCGGTCAATGACTACGAACAACACGAACAGCAATACGAGGAGTTCGATATCCTACACGATTCTGTTGCTATTTTGTTTGAGGATCAGCTTACCAGGAACACTGCAGTTATACCGGCAGCCGCTGCGGCCATGAACCCGAAAAATGGTCATCAACCCGGTTAGTCGCCGGTCATAATCCATCAACCGCTTCGCATACCAATTCCCACATTTGTCGGCCATTATGAGAGCTGGCCAAAGCTCTAGGCCATGTTCAAGGATCTTGTGGATAAGGGTCCAGATCCGCCAGCGGTTAAGTTATACCATTTAGACAAGTCTCTGGTCGGTAAGGCAGCGGGTTTAATCGATGGTAAGACAATCAACGAAGGCAATCATGCCCACGCGCGGAAGGTCTTGGAAGAGAGGTTCGAAAATAAGCGTCACGCTATCGATTCACACATTCACGATCTGCTGAATCTTAAGCGCATGACGAAAAAGAGCCATGTAGACTCCGCTGGTTGATGAAGGCAGTAAGCATGTGGATGGTCTTAAGTTCCTGGAGCGATACTTTAATGAAGTAGGAGAGGATTTCGTGATACATCTATTGGCCGCTGCATTACACAATGATGTGCATCACACGTGGGAGTCTATCATCAAGCACGGTGAACTCCCGGACTACAACGAGTTGCGTAAGTTTACTCAAGGCAGGTGGATTTCATCTGCATAAATGGGCTTCTGATCATCCTGAGTTGCTGAAACGGATTCCGGAAGGCGATCAGGATGAACTTGTCAGCATTGACGAAACTGGTTTAAATGAGGTGATTAAAACATTCTGATTAATGTGGAACATCGCTCTGGATGTTATGCAGTTCGTTTCCGTCTCAACGGTGTGTGAAAACAGTGTAACTAAGCGGCAAGTGCTGTCGCTCGTGTCGAGAATGTCCGACCCTTGGGTCTTATGGCGCCGGTAATTCTTATTACTTCTGATAAAAGCCATATGGAAGGAAGAATTGGGATGGGACGAAGAGCTCACGGGTCATTTGAAGGAGAAGTGTGATGAATTCTCAAGTGCTTTAAGTGGTGTTAGCAATCTCCAAATTCCTCGTCGTGTTGTGATTACTGGAGCTGCTGATGCAACTTTGGAGGCCTACGGTGCCTGTGTGTACGTCAGGTCAATAATACCTGATATAGCTGCTGTAGTGAAGTTGTTATGTGCCAAATCGAAGATCGTCCCGAAAACAGTGTTGACCATTCCAAGAAAGGAGCTTTTAGCAGCGCTTTTGTTACACAGATTGGTGAAGAGACTGTTGGCTGCAATAAAGCTGTCCTTTCGAGATATATATCTTTGTGGTCGGACAATCCAGTGGTGCTAGCTTGGCTGAGGAAAAACCCGGAACGTTTAGAAGTGTTTGTACGAAACCGGGTTAGTGAGACAAACTCTAACAGTACACAATTTAAGTGGAGGTATGTGAATACGCTGGAAAATCCAGCCGGTCCAGTGTAGCGTGGCCAAACTTCTGACGTTCTTAAGAATAATGATCTTTGGTGGAACAGCCCATTGTTTATCAATGGAATATCAGACAATGGTTCCAGAGCTTCTACCCGGTGTTCCACAAGTTCGAGTCTTTTAGAAAGCTGCAACGAGCTCTGGCATACGTCTTGCGTTTTTGCAGGAATGCGATGGAGAAGGTGGCCATTTGGAGAATCTCTGAACGGTTTCCCAGTGCCATTATTGGACGATAGTATGATTCGCGTCGGCGGACGGCTGCGACATTCAAGTCTGCCTTATGGAGTTAAGCATACGTGGATCTTGCCAAATAAGGATGGAATCGTTCAACGCTTGATTGAGACAGTACACCGTGAGAACCTTCACATTGGACCATCTGCTTTGCTGGCGGATTCGTCGACAATTCGGGATTTTAGGAACCCGTTCTATTGTTCGCAAGGTAACAAAAAATTGCGTGTGATGCTTTAGACTCAACCCTCCGTGTGCTGGTCAGTTTATGGGGGATCTTCCAATTGCAAGGTGCGAAAAGACTGGAAGAAGGCTAGCCCCTGTTAAGGGATACGAGTGTGTCTTCGTTTGCATGGTTGTTAAGCGTGAAAAATTACAGTCCACTCGTTAATTAACAACTTTCTTTAAATTAATTAATTTCTCCCATACAAGTTATATAAGTTTTGGGCTATAACTTTTCTTAGATCCTTTTCCGACCAATGGATGTTTTGCTAATGATAGATAAAAGTATCCTATATCGAATGAGTACTATCTCGAGAATGTGTTTTGGGTTTTTTCAAATTTTCTTTAAATTAATTGATTTCTCCCATACAACTTGGCCTATAACTTTTCTCAGACCCTTTTTCGATTAATAAAATTGTGGCTGGACGATAGGTAACATATTTCTCTATTGAATAGCTTCGATAACTCTATTCGATTTTTTTTTTTGTTTTTCAAAATTCTGTATATTTTCCCTATATTGACCCAAGCTCACGTTTCAGTCTATAACTTTTTTCTGTCACGATCAAGAAAAAAAAAGAATTATGTGGAATGATGAATGATTAAATTCTCTATCTAATGAGCATGATTCTGAAGGTTGTTACTTAATAAACACTTAATTTATTTCAACTGAAATAATTGTTCATTAACAGCCCTATTCTGTATTCCGACGGATTTACATTTCGTTCGAAACCGTTATTTCGTTCGAGTTTTAATTTCGCATTCCCTATTTCGAACGTTTTGCCCATTCAATGTTTGAAGAGAAACAGATCGAACGAAATGCAAAAACAACTCGAACGAAATACAGAATGGAATTTTATCAAGTCGTTCGAAATATTTCGACTCGATCGAAATGCAGAATAGGGGTGTAAATCCAACAAGACGTTGAACAGAAACTTGCACGCAACAAAAACTTTTATCCGCTAACTTCACACAAGTCAAAACGTGCGGTCCCAGATGTATGTCTTGCCAATTTCTTTCCGGTCCTTAATGTGTTAACAAGCCTTCTGGAACTCGGCGAGCGCGAACGCGAACATTGACGGGAACACTGAAAAAACGGTGTGTCTTCTTTGCGTCTCGGGGCTAAAAACATAGCAAAACGAATTGGACGGAAAATGACATGTTCAACGCCTACTACGTTTGTTTCGCCTATTCCGTCCGATGGAAAAGTGCTGTCAAATCGGGGGAGTTTCATAACCCAAATTTGGATTGGTGGCGTTCTTTACCATACTTCTTTGCGTTTTGGTACCGTGTGTAATGTAAGTTTTTTTTTCTTGCTTTTCTAAATCTATATTCTCTAAGTAGAGGACTCTAGACAAAGGAAAAATGCTTGGCACGTGAATGTTTTATGTTTATCTGTCATCTAATAAGTATACTAGTAGTTATTTTTTTTCACTGTCCTCTGCTACCGCGTCTGTTTTTCCGCTTCTTAAAAGTTAAAAGCAACGCAAGATTTAGTTCCAAGAGTGGCATGTAAAAAGTGCAGCGGTTTAGTGTTGCTTGATGTTCTCTTCTAAAATACTTGTATTCATTTTGCGTTAAGGTTAATATAAATATTTACGGACGGATAACCTCAGAAGTATTAATTAATTCACATTCGTTACTTTTCGTCTTTTTGTTTGCTGTTGTTGTTTTAGCTGCTGAAATCTCGGGGGAAAAACTGTATGTGTGTGAGCTTAAAATTTTTACCTTTACTTTCTCTTGGTTTGTCTCGTTTGTGTTATTGATTAAAATTTAACATTTGGCATACACGGTTTTTCTTTTTTTTCTCTTCTTCTGGCGGAACCAGGGAATCTCCTCTAGTAAAGTAGTATGGTGGTGGATTTTCTTCGATTTGCTTCTTCCCTACGATAAATGCGATAAAAGTTTGCCTGAAGCTAACGAATTAGAATATTTATTTTACTTTTGTTTTCCCTCACTCTCGCTCGCTCTGGAATTCACTTGTGAATACATTAAGTTTGGCATTGTTTCCATTTGTTTGTCGCTACCACACTAAGGTTCCTTTAGCGTCTCTCTGTTACGCTTCTCTTCTTTTCAGCAAGCTCGAATTGCGCCATAAAGCATTCCCCAACCCACCGAAGCGTCCCCTCTATTGTTGTTTTACGCGATCCAAAGCGTAATTTCTCTAAGTATGTATATTAAAGGTAGCAGCTGTTTTGTCTAAGTAATATGTGCTCGCGGTTCAATAGCTCTACTTTTAATAGGTAACAATCGCTCTCTCTCTTTTTTCGCACACGCACACGCTTCTTCAACGAGAATTTGGCTTCACATCATTGCATCACCTGCTCAACCGCACCTTCTTCACTCTGTCTAGCTACTTACTAGTGGTGGCCAACTAAAACGCCACCACGAGCGATCCGCTCGTGGATGGATCGCCGTGATCACCGCGATCACCGCTGGGTTGCCGCGGATGATGATACCCCAGCAACGCAGCGCCCTCGCTCGTCATCGAGACGTACTCGAGGGACGGGTTTCAGTAGCGCTGCTGGTACTCGTGATGCCAGCGGTTGAAGTCGATGTGGAACACGATGATCGAACCGGTGGCCAACCCGGCCAGCAAGTACCTGTTGGGGGGAGGAAGAAACACGCGAAAGATAGGTGTTAGTGGTTTGTCTATCTATTATCTATTATCATTTTATCGGATTTGGTTTTTTATATTAACAATTTGGCTTGTTTGTCTATATCCAGTAGGGTGCTGTAGGGTTCATTATAATATACATTCTACACAATTTCTATCAATCTTGATAGATGTGCAAATTCACACCTGCGAGTATTGACCCTTGGTGAAACGGACTTGAGACTTGACAGATGAAGAGGGAACGGAATGGACGGCCGTAAGTTATGGTGAGAATTAGAGAATTGTTTTAGAATTGACTGTGATGAACACTATAGGTGCCAATGAAAATGGTCCTCCCGAATTTCTAAAGGTTACTCAATCGGACTCAAGGGAGAGTGGCGTCAAGCGGTCAAAGTTTGAGTTTTTTTAAAGTCGAAAATTCACCCAAGGGGCTGTCCACATACCACGTGGACACAAAATGCACGATTTTAGACTCCCCCCTCCCCCTCCGTGGACAAGCATGTACATTGACCAGACCCCCTTCCCCTGTTGACAACGTGGATATACCTGAAATTTTTTTTATTAAAAATTACCAAGTAAACACCTAGATTGCACCCTTAGTCCATTTCAAATTTATTTAATGTTAGATTTTATTTCTCAGAAGGGACTGTTTCAAATGACTTTTCCACTCACGCGAATAAGAAATTAGGAGTTCAAGGATCTAGAGGCGAATGAACTGAAAAGTTTGAAGCCTCTTTAAAACAAAGAATGTCAATAGGTCAATGTCAATATATCAAACAGTCTGAAGTCTGAGCTATCTAGCCCACTCAAGCAACAGTTAAGCACGGCGGAGAATCGTTTCTTGTGAGGGGTTGTTTTTCTTGGAATGGGGTGGACAATCTCGTCCTACGTCAATGTCTTGAAGGAAAACTTAAAGCCGTCACTCAGGAAAATGAATATAAAAGCTATATCTTCCAACAGGACAATGATCCCAAGCACACCTTGAAGGTGCGCTATTTTCAGTCCAAAGAGATTAAAATGCTTGAGTGGTCAAACCCAGTCCGTAGACCCCAACCCCATAGAGCATTTATGCACAATACTGGATGAAACAATCCAATGAGTTGGAGTTTTATATAAATTTAAAAATGAATGGCTTGTTTTACATAAATTTGAAAATGAATGGCTACATTCTTTCCATTGTAAGAAATACGTTCATTTTCCAAAAAAAAAAAAATGATGAAAAAGTATTTTGCGTAATGCTGGATACTTTTGACGTAGAACTACGTCTTTCATTAAGGGTGTCAAATCAGAAAACAGGTCACGTTTTTATGAAATAAAGTTAGCGTTAATAACTATTTTTGCCGTGAACGGATTTTGGCGATTTACATACTAAACGAATCGGAAATTCCCTAAGATTTGTTTAATATGCCATACAATATAATCCCCTGGTTAGTAAATGGTTAAAATTCATGAAAACTTTAAGTGTTTCTATTTTCCCATACATTTGTTCTGTCCATTTGTGTGCTTTCCCGAGCAGAGATATCAATAACGAGCAACTTATCGACGACCAACGGAGGGGAAATCGTAGGATTTAAAGTCTCCGTGAACAAAGGAAAAGAAGAAGAATGAAGGGGAATACTTGCCTAGAGTATGAACAGTGGATCTCGCTGAGGCAAACTTGTTAGAGGCGAATGAACTGCAAAGTTTAAAGCCTCTTAAAAACAAAGAAAGAAAGAAAGAAGGCAAACTTTCATTCGGACTGTTGAGTAATCCAGTTCACTTTGCTTTCGCTGCGCTTCAGTCTAAGTTTGGACCCCACCAGTGGTAATCCAACTTGGGAATCGTCGTTTGATTTTTCGGTTCGTTTTTCGCGTTATTCGTATCGTGTGTTCTTCTTTACGCATCATAAATTGCACGCTTCGCGTAGTGTGCGATGAGCAAGAAGAAGTGGAAGGCAGGCTCGAGCCCTGCAGAAAACGAACGCATTGCCAGTGGCAATAAAATTTCGAGGTAAGCGTCATCTAATGATGCACGCGGTGTTGGTGCAGTGAAAAGCGCTCGCACTGAACCGAGCCTTCGCAAATGTGACACCGCACCGAACAACAGCGAAGTAGGCGATTTCGGCGCGTCGATCGAAAATGTAAACGCCCAGACAGCAACCAAAATCAAGCTCCCCCCGCTGGTGGTGAAGGCGGTCGCTCTTGACAAACTCATCAGCGAATTCACATCGATGGGTGTTACAACAGAGTACAAGCTGTGTGGCATAAATCAGTATTTTTCCAAGCAGTTAACATTGTTTATTTTCCGTCTTCATAAGGGCTTCGTTGGTGCCTTTGAGAATGCATCAAGGCATTAAACTGACGTTATGGCGAAGTAGACGTTAAGGTTGTGCACCAAAAAATTATTTGGGAATATCAAGCATCTTGAATGACTTACTGGAATGTTATAAGTTATTTGGGTTCGCGTGCCAGTCGCAAAACTGCCTTCAACTAGGACTGCATTTGCGCTAATATTGATCATAATGAAGCATTGCTACTGTTTTCGAGGTAAGAAAGTAAATGTTCTGGAATTTTGTATGTGATAAGGTTTCGCTTACCAGTAGCAAAACTTCCTCCACTAAGGGTGACAGCTGCGCTTCTCTCGAGCATGAGAAAGTAATGCAACTCTTTTCGAAGCCAGTAATATTAACAGAAGCGTTTCTTTTGAGAATAGCGCAACATGATGAGAAATGTTTATATTGCTAGTAGTTTCAAGCCACCAATGTATGGCTCTGTATGCATGCTATGGTGAACGCTTGTTTGGCGCTTGGTTTACGCTTAGTTTGTACGAACGATATCTAGAGGTGCGATTCCTTTGAGGCAATACTAAATAACATGTAGCATGATATTTGATACTTGCAAGTGTTGTCATTGTTGTTGTTTACATGCGGTGCCAAAGATATATTGATGTAATTATGAGATATGGAATAATGGTGCTGGTGCAACATGTATATAATCGACTGTAGCCGAGTGTATGTCAATTTCGAAAAAGGCCACCGGAATAGCCTTCGAGGTAAATTTTCAATGGATTGACATGAAATAAATTGCGACATAAGATTGTTTTGCGAGGGCAAGAATGAATCATCAATCAATTATCGTCAACTGATTCTACAATGAAAAAATCATTTCAGAGATTATTCTACTAAGCAGTTGTTTCTAAAATTTCACAGCATTATAGAATAATATCCGAAGGTATAAACAAGCGACTTATATAAAATAACAGCGTAGTTCTACGTCAACAATGCGGTCGTATCTTGGACACAACCTCCTATAATTTTTTCTTTCCAGCACTGTACATAGGATATTTGGTAACTTATCGAGAAGCCCTTGAACAACCTGATAAATCTTCACAAACTGCTTTGTGATTCGTTCTCTGACACCAAATTGCTATACTATTTACTTCCGTAGCAATTTCATTTTCATCATCTTCAAAAACCACAAATTCTACCATTGTGTTCACACTAACAAGTATTTAAAAAAAATCAGGCAGCTCAAACTCTTTATTGTCAAATACGCAGAACAAGCATGATAGGAAAGTTTGAAAATTCTTGAAAATGAAAAACAGATTTCGTTGATTTTTAAATATAGATGTGATTGTTTTTTTTCTCAAATATTTATTTCACGTTTCCACGTGGACATTGGCTATACCCCTTCACCCCCCCCCCCCCCTCCATATTTAGTAACCCCATATAGATCAACTGCATATAGCAGATGTCGCAAGTTGACACCCCCGATTTTCGGTGATTTTTCGGTTTTCAAAAAACGCAAACCTTAACGCCTGCGACACTAAAGAATGAAGTCCGAATGAACATATATTTTGCATAAGGTATATTATCGTGCAATCAACATTTCGCAGCCGAATGAAAAAGAACTAAATCCTAGTGTCGATTTTTGACGAAAAAAAATTTTTTTCGAGATGACAGTAGATCTCTCATGCAATTTTAAGACATTTGGCATCAACCTATTTTTTTCGAAAACCCCGATTTCTTTACTCCCCCCTCTGATAATTTTTCGACTTTCAAAAAAACTCAAACTTTGACCGTTTTGCACCACTTTCCTTTAAGTCCGATTGAGATGAAATTTGGCATAGGGTGTTTTTTCGAGGTGGTGAACATTTTTTTTGGAGTATCTTTTTGAAATTCGAGATGACCACTTTCTTTGGCACCCTAGTGCGCACTCTTCACCAACCCGACTGTTTCGTTGACTCGGACTGTTTTGCACTAGCAACCCAACCCAACCAAACTATCGGTCGAAAAAAAGTCTGCAATGTGCGGGGGCTCTTAAAGTAACGAAGCACGCTTCGTCAAAATCGTGAAGAAGGACCAAAAACTAAACATCGGGAATCAGAAAAACGAGATCGGCAAATAGATCAGCTCTTTACAGCGATGAATGCTAACTATATCTTCAATATCCCGATACAGCTTACAGATACAGTTTCGCCGCAATGAAATCCGCGTCGCATCGCGTTCACTATGTCCTTGGTCCTCAAAATATGCCTCAGTGCTACTCTGCAGACTGCCTGTTGGACTCCGGAGTGCTGTAATGGATCAAAGTTTAATCCATTGTTACAAAACGTCGAAAAAAGTCCATTCGAATTACGCTTCAACAACGCCAAACCGTCGACGGTCAGCAAATGCGGCATCCATCGCGCGGATAGCTTTTTCATGTTTAAAATGTCGTGTAAAATGTATGTCACTCGTTCTTTTGAAATGCCTATGGTCTCAGCTAACTCGCGTAACTTCACTCTTACGATCGTTCAAAACGAGTCGATGCACTTGTTTTACGATTTCTGGATTCGTAGCCTCTTTTGGCCTTCCAGAGCGAGGTGCATCTGCGGTGCTTGTACGGCCCATTTTGAATTCACTAAACCACCGATAAACTGTTGTTCTCGAAGGAGTACAAGTGGAATAACATTTCGTCAACCACTGCATTGATTGTTCAGAATTTTTCCCATAAAAAAACAACGCTTGATCAAACCATGATATTCCTCCTTTTCCATTTTCTATACGAATGTCCAGGTAGTCATCCTTAAAAAACTGTAGTTTGTGAACAAATAAACGAAATATCATGAAATTTCACACATTAGTTAGTGAAAAATCGAAATGAGTATTGTTCGCCATCTGTTGAAAGACTTTTCAGCCCATGTAGCATGATGATATGGAATATGAATTGGAATTTATTGTTGAATTATCGCAGATAGAAAAATGAATTCGAGGATTAGTTTGGAGATTGGAAAAAAAAATTCCTCCAGGAAAACGCAAGCAAAAATGTAAGAGAAAATAACGTGTACTGATGATAAATTATAAAGCTCTGAATATATCTATCTTCCGTGCATTCAATCAACCAACATCAAACAAGCGTCCGATAGAGAGCGCACATAAATGAAACATCGCTAAAATGGCCGTTTATGAGAAAACTTTTCTCGAATTTTCAGTTAAAACCGTCAACAAAGCTAGGAGATTGTATGCAACAGTACAAATATCCCAACTTAAAATAGTAAATATGCGCTATTCATACGTACGGGGTATGGGTAAATCAAAAGTTTCGCGCAACGAAAATAACCACCATGTTGATGATAGCCAAACAACGCACACAATAGCCAAACACCGGTAGCTTAAGGCGACTAAATATACAGCCATTCCATGCCAAACCGATAAAGTGGTTCTCAGATTGTCGTGAAAAGTGGTTGATTTGTTCGTTATCGCAAACAATTGGTATTTTTCATTTTTTCGTTAGGGTGACCATTTCTATTTTAGGGTGGTCTGAAAAATCACTTTTTTCAATTAGATTCCTAAAATAACTTTTTTTTAAATTCATAACTTTTAAACTACTGGACCGATTCTAGTGGTCGACCTACCAAATTAGAGCCAATCACCTCGTCTTTTTAGAAAAAAAATACTGAAATTTCGGACCATCTCGGGACCAAGGACGCCGTATTTTTTAAATATTTTTTCTAGAAAGCTGAATCTCTATTTTATGTAAAAAATCTTCAGCTTTCTAGAAAAAAAAATTAAAAAAATCAAAAATCAAAATATAGCGTCTTTGGTCCCGAGACCAAGAAAACCATTAAAAAATAAATACAATCGATATTTGCAGAAGCAAATTTTCAGAATTTTCCCATGATAACCATAAAAAAACAAATACCATAAAAAACAAATACAATCAATAATAACGAAAACAAAATTTTGATTTTCCGCAGCTGAAGTATTTTTCCTGTGATTGGCTCTCATTTGATATGTCGACCATTAGAATCGGTCCAGTAGTTCAAAAGTTATGAATTTAAAAAAAGTCATTTTAGGAAAAAAGTGAAAAAAGTGATTTTTCACCCTAAAACGGAAATGGTCACCCTAGCGGAAAAATAAAAAATACGGGTCTAAATGTTTGCGATAAAGCATACACACACCTATCACCATTTGGCACTCTTTTCGAAATCAACTCTTATTAATGTTATTGCCCTCGAAAGGAGACGATTGCTAGGTGAGGTACAGTTGCAGTTGTTTTGTCGTAGATGTTATATTTGGTGGATACAGTTTTGTCATTGGCACGCGAAACACATTCACACATAACAATCCAGCAGGGTACTTGTGAGCTACACATATTTTTCAGCTTGATTTTTCCCTACATAATATGACGCAAAACCTTATAACCTTTACGCTTGCTTTGCCATAGCATCGGCTCGATGTATTGATGGCAATGCGAGAGGCACAGCGAGTGAAATATTCGCTCACACCAAAGCTTGTGGGGAAACGAAGAAGTTCGCTGTTCAGGGTATAGAAAGAGACTGAAACTAGCGATAACGTTCTCATTGTGCAAGGGTGGAGTTTAGGTCGCAAAGATTCTCTTATGCTGCCCATTGACAGCACGGGTAGATTAGTACAAAAACGGACAGAACAAATGTATGGGAAATTGAAAATGCCTCCAATTTTCAACAATTTGCACTATTTAAAGATTAAAATTTTGTAATGCATAGCACATCAAACAAATCTTAATGAGTTTCTGATTTTATTGGTATGCAAATCGTAAAAAATCCATTGGCAGCAAAAGTAGTTAGTAATGTAAACTCTATTTTTATTGGAACCGTCAGTTAAAAACGTTGTCCTACGTAAAAAAAAAAGACTTTGCTGCAATGTAGTGAGGAATGCAGTATACGATCAAACCAAACAAAGCATACGACTGAGGAAACTATTTTTTCTTGTCCAGTCCTCCATTTCATCGAAAATGGCTGCAATAAAAAAAACTTACTTCTGATCATGGGTCAACGCAAGAGAGCGAATTCCACTGTTGCAGGTGGGGAACGCATACAGCGGAGCCAGGTTGAACGTTCGCCAGACTTCGACAACTCCCTTGTTACCGGCCGTCATCAGATATTCTCCATCCCGTGACAGAAGCATGCACTGAAATCAAATATCGTTACGATTGTGTTAGATAGTCAACAGCTTCAATTCTTCTCGCGCGAACTCACCTGAAGATTATCATTGTGAGACACATGCCTCAGCAGTTTTCCATTGATTGTGTACGCGGCGACGTTGCCTTCATCGTAAGTGACCACGATGAACCCCTCCCGGGAGAGGGTAATATTTTCCGGCGATACGAAGTCCTTCGGCGCTTCAAGCGACCGAAGCAAATCACCGAAGGTTGTGTGCACCAGTACTGGACCATCTGTTGAGGATGCAAATTGTTAGTGTATCATTTCGCGGATAAGAGCTATTTGAACCTACTTATCGATCCGGAAACCACCAAACCAAGCTCTGCGCTGATCACAACCGACGTCACCGGCGTTTCGTGACCCGTTAGGGTTGCTCGAGGGGTTGGAATCTGCACCGAAAAAAACATAATGGAACATTCATTCAATCAAAATAACACTCCGAAAGCCTTATACCTCTCCCTCCCCGACGATGCTCTGCGTTCGGGCGTTCCAGTGCCACAACAGAATGGTGCAATCGGCCGACCCGGACGCGATGTAACAATCCGAGGTGATGTTGCACTCCGACCGGGACAGACACGTCACCACGTCGAAGTGGCCGAAGATGATCTGCATGATCTTGGCCGACTCGGTCGAGAACACCCGGAAGCTGTTGTCCCAGAACCCACACGCGATCAGGAACCGGCTGTCCACCGTGGTGACGTAGCAGTTCGACTTGATGCGCAGCTTCTGGCTGAAGTTGTCCCCGAGGTGACGCCGGTTCTGGTGCTGGCTGTTGTTGTGACCGTTGATTTGGGCTGCATGGAAGAAAAAGGATAGATATTGACATTCATACGTGAAATGTAAGTTTGATCCAACTCACAAAGAAGCGGATCCATCGCGAGCGGTAGATTGGCGGTGACGTTCTGGGACGTTTCGGCATAGCTCGGGCTCTGAATACTGGCGGTGTACTGGCAGTTCCAGCGGTTGACCGCGAATTGGTGACCAGCCGTGACGGTTACAACCGAGGGCAGTGGCAGCTGTGGGTACGTGTTAGCCGAGATGTGAATGATCGGCGAGTTCAGGTGGAACTTCAACGACATACACACATCGTCCGGCATGGTGTTGAACATCATAGGTGACAGATGCATGGCGGAGCTTCGCGGTGGATGGGGCTCCATCAGCAGCAAGCTCGGCGTTTGGCCAAAGTTTTTGATTTGATTCTCGATTGCTTCACGCGTGACGGGATCGGTGATTGTTTCCAGATCGACGCTACCCTCGTACGTCAGGTAGTAGAATACATTGGTGGCACGCATCGCTTCCGGACCACGTTGTTTGTAGCCGAAGATCAGATCGATCCACTGGTGTAATTGACAGGATACGAATTCGGACTCCAAGGCCATCCGATTGATGCGTACGAACTCCTCCGGAGTTTTCGCCCACGGAGGTAGCTCAACATCCCCAACGTTGTTACCATCCTCGCGCTGACCCAACCGATAGTCGGACGAGTTGTAGAACATCTCCGGAAGGAAGTACCACTCCGGAATCAATTCCTTGACGTCCGATGTGTCACGTTGGCAGTTCTTCCAGGAGAGTGTGATCGACGAAAACAGACGGTCCGGATGGTCGAACTTGCCACCCTGCAGAGCTAGGAACATGGTCGTGAACGGTTCGATTCGGATCAGCCAGTTCAGTGCGAATGCGGCTGTCGAGTAGTGGGTACCATAATGGAACGGAGGAATGCCGGGTGTGTCCCAGCTTTCGTAGCGTTCCTCGAAGTACTCTCGACGCGATGGATTCAATGCACCAATGGGTTTCGAGAGATCCCGATAGTTCGAAGGTTGACTGAGGTCGAGCTCGCGGGAATCGTAGTTGGTCAGGACCCATGGAAACACCGGATATTGGTTCAAATCATTGTACGTCCTGCCCGCGATCGTGTTCAGGAACATCAGATATTCAAAGTTGGAAATTTCACGTCTCTGCCACTTTTGAGTCATATTGGAATTGCGCATTAGCTGCCTTGGGGACATCATCGAGGCGCGACGCGTCTGCGGGATTCCATACTTAATGCCAACGCCAACCCGTGGCAAGGCTTTGATCACTTTCTTAACCGTGTGTTGATCGGGGAAAGCGAACAGTATGGACGTTCGGCTGGCTAGGAAAATCTCCAGCGCTACGTTTTGCAGCAGATAGCGTCTGGAGAAGATGGCACGAATCTCGGAGAAGTACCACTTGCCGTGTAAATGATCACAGTATTTCAGGACCTCCTGGTCGATAGCTTGGAATTCGGAGTTCTCTTCGTCCACCTCGAAATACATCTCTGTAGACGTAATTGACATCGTGCCGGGGGCGACCAGACCAGGTGCGATCAGTTTCGCCTTAGTGCTAATGTTGACCGGACCGGTCAAGTCCAGATCGAGCTCGCGATCCTCGATCAACAGTTCCGAGTCGTCGAGCAGATCCGGCTGCTGAGATCGGGGCACAGCGATCTGCGAGTAAATCTCGTCCCGTCCAGCTTCGCGTGCATCCTCATTGCCTCCGTTTTCAAGAGAGGCTTTCAGTGTGGCCTGCGGATGGCTGGATCCTCGTGGATTTTGCACCATCCGTTTCCTCCGTCGTGCGTCATCTTCCCAAGCGTCAAGCTTCCAGAAAATTTGCTTCTGATAACATCCACTGGTATCACCCCACGCTCCGTGTCGATTACCCATAATGTTCCGAACCTTCTCCAGTAATCTGCTGGCGATCACGTTATCTCTTCGCCTCGCGGCTGTGATCAAGTGATCACACATTCGCTCCTCTTCGCGTCGCTCGAGAAGTGTCTGTGCGCACTGTGACTCAAAGTCAGCATGCTTCAACACATCATCCGCTCGCATTCGGTTCAAGATGAACTCCGCCTCGTTGGCAACCCTCACGATGTGGTCTTTCATCGCATGCGACAGCAATCGTCCCTCGTTGATCAGTTCAATAAACGCTAGCCCGGCATGCTTCTGCAAGCTATTTTGCCACTCCTGGGAGCACAGCAGCATCACCAGTTCCACCACCGAGTGACTGTTCTTGAACGTGGTCAAACCCTTACCCTCCATCAGTAGCTCCTGACCGTGCGATCCAATCAAGGTCTTGGACAGAAACGGGGCGAAATCGACCATGATCTCGCGAAGTAGTGGACAAACCGGTCCCAGCGCTATCTCCAGCTTCTGGGTGAGACTGGCCTCACGCGATGGGATCGCCATCGGAATCTGACCCACGAAGGGTGCCTTGAGGTTCAAATCCTCCGGTCGACCCCGTGCGCTGGCGGCCTGATAGTTGTCCGGTACCCTCACCACCGCAATGTCCGATTCAAGTTTGTTCGGATGTTCGGTACCGGTCGTCATCGCCGGAGACAGCTGCCCACCGATCACAGCGTTGCCAGCTAGCCCTTCCGGGATCACCCCACCTCGAAGGGCAGTGGCCGTGGTGCTTTTGTTGAGCTCCGCGGGAACCTCGTCGTTCAGGTTGACGTCGGTCCAGCTCTCGTCGTTCGAGTTGGTTGGCTTGTTGTCGTCCGCCATGATTTCGCTCGAAGTTTCCACCTCGGGTGCATCGTTTTCGGTCGAGTTCAAATTCAGCGAGGCTGCGTCCGAGTCCACGCTCTGGAAAAGTAAGTAGCGGGCCGGAAATGAGTAAATCGTTGAACAAATGTGAGTGGATTCTCGTGTGTTGGGTGTTTGTGTGTGTGTGAGAGAGGAACACGCAAGTGTATTTTCGGTTCTAAGCAATTCCGAATGAAATAGACAAATGACGAAACATGAGTATTTTTGATTCGAATAAAAGTTTGTATTTCGTTTGGGTTGGAGGAAACATAAGTTTTCCACAGCATTTGGGAATTTTTTGTCTCAAGTGTAACTTTTGAAAAGGGCGTATCGATTTTAGCAAGAGAAATCTTTATTAATTTATATCTCAAGAACTATGAGTCGTACCGAAATAGTGTCTTAGAAAGAGTTATAGAGTATTGATGTTGAAACGTGAAAAAAATATACACTGAGAAAACAATAGTACTCTTTTTTTATTCACAAAAAAAACTTTTTTGTGCAATATCTAAAATATGTATTTTTAATTTTTTTTTATATAAAATAGAAGTCATGTAGAAAATCGAAAAAATGAGTCCAAGATGGTAAAACTATTTTTGACGAACTTTGTGGAACATCGAATTTTTGTATGTTAACAATCATTTTTAACCACAAATGTTGAATCCTGAAATGATTTAAAATAAAAAAAGCTCTTTATAAATCTTCTTCTAAATGCAGCCATTCAACTTTTCCAAATACATCATTATGGTAAAAATATATGGTTAGGAGTTACCCATGTTATGTTTAGGAGTTTTAACCCACATGTCTTCAAATGTTTTTTAGCGTCTATTTACTATCAATATCATCAACTATATCAACTATCAATATCAAGAAGGCAATAAATTAGAGATATTTTTTTTAAATATCTCGAAAATAACTGCATTTAGAAGGAGATTGATAAAGATCTTTTTTTCACATCAGGACTCAAGGACTCAAGATTTTAAATCACATCAGGACTCATAATTTGTGGCTAAAAATGATAGTTAACATACAAAAATGTTCCACAAAGTTCGTCAAAAATAGTTTTACCATCTTAGACTATTTTTTAAAATTTTCTATAACTTCTTCTAACTTCTAACTTCTATTTTATATGAAAAAAATGAAAAAAATAAAAAAAATACATATTTAAAATACATATAAAAGAAGAGTACTAATTTCCTCAAACTCGAACGGAATACAAACCTTCATTTTTTTTTGCATTTTTAGGACGATTTCATTTGGAATTGCTCTTCTGTTAAATCGGTGAGTGGTGGGGGGTATGAATTTCGAGAGTGTAAGTGTATATGTGCCTGTATGTGTGTTGGTGTGTAGTATGTACAGATGGCACAATGATTCGATGAAATGATTCACAAACTACATCGATAAGGAACGAAACGAAGCGAAAAGTAGCGATCATCAAAGCGGGCTATGAGAGCAATCAACGAGGGAAAAATACATCCAAAGCATACACACGCACACTGCGATCGGTTTACCTTCGTCTGCTTTCGTTGCTGTAGCTGCAAGAGGGGCGGCGGTGTTTCGCTGCTGTCAACCACCGCGGCAGGTGACAGCGGCTGCTTTTGGATCGTACTTATGCTAGTGGTAGTGATAGTGGTAGTAGACGCCGGATATCTAGTGTTAGTGGTGATGTCGTCACTGTTGTTACCATTGCTGACACCGATTTTAAGCCAGGGGGAAGTCGGCGATCCGTATACGGACGACTCGCGCCGGGAGACGGTGGTCTTTTGTCGAACGATATTGTGTTCGTAAATGTTTATACATACCCATGTGTGAGAGTTACAAGAAATTTGAAAATTTAATTAAAAAAATAGACATGCAGTTACGAGTAGCGAAACAATACGGTAGTTACATACAGGAATGGATTACTACAAAACCAGATTTAAAGCTACGTAAAGAGAAAAGAAAGCGAAATATTTAAAAGTGATCGAGAGCTGAGTTTTCGTTAGAATATAATGTTGTCTTTAGAATTCCGACTATCCCTTTCTAATAATCATTGTTCAATGTTTGCCAAGTATTAGCAAGCCATCAGCACTGGATTCGATATCTTAGTGATCTAATGAATATTCAAGCTGTCTTGAATATTCATTAAAGCCAACTTAAAACTAAGGTTTGATTCAGTTAGAATCAGTGAGAAGAATCACTGTTCATTTTACAAAAGCGGTAAGGCGTAGTAGGCGTATCGGAAATCTTCTGACAGCGAATTGTTTGGAAAATCTTTATCTTTCGACGGTAAAAATTTCACGTCGATCCGTTTTGTTTTGAAAATATTGTGCGGGATGGAAGCCGAGAGAAGAAATGTGGCAAATCCGGGAATCTCCGACTAGGACATCGCCAAAATAACACAACTCTAACTAAAGTACCATTCACAAAATTCATATGCGAGAAGGATATTGTAATTTCTAAACATGCAAGCAACCAAACAGGACGTTGAAGCATAATCAGGTGGCCAAAAACGCACTCGAAAGTTGTTCTCGTCACAAATAAGACAATGAACTCGAAAATGTATAGGGAAGAGTGTCTGCAGAAACGTTTATTTCCGTTATAAAGTCCCTTGAAGTTCTGGCCAGATTTAGCGAGCTGGCTCTATAGTCGAGAGGTGCTTCAACGGTACCGTGACAATGGGGCCAATTACATTGAAAAAGACCTAAATCTCCTCCATTGTCCCCAATTTCGTCCAATCGAAAATACTGGGCAATTATCAAGCGAAATTGAAGAAGAGTGCCAAAGTGACACGGAATGATGCAGATATGACGAGATCGTGGAATGAAAAGGCCGCTGAGGTTGACCATCAGAGAGCTGATGGAGGGTTTCAGAAGAAAAGTACGAAAATTCATTCACTGGATCGATTTTTTTTCAATTTTCAATATTGTTTTGACGTAGAACCACGTCTTTCGTTAAGGGTGCCAGGTCAGGTTTTTATGAAATAAAGTCAACGTTGAGTTCTGCGAGGACAAGAATGAATCATCAAACAATCGTGAAATGATTTTACAAGAAAAAAAAATATTTCAGGACGACCAAACTGGTAGAATGGTTATTTCTAAAATTTCGTAGCATTATAAAATAATATTCGCAGTTATAAACAAGCGACTTGAATTGAACCACAGCGTAGGTTTACGTCAACAATGCGGTCGTGTCTTGGACACAACCTCCCATATTTTTTTCTGAAAAAAGTAATAAATTATCTATAGTTAATAAATTAAATAAATTATTATTTTTTGCACCTTCTACCAATCCCGAGATACAACTTCCGATCCGAATGTGATCCGAATTCTAAATGAATTAAGCTTTATTATACCCACGTTGCTTTTGAAGCTTCGAAGCTCACGAAAAATGGTAAACAAATAAATTCGATGATGAAATTTTGAAGTAGGACTACGTGTTTCATTTCTGTACCGGGGTGTAAGTTCAAAGTTTCGAAAACGAGAGAGTGACGCTGGGGTGCAATGTTTTGAACGTTAATACCTCTTTGTCAGCTGAACGGAGTGATATGATAATCACTTCATTCGAAACACAAAATGTCCAAGAGTTGTATGATTGTTAAAAATTGTTTCAATAGCTTAAAAAAAGTTGCTTTAATACACTTAGTTATGTTTGCGCAGCGGTTGATGTACGATTGCTGGGAATTGTGTCTTCCTCTAACACAGATTTGAAAACCAATGAGTCAGGGAAAATCAGCGTTTCAATATAGATTATAGATGGGCAGTGTAGTACACTTTGATGAACGGTTCAGTCGCTATCCGTTCATCCAAGTGAACCAGTTCTTTTGATCCGTTCTTTCGCTGCTTCGTTCTGCGGTATCAATATGGGTATCAAGAACAACATAGGATGTTAGCTGGAACCCAACATACATAGAAAATTATTTATATGCTAGCATTGATAGCGTTGGACATTTTTTTGTTTTGTATGGAATTTATATTTCTGACGTAGGACTACGTCTAACCGGAAGATATAGGGGGTGAAATGGAAATCTAGGCACTGAACAAGTAGGAAAAAATGCAAGATTTGGAACGCTTATAACTCGAGCATTTCTCAATAGATCGCAAAGGTTTTTGCATCAATTGATAGGAAATATATCTACGCATCTCTCATAACGAATAACATTTCATTTTTCTTGAGATAAATAATTGAATAATTGTGAAATATCAAGCATTGTCCAAATACACTATGTGCCCATTTTTGATTGGTCCATTTTGTGCTCCTCAAATCGTACCGACCAAAACGGGTAACCAGAGCAGCAGCGAAATAGAATGAAGCACGATTGGAAAGGAAAAAGAAAAAAATGAGGGAAACATTGGTTGCAGTCTCACACATGCGTAATTCTCGAGCCAGCCAGTCAGCTTAAAAATCCCCTCTCCGCTGCCGTAACGATCATTCTCATCCGAACCGTACACCACATCGTTTCGCATCACCTCACATCAACAAACCAACACAAGCAGCCATGGTTGGATATGGCAAAGGAGGAAAAGTGAAGGGAAAGGCAAAATCCCGCTCGAACCGTGTTGATCTGGAGTTCCCCGCAAGGGTAGTTAGGCCGAGCGCGTTAGTACCAGTGCACCAGTCCACACAGCCGGCGTTATATAGTTTCGGCCGCCGGAGTGATCGAGTTGGCTGGCAAAGCTGCTCGCGACGATAAGAAAACCTGCATTCGGAACATAACACATTCGGTTCGGCGGACATCAAGACAACAGGCAGTTGCAGCGAATGGCGAGTGGCAAACGCAATCGCAAAACGGCATCAGGTAGCAGAAGAAAAAAGTTTGTTCTTTATACAAACTGCTTTGGTGGCAAATCCAGAACAAGGCGGCATCGAGGGCGTTCGAAATGGTTTTTTTCAAAACCACGAGTACTAAGTTTTCTAAATTGGAACCATTCCATGAAACAAGGCGCTTTTCAGGGCCATTAAACCTTCCAAAAAAGAGTTTAGGAAATAAAGTTCAATGCTTTCTAAAACATTATCCAAAATAATAATAAAACACAAATTGATGTTTTCATAATTTGTTTGCCAGGATTTGATGAGTATGTGAATTTGGCAGTTGTTCTGAGCTTATTGATAGTTGGGGACTTTCCTGATTATTCAATTTTCACCAATTCTTAAATTGTTTCCAGATTGAAAGTACAGTAATCTACAATTAGTTCGACATTTAGCTAATTGGACGGACATGTAATGTGACTTATTTAGTTGGACATTCTTGTAAACATAGAGATCCAAATTATGATCCCACATTGAAAGTCGACACTGTACCACTGTCATCGCAAATGTTCAATTACAAGTTAAAACAAAGTTAAAAAAATAGACATGCAGTTACGAGTAGCGAAACAATACGGTAGTTACATACAGGAATGGATTACTACAAAACCAGATTTAAAGCTACGTAAAGAGAAAAGAAAGCGAAATATTTAAAAGTGATCGAGAGCTGAGTTTTCGTTAGAATATAATGTTGTCTTTAGAATTCCGACTATCCCTTTCTAATAATCATTGTTCAATGTTTGCCAAGTATTAGCAAGCCATCAGCACTGGATTCGATATCTTAGTGATCTAATGAATATTCAAGCTGTCTTGAATATGTACCACTGTCATCGCAAATGTTCAATTACAAGTTAAAATTACCTCCAATCCGGCACTGAGTGGTGGTAATGCGACGTGCCATTGAATGTAATTTACTGTAAAATATGTCACAAGCTGGATGGGAAGAAATTTTCCAACTGTGAAAGCTGTGGCGAGTGACAACAAATCGCTAAACAGGAAGGTTTAGCCGAACAAGATGGGAATATCGAGTGATAACAAAAACACAACACCAAAGGTTCTTTTCAGAATCATTAACATATTCATAAAGAGTAAACAGTAAACTAATCCATTTTTCAGGTAGATAGGTAGGTATTCACGTAGGTGAAGAAAATAAAACAATATATTTAAAATATATATTTAACAAAAGCTGTCCCCTTTGCATAGTCCTACGTCACTCCGGTTATGTCCCCGACATTACCCACCCGTCTTTTGAAATTACGGGAAAATGAAAAGGTGCTTCTTAAAAAGTCGCAAATTGTATGTGAAAATATGTTTATCAGTCGACAATAGTGTATGTATATGTATTTTGATTCGCATAGAATATTTGCAATTTTTCATATTTTCTGTTAGAACTAAACAAAGGTTTCATGAAAGATCATGTTTCATAATGGTTTCATCAGAGAAAAAATCCAGTAACGACTTTTTTCAGTTTTCACAAACAGTCATACAATACAATCACGATAACACGTACAGGCGATAGACCAAGCAATGGATTGAAAGCAACGCAAAAACTTTTTTCAAATTCAAATTTTATGTTTATTTATTTATTTATTTTTTTTTTAAATAAAATATAACGTTTATTTCAAAAATATAAAAGAGTATTTACATCAAAAAAATTAATTTTCGCATCTTAAGTAGAATGCAAGTGCGCCAACATCAATTCTTCCGTTAATTTCATTAACATAATTGATGAACAGAATTAAAATTTTCAATATCTGACTTCGTTTGGTAGTTGCTATGTTCAGTAGTGCTGGTCGCATTAGTTCTTCGAAAGAAAGACGTTGCCATCCCTCGAGTATTCTTGTTATTCTCTGTTGTACGTAAGCCCAAGCAGGTGCTACCCGGAAACATTCACTAAATTTGTGTTGCAACGTTTAAATCGCAGTATTACAGTGCAGACAGTGTTCATCATTCGCAACGGGTCCGAGGAGATCGGCATTACAATTTTATGTAAGGTGTGCGTACGTTGATTGTTTAGCCATTCTTCCATTCACATTTTTTAGAAGTCCACCATAAATTAATGAAATTTACAATGAATCATGACATACGTCAGATTTGCAACGAAGAACGTAATCTATCATAATGCATGAATTTACCTAAATTGGGATTTGTTGGCTATTGAAATCAGAAATTGTTTCATTCAATCACTGGTTTAATCAATCATTTATTGAATACACTCAAATGATTACTAAGCCAACGCTAGTCCTATGTCAACCTTACGGTTATATTTTATGTCAACCTTACGGTTATATTTTATATTTTAGGAAACTAAGCGGAGATTATTCTGCGAATTGAACGATATCGGCTTAAGCAACCGGGCGATAGCGAAGAGGATCAACAGAGGAGAAACAGTGGTAACATTTTTCACAAGAAAGGCCCCAAATATGACAAACGGGGACAAACCGGGACCGGAACCGTATTACAGGTTTAAGAGACTGGCATGCCACCGTGCGCATCGGTTCTGATCTGATGCAACAAGCTCTTAGCTTCGTTGACGGTTTTGACCGAGAGTCGAGAAACCATTTTCCATAAACGGTAATTCTCGTGATGTTTCATTTTCATCGTTGCAACTGTCAAATGGTCGGACTGCCAAACATTTCTGCATTGTTCAAAAACTAATCAAGCAAACGGATCCAAATTTGCCATGTGGAGGTTTTAGGGGGCAAGAAACATTTCTAAGGTGGTTCAACACTCCTCCCACCTTTCTAAGGGGGTGTTGCCATAGAAATGAAACACAAATTTCTGCATAACTCGAGAACTAATCAAACAAATGGAACCAAATTTGGCATATGGAGGTTTTAGGGAACAATAAATGTTTTTATGGTGGTTTGACGCTCCTTTCCCCTCTCTAAAGAGGGGGGGGGGGGGAAGGTGGGCTGAACAACTCGAAAACTAATCAAACAAATGGAATCGAACCTAGCATATAGAGGTTTTAGGGATCGATAAACGTTTCTATAGTAGTTCGACAATCCTCCCCCCTCTCTAAAGGAAACACAAATTTCTGCATAACTCGAGAACTAATCAAGCAAATTGAGCCATATTTGGCATGTGGAGGTTTTAGGGTGCAATAAGTGTTTCGATGGTAGTTAGACACTCCACCCCGCTCTCCAAGGGGGGCTGCCATACAAATGAAACACAAATGTCTGCATAACTCGAGAAATGATCAAGCAAATGGAGCCAAATTTGGGATGTGAGGGTTTCTTGGTACGAGAAATGTGTCTATGATGGTATGACACCCCTTCCTCCTCTGAAAAGGAGAGGGGGTCCCATAAAAATAATGCACATCTTTCAACCACACATATTCCAACCAAACATGACAAAATTTTCGGAAAACTCTGAAGGAAAATGGGAAAATTCGAAACATTCAATTCGCATGTGTTCTACAATTACATATTGACAAGCATGGTTAGCCCATTTGATGTTTGCGGTAACGAAATTGATCTTCGTTCGGAAGTGGAAATGGATTTTAATGTGATAAAATGTACTCCAATATCGTCTTCTATCTATAGAAATAACAATAGATGTGTTGATCAGAGCATAATTCGAGAAAGGAATTGTCCGATTTTGGGCTGTCTTTATTCTATCATATTTTCTGTATCAAACATTTATCCCATGTAATGGAGAAACATGTTATTTGCAAGTGGTTGAAAAATCTTGAACGAGAATTGTGTCTGTAAATAATCTGATATTATAATGACGAGTTTTGGTAGAAGTACTAGGAATTTTATAGTAAAAGGTAATAAGGTAAAAGGTACATTAGAAAATGAATCAATGAACAGTTCTGCGATTGGACCCATGAACGTGCGCTTATTAAGAAAGCGTGAATGTGATAACGAAAAATAAATTTGGGGCGGGACGAAGTTTGCCGGGTCAGCTAGTAGAGCTATAAAAAGTGTTTAAGGTGAAGGTGGAAGCTAGCCATTGTAGTAGTATAGGTAAACCCACGTGTAAAAATGGGGTAATAGTGTTTGTGAGAGAAGAGCGAAGCACATGTAAATAGATCAATTCACTTATCAGACTGTGTGGCGCTTCATTGACACTGACAATACTGATTATACGCGAGCGTAACATGAGCAAATTTATAACACATGCGAATTGGGCCTCTTTTGATATTAACAAGTTCTTCCGCATGCTGATAATTACTTTATATTTTCCTTCGTTGGTCGTATTGTTTTCACATATTCACGTTGGAGAGCCTTAACTCTTCTCTTCGTTGGCCGAGACATTTTGATTGAATGTAGTACTTTTCCGTTTATTGTTTTTGAAAGCATAGGCAGCCGTGGCAGTGTTCCGAGCTCTGCAATACAATTTTCTTACCCAATGTTGAAGTTGCTAAAACTTACATTATAGACCCATTAAACGTAAAAATAATGATTGTATTGATATCAACACAATTTTATTCTATTGATTTTCATGATATGAAACGCTATGACTCAGGAATAACATTTTATTGAGTGGTTTTGATAGATGTTTCGATGATGTTGTCTGGCATCAGTGTCGAAAAAATAACGATGCTTTCACCAATACAAACAAAACCATTATCGAAGATTGAAAAATGAAAATTTAACTTCATGGGAAGTGTGCGAAAATGATCATTTTCTCCACACTGTTTCGCAAAATTATTGATTTTCGGGCGAAGGGTGAGGGAGGGAGATGAAGGAAGGAAGGAAGGTATTGAATTAGAGAGACTTTAAACTCTGAGAGTTCATTCGTCTCTAGGGAGATGAAAGAAATGAGCGCCATTGTGGCAGCCATTTGTGGCTAGCTTCCACCTTCACCTTAAATGATTGGATTATTCGTTGGAGAAAGTCTATTGCTTCAGAAGGTTCCTATTTTCAAGACGATACTATAAATTTAGATTATACGAGCTGACCCGGCAAGCTTCGTCCCGTCCACAATTGCAATTCTGATTAACATATATTCGTTCCCGGAAATTATTTCTCTGTTCGCGATCTATATTAGCAGTATATAATTTCTTTTTCGACATATATACCTGACGCATACTGAGGCAGATCAGTCCTAATACTGGCTGTTCAAATCCGTTGCTCCGTTCTTGAGTTAAATCGTGAGGAACGGACACCAAACCATATTTATTGATATAGATATAAACCATTTTCTTCAAAAATGAATGTATCACAAATCATCTGCAGAACTTTCATGCACTGTCAACGAAGAATGGAAACCGCTACTAGCAACTACTGTTAATGTTAAAAGAAGTTCACCTTCTTTCGGAAAAACAAAATGAAAAATAGATAAATCAGTAACGCAAAACTAAAAACATCTACGGGGATAACATTGCGCGTAACGAGCCATCATTAGCCACGATCTGCTTTTTTCAAAACACAGCCAAAATGGGGAGTAGGAGAAAAAAAGAAGCACGGTAATTGAAAACACTCACCTTGATCGAGAGCGGTCCGCTCGAGTGCGAATCGTTGTCCGCTATCACCGAGGAGTTGTTCTCGTCCACCACAATCACCTCGTAGTCACCATCCTGGAGCGAGCGATTGCCTACAAAAATTAGGAAACATTAGAATGGTTGGGGGCGAAGAAACGCACATAGTAGAACATGGATCAAATTCAGATAAAACATTGTTTTTTTTCATGTGTACGAAACAAGAATTCAAAAACGAAAAACCTAACAAACGAACGAAAGAACGAATATAAAAACCACGAAAGAGATAATCTCTCCAAGGCAAACGAATTTCGGTCAGATATATTTAATCTCTCACTCGAGCTAAGAGGGGGGGAAGGTGCACAGGGGGTGCGGCTGTTGTGTGCGTCAAGCTTGACAAACGAACGGTGTGAAATACGGGGGGTGGGGCTTCATGTGCTGGTGGTGAGTTTAGCGCATCTAAGCAAACATGGCGCCTCGATGGGGAAGAAAGAGATCAACTAAACGCAACCAAACTGACTGAAAAGAAAATCAAAAACAAGAAAAAATCAAGAAAACAAAATGGCGACGAAAAAAAAGTGCATTTGTTGGTTCATTCTGCTCAATTGCATTGGAGAAACGGGACAAACAACGGGATCGAATCCAAAACAGATCACAACGGTATTACACAATCAAATGAAATGAATACAAAAAAAGATGGTCTTTTTTTTCTTATTAAATTTGTTTGTATGATATCATTCAAGGTGCCCAGAACAAAACACGATACCTGTCATACCGTTACAATGATAGATATGGTTATCACCGTTATTGAGTCCTTTCCCTAGTTTTGTCGTCGCATGGCTAACGAGGCCATTGTTCAGAGTACTCGTTCGACCTCGCATGTGACTCTGACCATATTGGCCGGGGTTTAGCGCCGTCAAGGCGTTGTTATTATTGGCTAGGTTATGCTGGGCGTGTTGAACCTGTTGCTGCTGCTGGTGATGGTGATGGGCTGGGACTCCCGTGTAGAAGTTAACCATATCTGTCGGATACCCATTGGTGGCACCGTTACCGTTATACGCGGTCATCGAGACAATGGGTCCGTTCAGTGCTGGTCCCCCCATTCCGTTAGTGCCGCCGTTATTGTTATTGTTAGTGTTCATCAGTCCGGACGAGGACGACGAGGAAGTGGTTTGAGAGGATGAGGACGTGATCGTATTGTTACTGCCGTGGTGTACCATTTGCAGGTTGGCGGAGTTCTGCACGGAACCAAGTGCCGCAGGCGAGGGAGAACTCATGAGCTGGGGACCCTGGCCACCGATGGTGGCGCTGCCAGCGTTGGTCACCAGAGACGACGACGACTGGTGGCTCGGATGGGATCCCGGTAAAAACTGCGGGTAGACGTGGTGCGACCATTGCGGAAACAGTGGACGATTGCTCGAATCTAGTAGATTCGGTGGAGGTATATCCGCGGTGGGTTTCGGGCGTGTTTGTTGTGTGGGTGCGCGCGTGTATGTGTCGTGATTAATGTGTTTGGGAATTTTTCGTTTCATTTTGCGAGCAGTCGAAATTCGGTAGCGGTAGCGATACGTACAAACGGAGCATGATGGCGTTCCGAGCGGTGAAGGGATTCGGTTTGGTTTGTACCGCCCGGGTCACAAATACGATGATGTTTGGTATTTTGGTTATTTTTTTTTTTTTGGTTGCGATGGTGGTGTGGTGGTGGTGAGTTGGGAGCAAGCACGCAGCATAAGAGAAAATATTCCGAAGTAAAGGAAGAGAAAAAAGAAAGGGAAGAGGGATTTGCATTTATTTTGATCTATCGGTGATTTATGAGTAAAATGATCCTTTTGATTACATGAGAAGCAACAACAAAATGATTTACACAGAAAAACACAAGCACACATATATATTGATATAGTGCAATTCCAAATGAAATCGAACTGAAATGCCGATTTTAAAAACTTGTATTTTTGATTCGAACGAAAGTTTGTATTCCGTTTGGGTTGAAGGAATATGAGTTTTCCACAGCATTTGAGATTTTTTGACTCAAGTGTAATTTTTGAAAGGGGCGTATCGATTTTGGTAAGAGAAATCTTTGATAATTTATACCTCAAAAACTGAGTTTTTTTTTATTCACAGAAAAAAAACTTCAATTTGCAATATCTAAAATACATATTGTTAATTTTGTAATAAACTCTTTCATATAAAATAGAAGTCATGTAGAAAATTGAAAAAATGAGTCCAAGATGATAAAACTATTTTTGACAAACTTTGTGGAACATCGAATTTTTGTATGTTGACAATCATTGTTAGCCCCAAATTATGAATCATAATGTGATTTAAAATAAAAAAGCTCTCAATGAATCTCCTTCTAAATGCAGCCATTCTCGAGATATTTGAAATTTTTTTTTCTAATTTATAGTTTTAATTATTATAGTCTTTTTTATAGCAAATAGGCCCTTTTCATATGTTTGTCGTGTTATATCGCCATGATCATGAAATTTTATGAATTTGATTATAATTTTCAACAACTTTTTCAAATACAGTCAACTCTCCCTTACTTGATGTTCTGTAACTCGATATTTTTTCTAACTCGATGAATTTCATGGCACCTCCCTCCCTAACTCGATGCCTCCTTTACTCGATGGGTTTTAATTCGTGGATTTTCACCTCCCTAACTCGATTGTTTTTCGCGTACATGTTTTTGTGCGTTATTATCTCTGATTTCAATTGCTCTTGAAAGTGAAGACGGAGCGTTCGTGTCATCAATAAATTTCGTTTCAAGTATGGAAAACCACGAAAAACCTTTCAAGCGAACGACTAAAACGCAAACTATTGCCCAACGTTTGAGCACCATCGAGCAGGTCGAAAAGTATGCACGGAAGGGGTCTGAAGCTGCAAAAGATTTCAGTATTGTACAAAGTACGGTATCCACACTACTCTAGCTGAAGAAAGAATGGAATTGGAAGGGAAAATTGAATCTAGACAAAAAGCATACAAGGTTGGTCGGAATCGAAAAGCTGGAGCCCGGTCAATGGTTTTTTTTGTCGTATCAAGCCAGAGAGAATAATTTACCTGTCTCAGGTTCTATTCATCGGGAGACCGCTTGCGAATTTGTCCAGAAACTGGAAATTCTCAACTTTAAAGCACAACCAACATGGACGGAAGCGATAAACTACCAATGAAAAGACTAAAAACCCACGATGTTTCAAAAAGAAGAAGTCATTACCAGTGATCTATGCAACTTGACGAAATTGTTTCCAAATAATAAAAAGTTATTAATCCTGGAATTATGTGTGACGGTAATGTGCTTTCTACTTCTTCTCAAAGGTGGTCATGTTCGTTGATAATGATGATAGCCCACCTCATACCCCTACAAAGGTTTGAGCAGGACGATTTACCTTATAGATAATATTCATTTTCAAACATATCAGGAAGCCAGTATTATAAAAACAAAAACAGGAAGTGGGTTATATCTATGGTATAACCGCAAGGGTGACGTAGGACTATCGTTGATTTAGAGATCATTTGTTTGAAGTTGAATCTGAATTCATTCTGAATGAATGAATATTTGGAGAACTTCGAAAACGAGAGCGTTACGTTGGAGGCACAAGGTTTTATGCATCCAATATTGGATACGGAAATATCCTACTGATGGGGAAGAATAATCTTCAGAAGCTATCCTGTTAATTGCGATTGATTGAAAAATCACAAAACCAAATGTATTTGGTCACAGTGTTACATGGATAGAAAACATTCAAATAAACTCTTTCACATGAATGTATTTTTAAATTCCCAGAGGAACTGGCAGATTATTTTCCGGATCTTTCTCGATGCTGAATGGCATCCAAACGGAAAGAATTCCGCGCGTGTATGTGTGTGTGTGTGTGTAGCGGCTGCTTCGAGATCTTCCCGGGGAACCGTTTGTGGCATCACTCTCCTCCTGATGGATTCCCTTCTGGCCTAAGGTGCACAAACAGGCTCTTGGTGACACCGTTCATCCGCGCTTTCATGAGAAATTAAGAGCTTCACCACAACAGCGACAACATGCTCCAATCGCTGTTCAATTAGAACTGAGTGGATTTCCGAGCGGCGCTCGCTTATATACCGATTGGTGATTTCAATAGCCTATTTTGAAAGCAAATTTAAGACTATTGAAACAAGTTTTTGGATCACAAAGTAACAAGTATAGAACGCGTAGACATTTTATCTTTCGAATGAAGTGTTTATCATACCATTTCGTTCAGTTGTTTAGGAGCTATTAACACTCAAAATCTCGGTCTCCGGCGTAACGCTTTCGTTTTCGAAACTTTGATTTTACACCCCGGTATAGAAATGGAAGACGTAGTCCTACGTCAAAACAAAGCGAACTGGCTCTGTTGCAGGCATAAATATTTATCAATAGAACATTGAAAATAGGCATAAACTGCGAAAAAACAAACAATGTTCCTATCTATATCGACATTGACATAGTCATAGTCTCAACTTCAGGCCCAGAGTTTTTTCCAAGGTATGTCAAGAAAATTTCCAAACCCGGGAAGATCCTTGACTGATTGGGAATTGAACCCAATATCCAAGTTTTTTTTTAATAATCTACAATACAATAAAAAACATCATCATCATCAGTACAAACATGGCAGTTTGAGATACCTGTAAAATTTTTTAAATTTCAATAATTAGTAAACATAAATAAATTAATTCACGAAAATTTTTCGAAAACCTGTTTACAGAACAGATTTAACATGGTGTTGCGGCACCGGTGACGTCATAGACACAGTGTACCTGTTGCAAGTAACTGACTTGGACTTGTCAGCAGGTATGGGCGAAATCGCATCGAAATTCGTTCAACAACACTCACTCACAGATAAAACTCACCCTTCTATTCTCCGTTTATGCCTCACTTTATTTGAGACAGAAAATAATAACCTATCATCTTCGCAAAGCTCATTCACGAATTCAACGGAAAAATACTGTCTCGACTCCGCACATCTATTCTCAGGGAATTTTGCATTCTCTCATTTGCCTCTCGGAGTGACGTTAGATGGTGAGAGAATCAGATTGGAAACTTTTGCTTGAGCCAGCCAGTGTCTCTGTGATACAGTTTACATTCAATTATCGTACATGCAAAATCGTTTGTTTTTCACTCAAATAGCAATCATCGGAGCATCGATCGCGGCAGTAAAATACAGGCAGGTAACTGAAATCGAGTTGTTTCCTGTTCACTATTGTAATGAAATGTTTTTGTTTATAGTATGAAACGATCTAAGCCAACGCAAAAGACAGTATTAACCCAAGTTATTGGTGTGCGGGAAGGTAGATTCATTTGCATTGCCGATACCAAATGCATTTATGAGCAAAAAGTGTTGAATTATGGGAACTTCAAGCGGCATATTAAAAACAAACATCCAAGTGTTTATGATAGGTTGGGGTTGCTATCGTTTGAAGCTGTTGATTCTGATTCATCGACAGTCAACAAAAAACCTAAAAAACTATTAGTGGAAACAGACAAAGGCAAACTGATATTGGGAACCATGCAACTGTTAACTGAAAGTCATATGTCATATATTTTTTTTGAAAAAGGTTCATACAAAACTCTTCTTGAGTCACAGTACGTAGCTGCAGGTCTTCACATTAACAGGAAGACAATCTCAGACTTGGTTGATAAAGCTGCTATTCTGATGCGTATTTTTGTTAAGAAAGAAATGGAAACAAAATTAATAAGCCTCAAAATTGACAGCGCTTCACGTAAAAATCGCCAAATATTTGGTATTAATGCGCAGTACTATCACAATGGCGAAATGTTATTTCGAAATCTTGGTGAGTTTTAACCGTCTGTAGACACTTCATCAAATTTTGAAAGCATTTTTTCTCAACTATTTCAACTTATTTTTCTCTGCAATTATTTTTTTCAGCCCTAAAGGAAATGCATTGTCGACAGACGAAGGAAAATCTAACAGAAACATTAGAGTATGTGCTCAACCAATATGGTGTTAAATTGAACCAAATTTATTCTGTCGCCCACGATAATGGTAGCAATATGGTGGCGACAGTTGGATTGTTGAAGAAAATGTTAGAGAAACCTAATTTAAATAACTGCCCACCAATTAATTTGCTCCTTGCTAAGCTTGTGGAATTTTCGAGCATGCTGATGATACTTGTAATGACACGGATGACGACGACGACAACGAAGCTGTATCTAAGTATCAGTTTTGTACTCCATCCAATAGTGCATTACCTGCAAACGATTTTTTTGATAAAAACCGAGAAGAGACACGATTTGTTGCACCAGGCAAAGAAAACGACGACTATGAATTCGAGGGAATACTTGATAGTACGCGATGTGCGGCGCACACGGCTCAATTGGCTGTGTGGGATGTCATACGTCCATACAAAGAACGTATCGCGAAGATCCAAGGCATAGTTGTAAAGCTGCGAAACCGTAAATATCATAAATGTTTCAAAACTCACGATGCTCATCTACCTCCTATCGCCAATGATACAAGATGGAATGGAAAGTATCTAATGGTGGCATCCCTACTTAAACAACGGCAATTTTTCAATTTGTTGAAGACAAGTTTTCCCGAAACAGGTAAAATCGTATTATTTCCAAATATTTTCATTTTGTATACCATTTTCATTTTGTAGATCTTACTCAACACTGGCCATTCATCGAGAAGTTTTGTGAAGCCTTTGAACCTGCTTTCATACTTACGCTTAAACTGCAAAAAGTACATTGTGCATTGTCTGAATTTTACACGTATTGGCTACAGTGCCAAGCAAACCTGGATAAATTAAAAGCCAACGAGCTCGCCGTACAATTGTTAGAGACTTTCAAAACACGAGCTCAAAAACTGGTTAGTACATTGCAGTTCAAAGCATGCATGTACTTAGACCCTAGATATAATTTTTTGGGTGCAAGGCGTATATCTACGGAGGACAAAGCGAAAGTTCAGGTAAGAATTGTTTTCGTCATTTGATGAATAACGATTATTTGATAAGAAAAAAGTTAAAATGTATTAGCTTCCTAATTTCACAGACATTTCTCCTCAACTTGCATCATCGACTCAATGACATCGAAGGTATAAGAACAGAGCAGACTCCAGCTAGTGAGCCGCAGGACGATTTGGATATATATATATCTCGTCATTTTTTGAAGAAGAGAATATTCCGATGGGACTATCACACTCTATCGACGAATCAGTACTTTCTCAAATCAAAGAACTGGAAATACGGGAGAAAGTACCAATAATTCAGTCCACCATACATGCTGATCCAAATGCTCAATTCGATTTACTTAAGTATTGGGAATTGCAGAAAATAACTTCACCGATACTATACCGTTTAGTGATGGTAGTTTTAGCAGCCCATTCTACTCAGGTATCTGTTGAGAGGGCTTTTAGTGGCCTAAAACTAATCCTCACAGACCATCGAACGCGATTAAGTGAAAATTCAGTGGAAAATTTGCTTGTGTTGAAACTCAACTCAGATCTACTTCCTAAAGTTGCTGAAATGTTGAGCAATGACATCGGATTGCAAGCTAATATAAATCTTTAGCTTAGTTACCTAAAACATTACTATATATTTATAATGTATTATCTGAATTGATGCTCAGATAAAATAAACGATTGAAATCATATACAATGATCTATTTGTTCCGTTATTAGTCAATTTCCATTCTATTTTATTTCTTTTGAGACAATTTCCGTTGTCTATTGAAATACGTTGAAGAAAACAGTACGTAATATAGGAATATTATATACTGCATTCCATAGGAAATTCCTAGTTATTATTTTATGTAAAATATTTGATGAAATGCACGTTTCAGTTTTAGACGTTTTAGATTCTGACATTCTTATTTGAGAATCCTTATTGGATTCTTCCCTATATTCTGGTTAGATTATCTCATTAAATCTATTTGTAAAGGGGTGCTGCAATGACACTTGCAAAAAAAATGGATTTGTGTTCGTGATTATTGATTGAACCTGTTTTTTTTTATAGTTTACATGGTTTCGGGACCAAGGGCGCTATATTTTTTAATATTTTTTTACAAAACATCCAAAAATCAGAGATATATTCTTTTTCGTTTTGGAGTTATGATTTTTTTAAATTAACATGTTTTTAGTCCTCGTTCGATATTCCTCTGTGTGAATAGAATTTCTCATTTCATTTTTCTACAAACGTTATATTTTTTCAAAGAGAACTAGCTCATTGAATTTAATTTAATATGTCGATTATCTGAATCGGTTCAGTAGTTCAAAAGTTATGATTTTTTGAAAACGTCATTTTTGGAAAAAAGGAGGAAACTGATTTATTTTACTATCGATTAGCTTTGAGAAATCATAATTCAAAAACGAAAAAGAACACATCTCTGATTTTTGAATATATTATGTGAAATTTCCTCAGCTTTTAAGACAAAATATAAAAAAATACAGCGCCCTTGATCCCGAGACCATGAAAACTATAAAACCAAATATAATCAATAATCATACGAAGATACAATTCATTATTTTTGCAGCTGTAGCATATTTTTCAAAAAAGACCGGCTAGCTGGCTTTAATTTGATATGTCAATCATCCGAATCGATTTAGTAGTTCAAAAGATATGAATTTTTAAAAAAAGTCATTTTTCTAAAAAAGGGGAAAAATTAGATTTTTCGGACCACCCTAAATTGAAATGGACACCCTTATGAAAAAATTAAAAAAATACGGGTCTGATATTTTGCGATAAAGAACCAAACTTCCACGAAAATCTGAAAACCGCTATATCGTTTTGGCATGGAATGGCTGATATATAATGCTGATGGAGATAAAGGGTGTGTCACATCAAATTGCATCACGGAAAAAACGCTGTAGAAATTCGCCCAGTAGACTGATCCTTTTGAAAATTTTAGACAGTAAAATAAAAACTATTTAACAACTTTTGGCATTTTCCATTTTTCATAGTTCGAGCCCAAGCCCGTATGCTCGTACCTTCCTCTTTACCCCGTCCATAAGGTTCTGTACAACGTCAGGTTGTAGTTTTTTTTGAACAGAAATCCATTTTCTCTTGAAGTCCGCCTCCGATTTGACAACTTTTGGGTTCTTCCAGAGGGCCTGCTTCATAATCGCCCAATATTTCTCTATTGGGCGAAGCTCCGGCGCGTTGGGCGGGTTCATTTCCTTTGGCACGAAGGTGACCCCGTTGGCTTCGTACCACTCCAACACGTCCTTTGAATAGTGGCACGAAGCGAGATCCGGCCAGAAGATGGTCGGGCTCTCGTGCTGCTTCAATAGTGGTAGTAAGCGCTTCTGTAGGCACTCCTTAAGGTAAACCTGTCCGTTTACCGTGCCGGTCATCACGAAGGGGGCGCTCCGCTTTCCGCAAGAGCAGATCGCTTGCCACACCATGTACTTTTTGGCAAACTTGGATAGTTTCTGTATGCGAATCTCCTCCGGAACGCTGAATTTGTCCTCTGCGGAGAAGAACAACAGGCCCGGCAGCTGACGAAAGTCCGCTTTGACGTAGGTTTCGTCGTCCATTACCAGGCAATGCGGCTTCGTCAGCATTTCGGTGTACAGCTTCTGGGCTCGCGTCTTCCCCACCATGTTTTGCCTTTCGTCGCGGTTAGGAGCCTTCTGAACCTTGTATGTACGCAGGCCCTCCCGCTGCTTGGTCCGCTGGATGAATGAACTTGACAAATTCAGCTTATTGGCGACATCCCGGACCGAACTTCTCGAATCACGTCTAAACTGCTTAACTACGCGCTTGTGATCTTTTTCACTGACGGAGCATCCATTTTTGCCGTTCTTCACCTTCCGGTCGATGGTTAGGTTCTCGAAGTATCGTTTTAGTACTCTGCTGACCGTGGATTGGACGATTCCCAGCATCTTACCGATGTCCCGATGTGACAACTCCGGATTCTCGAAATGAGTGCACAGAATTAATTCACGACGCTCTTTTTCGTTCGACGACATTTTTCCAAATTTACGAAAAATTGACAGTGAAGCATGGCCAACGTGATCTATACACTCTTATCTGATTATAAGCGAAAGCTGAAGATATAATTCCTAAAAATTAAATTTCTACAGCGTTTTTTCCGTGATGCAATTTGATGTGACACACCCTTTACAAGGCTTGAATGCTAACAAGGAAGAGAGTAGAAGGGAAAATAAAATAATACATGAACGCAGATTGAGCCTATTTTGAATCAATCGTTATTTTGTTTCGAGCGATCCTTCCAAAGGAGCATTCATGCATCGAATGTTGTTTTCCATTCTTTGTTTTGTTACGTTCACTCTCAGTTCCGATTGTAGATGGTCGGATAGTGAAAAAAAAATCATCGTGCAATATCACGATTGTTTGCTGCATTCTCTTCGCCATGATTATTCCAAGCAGATACAAGTGTGATTTATAATCAGGTGTGGAGAAATGAGTGAATGAATTTTTCCATACTTGCTTGTCAGACAGGGATAATAGATAAAAACAAAACAAACATTCTAAAAAGTAGTTGATAGTGAGAAAAGGATTGAAAGGATCTATTGAATTTGTATTGATTTGAACTGAACGAAAATACGAGAGGAAACTATTCATATAAGCAAAAATAAATAATTGTTACCTAAATTAGTTTCAATAAATATATATTTTTGCAGTTTTGAGCTGCTAACAAACAGCTGCTAAAAAACGGTTTTTTTTGTAAGTGATCCGAACACGTGGGAAATACACATTCTCTTAAACTCTGCCATTGTTGCCGCTCGTTTTATTTTCCTGGGCATCGAATTGAAAAAATGTATTCCTTTGTATAACAACGAGTTCTGCGACCTACTGAATATAAAGTTAGGCGTTCTTGCACACTATACAGCGCACCCAAAATCTTTCCGACCAACGCTCAAATCGATAAGTTTACAATTTTACCCCAAAAATCTTCACATCCGTAGCTCAGCTGGACTTCAACATAATCAAGAACCTGAATCAGTACTATCGCCATTTTCGATTAATTGGTTCGATTAGTAAAACGAAGACTGCAAGAAATGGTGGACTCGACGGTATCTCTGTCCTTTTTAATCTTCATGTTATTCAGCATTCTTACTGTATTTAAATGCACTTTAGGACCCTTCAGATATACCGGCATTGGATACAATTGAAATACTTTCACCCTCTGATACCAATGCACTATGGTCCAGGAGGTGCATTTAAGTGGAAATTAGCATCTAGAGCTCGACAGTGATTCTCTAGACAAAAACTGTCTTCGACAAAGTTGTTACATATAATAGAGCGATCATTTTTATGTTATCAAAAATAGGGTGACCAAAATTGTCGATGAAATGAAAAATCTAACTTTCTTATCTTTATAGATAGAGGTAAACATAGTTCGAAAATATTGTAGCCCTGGTTATTTTAAGTAACTTTGTGGAACAATATTTCTTTCTATCTCTTCAAATAACCGATATAACGCTTTTTCTCTAGGTTGAGTTAGGGTTACCATGAAAAAAAAGTTTTTTTTGCTCTAACTTTTAAATGTAAAATTCTACATCAAAACTGTCTTCGAATGACTTTTAGAGCTTTCCAATCCACGCATTTTACGGTGCATAACTTGTATGTATCTTAAAATTGATGTTTTTTCCCCGAAAACACGACCTTTTCATTTGCTTGTCGTTCTTTTTGGGGCAAACATAATAAAAAATTATTGATAGCATTTTAAAGAGCACATTTGACTCTACATAAGGTGAAACTTTCAAAAGAGTGTTATTTTTTGTATTTGAGTAAATTAAATTTGAAATTATGAGTTTTTGCATATAAATGAACAAGTTGCAATTTTTAAATGCATATAGTAAGCGTAAACTTTAAAGCAGCATCTCTTCAGTTCGGTCTTATAGCCACTCAACATGGAGGTTCAAAGAAGACACATTTTTGTTTTTGTTTTCGGTGGACGAAATATAGAAGACGTTATACAATTATTATTAAAATGCCAAGATATATGTGTTTTGAGTGCCAGAAAGCCAAATGCTGAGCCAAAGGATGAAGCGTAACCGTGTTCGGGAGACTACAGAAAAATTTTCTGCTGAAGAACTGGGCTTCGCAACAGCTTCGGATCCAGTATTATCTCTTAGTAATAGGCCAACACCAGAGTATTCCGATCTTCTGATTCCGGAAAATGCTAAGCATTTGATTTTGTAGTTTTTTATTTGTATGATTTATGATTTTTATTTATTGCTATGAATTTAATTTCCATTATAACAACTTAAACAGGTTAATATGTACATACGGAAGATTATAAAAATAAATTGAATAAAACAATAGGAACAACAAAAGTTTGGTAAAATAATGTCATCAATCAACTTATCGCCAGTAAAATATGTCAATAAATTACTAAAAAATAACACGTCGAGCCCCGAGTTGTTCTTCATACGGTTTCTATTCAGGAAGCATTTGATAATTTGTCGGTCCCCGCTTTTCTTTTTATACAATAAATATATTTTATTGTAGAAAAAGAAAATAGTCAGAAATTTTTCTCGTAATAATTGTATAACGTCTTCTATATTTCGTCCACCGAAAAAGGAAATCAACAATGTGTCTTCTTTGAACCTCCATGTTGAGTGGCTATAAGACTGAACTGAAGTGATGCTGCTTTAAAGTTTACGCTTACTATATGCATTTAAAAATTGCAACTTGTTCATTTATATGCAAAAACTCATAATTTCAAATTTAATTTACTCAAATACAAAAAATAACACTCTTTTGAAAGTTTCACCTTATGTAGAGTCAAATGTGCTCTTTAAAATGCTATCAATAATTTTTTATTATGTTTGCCCCAAAAAGAACGACAAGCAAATGAAAAGGTCGTATTTTCGGGGAAAAAACATCAATAACTTTGAGTAGCATTAAGATACATACAAGTTATGCACCGTAAAATGCGTGGATTGGAAAGCTCTTAAAGTCATTCGAAGACAGTTTTGATGTAGGATTTTACATATAAAAGTTAGAGCAAAAGAACCTTTTTTTTCATGGTAACCCTAACTCAACCTAGAGAAAAAGCGTTATATCGGTTATTTGAAGAGATAGAAAGAAATATTGTTCCACGAAGTTACTTAAAATAATCAGAGCTACAATATTGCCGAACGATGTTTACCTCTATCTATAAAGATAAGAAAGTTAGATTTTTTGTTTCATCGTAAATTTTGGTCACCCTATTTTTGATAACATAAAAATGAGCGCTCTATTATATGTAACAACTTTGCCGAAGACAGTTTTTGTCTAGAGAATCACTGTCGAGCTCTAGATGCTAATTTCTACTTAAATGCACCTCCTGGACCATAGTGCAATGAGGTTAAATCTGAGACTATTTAAATTTGCTTCAAGAAAGCCGAATTTTCCTTCAGAGATGATGATGATTTTCCGCTGGCAGAATTAATGCGTACCGTTCGATTGCTCAATGTCTTCTAATGATTAGTGCGGAAAGGACCAAAATGAGATTTGCTGTGATCTGATGCCAGATGCCGATATACTGGAAAGTGTTGAAAAAGCTGATAAAAACGCTAAAGATAGTAGTCCTATCGAGTTGAAGAATATTCTGGAAGGTTCAGATGATTGTGTCGAAACTACACCTTCGAACGTTAAATCAAACCTGAACAATATGTCCGGAATATTGAAATCAACTGAAAATGTTCCTGTGAAACTATTTGAACATTTCTTCGTGATTGAACAGTTCCTGCGTGATCGTTATAGTTTAGTTTGAATAACATACTTAATCAATAGTTTCTTTGTTAACCTAGTTCCTTATACAGGTCGGACTCGATTATATACACTTTTGGACTCGATTATATACAGTTTAATGAAAAGGTTCGAATATGACTTATTTCAAGAAAAAAAAATGTAACCTTTTAACGGTGAAGTGAAAATGAGATGGCTCTTATAAGTACAGAGGGTTAAAAATCGCGATTTTTTAAGGTTTTGCTTGAATTTTCATCAGGAATTGTTTATATCGATATTGCAGCGGAATTAAGATACAGGGTGGGCCATTTAAAGTGGAAGCATCTGGCAACCCCATAACTTTTGACAGAAATGTCAGATTAACAAATGTCATACCGCGTTGGAAGCGTCATTTCAGTACAATTTTAACCATGGAACAATACACATCTAAACAACGCGCTGAAATTGTTCAGCTGTACATTCAAAATAACTTCTCAATTGTGTTAACTAAACGTGCGTGGAAAAATAAAAATGATAACCGATTTTTTATTGCCATTTGTTCGTGAAAATGAATTGGACAATTACTGGTTCCAACAGGACGGCGCTACATGCCATACAGCGGCTGCCACGACCAAATTATTGCGCGAAATGTTCCCCGGAAGATTAATATCGAAAAACGGCGATCATGACTGGCCACCGAGATCACCTGATTTGACGCCTCCTGACTTTTTTTTATGGGGATATTTAAAATCCAAGGTATACACTGGTAAACCAAGGACCCTGGCTGCGCTGAAAGACAATATCCGACAAGAAATTGCTGCCATATCGGCCGAAACATTGGGCAAAGTGATGGAAAATGCCGAAAAAAGGGCACATTTTGCGGTCAAGGCCTGAGGCGGTCATTTACGAGATATCATAATCAAAAAGTAGTTAGAACAAATCTCCTTGGACCAAAATAAATGAATTTCAAAAAAAAATTATTTAAAATTTTTTCTTTACTTTGCTATTGCAAAAACAAATCCTTCCACTTTAAATGGCCCACCCTGTAGATAGAAGTTAGGTGTCAAACAATAGATTGTAGAGTGATCAGAGAGCTTCAACTTGATTGATAGTAACAATCAAGCTTAGTATGAATTTTTGGGATAAAATTAATAATTACACATTAAAAATTACTAACTTTTCAATTTCCCACTTCCAAAATGTTATTTAAATCCACTAATTTAGATGTTCCACTACTATATCTTGTACTTAATTTTCTCATCTTTAAATTGAAAGCACCAGAATCTGATTACGTAGCGTACTTTTCAATGTAGAGCCAGTTTGAGGCAACAGATTCCGAAACGAAAAAAAAATTTCTATAACTCTGTCATCGTTGAAATTCTAACATATGCGTAGAAGGATTTTTTTCGTCAAATATAACCGTCTATCACCTCCCGAGAGATTCTGAAAAAATATTTTTTTCCATGTGAGAAAGGTGTTTTCAAACTTTAAGGGGATGAATCAAACATTCAAATTCATACCATGATTGGGACACTTACCCTAATATAATATAATTGCGATTTATGTCATAGAAACAAATTATGAAAAAAAATGTTCTGTATCTCGATACCTCTCTAACACGATGATCCCCTTGGATATCGAGTTAGGGAGAGTTGACTGTACATCATTATGGTAAAACTATATGTTTAGGAGTTACGTTGAAAAACATTATCGCTACGTTTTGTATTAACCCACATGTCTTCAAATGTTTTTCAGCGTAACTCCTAAACATATATTTTAACCATAATGATGTATTCGGAAAAGTTGTTGAATATTATAAGCAAATTCATAAAATTCCTTGAACATGGCGGTATAACACGACAAACATATTAAAAGAGCCTATTTACTATTAAAAAGACAATAAATTGGAAATATTTTTTAAATATCTCGAGAATGGCTGCATTTAGAAGGAGATTGATTAAGAGCTTTTTTGTTTCAAATCACATCAGAATTCAGGATTTAGATCACATTCATAATTTGTGCTTGAAAATGATTGTTAACATACAAAAATTCCAAGTTTCGAAAATTCATAAAAATTCGGTGTTCCACAAAGTTCGTCGAAAAAAGTTTTACCATCTGATACCCTTATTTTTCAATTTTCTACATAACTTCTATTTTATACAAAAAAATGTAAAAGAATAAAAAATATGTATTGCAAATTAAAGCTTTTTTTTTTATAAATGAAAAAGTGCTAATTTTTTTCTCAGTGTATATTTTTCACGTTTGGACATCAATACTAGGGTGCCAATGAAAATGTTCATCTCTAATTTCAAAAAGTTACCTCATAAAAAATGTTCACCGCCTCGAAGAAACACCCTATGCCGAATATTAGCTCAATCGGACTTAAGGGAGAGTGGCGTAAAGCGGTCGAAGTTTGATTTTTTTGAAAATCGAAAAATCATCCAAAGGTGGAGTAAAGGAAATCGGGGGTTTCGGAAAAAAGTTTTTGATGTCAAATGTCTTAAAATTGCATGAAACGTCGAGATCTAGTGTCATCCCGAAAAAAATTTTTTTGTTAAAAATCGACACTCTGTACTTAGTTTTTTTCGGAATACGAAACGAAAAGTATGGTTTTGGGTACCAATAAAAATAATTATCTCAATTTTTCATTCAGAACTTGCTGCGAATTGTTTATTTGCACGATACTATACCCTTTGCAAAATATTAGCTCATTCGAAATTCATTTATTAGTGTCACAGACGTAAAAATTTGAATTTTATTTAAAAAAACGAAAGATCACCGAAAATTGGTGTTTTTTTAAAAAAAAAAGTTAATGCCGAATGTCTTATCGTGTTATTATCGTGCAAATCAACATTTCGCAGCAAGTTTCGAATGAAAAATCAAGATAATTATTTTTATTGGCACTTAAAACCATACGTTTCGTCTCGTATTCCGAAATAAAATTAAGTCCCTGAGTGTCGATTTTTAACAAAAAAATTTTTTTCGAGATGACACTAGATCTCGAGCAAGATCATGCAATTTTAAGACATTTGGCATCAAAGATTTTTTTTTCGAAAACCCCGATTTTCTTTACTCCCCCGTTGGGTGATTTTTCGATTTTCATAAAACTCAAACTTTGACCGTTTTGCGCCACTCTCCCTTAAGTCCGATTGAGCTGATATTAGGCATAGGGTGTTTTTTCGAGGTGGTAAACATTTTGTATAGGGTAACTTTTTGAAATTTTTAGGGTCGATTTTTTCCCATACATTCATTGGCACTCTAATCAATACTCTATAACTCTTTCTAAGGCATTATTTCGGAGGACTCATGGTTTTTGAGATATAGATTATCAAAGATTTCTCTTACTAAAATCGATACGCCCTTTTCAAAAGTTACACTTGATTTCCTCCAACCCAAACGGAATACAAACTGTCATTCGAATCAAAAACACTCATGTTTTGTCATTTGTCGATTTCATTTGGAATTGCTGTATAGCTATATTAGTAAGCGACACATCGATGTTGGTGACAGGAATGGCAACATAAACAAAAAAGGGAAATGCCAAACAAAACAACAAAACCAAAATGCGGTACATCGTTTGCCCGCTCTCCCATCCCAGATTCTAAGAAGGTCTCTGTATCAATTAGCTGCGAATGGGCTGTAAACTACGATTTCCCTCCAATCAGTGAACCCTAAATAAATTTATTAATTTTCCGCAATCAACCCCAAAACGAGATTCACCTTGGCGCGCCTAATGGTAACCAAGGCCGAACGGAACGGGTCTAATTGTGCATCATTTCCACAAATGTGCGGCCGGGGCAGTTTTGCCGCACGCACGCCGTTTTCCCCGTAAAACTAGAATGGCGTCACGAGAGGGGATGGGGCCGCGATGATACCGCTGGGCGTTGAAACGAGAAACGACGCAGAGATTGGCGAGTGATCCGTGAGGTATCTATTAATTCTAATTTGGAATGGTCACAGTTAGTGCTGCTAATGGTGGGGCTCTATTAGCAACACCTTTTCTGCGCGCGCGATGGATCATTTAGTCTGATTAGCGAGATTTCGCTGGATGTTTTTCCTAGATGCTGCGAAATGTGGGAGCCAGATGGCTGAGCGCACAAATTCTACGAATTCAACTTTTTTCCCGAATTGAAGAATGTAACATGAGGGAGGATCCCTGTCTGGAGGGTCGGAAAATAATGAATTTTCGTGTATTATGGTTATTGTTCAAGGTATATTTGAAGATGTATTTTCCATTTTTTAATGCACGAATAATGATTATGACGCTGTTGACATCTGGATGAGTAGATGCTGTCTGAAAATCGGTACCTTGCTGGTGGTATCGATTCTGAAGCGACGGGGTGTCGTAGAACCAATTCCAATGAATATTTTGAAACGTTAGGACAATGCCTAAAGTGCTACATATAGGTTTTTGATAATTCGAGAAATTGCCAAAACGGCGGCCATTTTTGTTGAAAATGAGATATTTTTCATGAAAAATCTCCAAATAGCGATTTTTAAAAAATCGAAAAAATAAGATATCAAAAAACGGCTGCGTAAAGCCCGAGATAATTCATTTTTACATACTGATAAAAAATTTCAGCCAAATCAGTCGAGTAGATCCTGAGATATCGATACCACCAGCTGAAATAACATGGTTCCGAGAATAACGTGTTTTAAAATTCGTACAGCAATACTGCACTGCGTTTCACAACTATAGAACCACTCCGTTTTTCTGAGTTTCCAGAGATACGTAAGAAGTCGGTTGAATTGAAGTATATAGTGTAGGATATAATAACTATCTTCATTTATAAGACTGGTCATTTGAACTTTATTGTTGTGTCCAGGCGCGAAACGTTCTACAAACTAAAATTCCAGTGTTTCATAATCATAGAACCAGATGGAAAAAATCTCACTCCTCCACAAAATTAACGCCAATTTCACATTAATTACAATAAGTTTCTAATTCGAAGGTCATCTTTAGTTGTAAATCAGTTCAAATAACCCATTCGGGGTGGTTTCGAGCAAGTTGCGCCTTGTTCCAGTGTGTATCTCGTTCTACGCAGAGGATACTGCTCGTTTAAGCTCTTAAAATCACTCATACTGCTTGTGAACTGAATCTACTATTCGTAAGATCACTCCTTATGAGTTCTTGATAGGGTTTTGATCTGGCAAACAAGCTGACCAGTCCAGAATCTGAAGCTGCTATCCATTAAACCATGCCATGACTTTTCGGATTTTATGAATTGATGCCAAATTACCCATTGTTTTTGATGCAAAAACAGCAGTAAATGATTTTGAAGTACTTCGTTAGTCTTCTGACTGTTCATTCATGTCGATGGTAAGCGACTCGTTTCGAGTCACTTTTGCTGGTGCCGCCCTCCCAGACAACGTTATGGTGGACAAATTGAGGCTGCCGGTGCGAATCTTCGTGCCAAAGCACACGACTTGCAACAAATGCAAGTTAATTGGTCATACAGCAGCTTATTGCACCAACAACGAGAGCTGAGCCACTTGCGGAGAGCAACATGGGGGGAAATCCTGCAGTGCGACTGAGCATATGTGTCCATAATGCGGGGGATCCCCACACGTGCTGTCAGCTTGTGAAACTTACAAGAGTCGCTGGGATAAACAAAAGCGCTCTTTGACGCTCGAAACGCACTTTCGCGGATATTGTTGACGAATTGGATACAGATACAGCTAACGAGGGCACACCGTTTATTTTCAAAGGGCAGTGCAGCGGACAAGCAAAATCAGGTTCATCCTGGCTTCCGTGGGAATAGTTCACCTTCGAACGATCCAGCACTCGAGGGGACATCAAAAACCCCAACAGTCCCTGTTTTTCCGTCCAGTTCAACTTCCCAATCGGGATTGACTAACGTTGTGGATCAAATCTTCACGTGTTTTAATGTTTCCGACTCCATCAGAACCATTGTCACCGCAATGCTTCCCGTATTAAAGGCAATTTTGCAGCAATTGATGCAAACATGGCCCCTCCTTGCAATGATTATCTCTCTTGATGTCTTATTCAAAGAGAGAGGTCGGAGATATCACTGTTTTACAGTGGAATTGTCGTAGTCTTATCCCTAAATTGGATACATTCAAATTTTTAATTCATAACTTTAATTGTGATGTTTTTGCTCTGTCCGAAACTTGGCTTTTTCGCGAGATGATCTCTCTTTCCACGATTTTAATATTATACGCTTGGAACGTGATGACAGATACGGAGGGGTGCTATTGGGGATCAATAAGTGCCACTATTTTTTTCGAATTGACCTTCCACCTATTGGAGGGATGAACTTACAAGACACATTGACTGGAAAAAATATGCGGACGCGATTACTCTAGCCATCAATTCCAGAGATGGTTTGCCTCCATTGGAGGAGTATAACTTCCTTTCTCGTTTGATATATGACAGCGCAGTTCGCGCTCAAACGAAACCCATCCCAAGTTCCACTATTCGTCGAAGGCCTCCCAATCCATGGTGGGATAGTCAATGTTCCAAGCTCTATCAGGATAAATCGAACGCATTCAAAGCTTTTCGGAAACGTGGAATCATTGAAAGTTTTCAGTCGTATTTAGACCTTGAAAATCAATTTAAAAACTTGATCAAAGGGAAAAAAACGTGCTCATTGGCGAAATTTCGTGGAAGGTTTGCCACGAGAAACGTCAATGAAAAAATTATGGAAAGTGGCTCGAAATATGAGAAATCGCTCTTCAACGAATGAAAGCAAAGAATATTCACATCGATGGATTTTTAATTTTGCACGGAAGGTTTGTCCTGATTCCGCTCCTATGCAAAACATTGTTCGAGATACACCACAAGATAGGTGCGATCTTGATTCCGAGTTTTCGATGGTAGAATTCTCTCTTGCTCTCCTTTCTTGTAACAATTCTGCTCCGGGATCGGATAGAATTAAGTTCAACTTGCTGAAAAATCTCCCTGATGTGACGAAACATCGCTTGTTGAACTTATTCAAACGATTTCTGGAGCATAATATTGTTCCAGATGATTGGAGACAAGTACGGGTTATAGCTATTCAAAAACCCGGAAAGCCCGTGTCCGACTTCAATTCAATGCTGTCATATATACGAAAATTGTTGGAGAAAATGATCTTGTTTCGTCTTGATCGATGGGTTGAAACGAATGGCCTCCTCTCAAATACACAATATGGGTTCCGCAGGGGCAAGGGGACGAATGATTGTCTTGCGTTGCTTTCTTCAGAAATTCAAATGGATTACGCCGAAAAAAAACAAATGGCTTCAGTATTCTTGGACATAAAGGGGGCCTTTGATTCAGTTTCAATAGAGGTCCTGTCAGACAAATTACACTCTCGGGGTCTGTCGCCTCTATTGAATAATTTGTTATATAACTTGCTTTGTGAGAAACATTTGAACTTTTCTCACGGAGACTCGGCAGTAAGCCGGTTCTCTTACATGGGCCTCCTCCAGAGCTCATTTTTAAGCACCCTTTTGTACAACTTCTATGTAAGCGACATCGACAATTGCCTTACACAAAATTGCAGCCTAAGACAACTTGCAGATGATGGAGTGGTCTCTGTCGTAGGATCAACAGAATCCGACCTACAAGAACCCTTACAAGATACTTTGAACAATTTTTCAACCTGGGCCATTGGGCTAGGGATCGAATTCTCCACGGAGAAAACAGAGATGGTGGTTTTTTCTAGGAAGCATAGACCAGCAAAACCAAAACATCAACTTTTGGGTAAACTGGTCACTCATGCTATGTCATTCAAGTATCTTGGGGTCTGGTTCGACTTCAAATGTACTTGGGGGGGGGGAGGCATATTAGGTATCTAAGTAAAAAATGCCAACAATGAATAAACTTCTCCGTACAATTACCGGCACCTGGTGGGGAGCCCATCCCGAAGTTCTTATAATGTTGTATCGAACAACTATTCTCTCAGTGATGGAGTATGGCAGTTTCTGTTTTCAACTTGTGTTGTGGCCAAGGTTATCACGACATCGAGCACGTTGTTTGGTCGTGCGAGGTGTATCTGGTCGCCAGATCGAATTTAGGCCGGAGGCCCGAGGAAGATAACCCAATGTGCCGGTGAGAGATGTGTTGGCTCGGTTAGACCTCGATTACATGTCCCAAATATATGTTTTCCTTAAAGCTATTGATCTTCGTGTGTGATTGTCCCTATATCCTGATACCCTCCTTTTCTTCCTTTGCGAGTAATTGATCCTCTTGCTATAAACAGTAGAATAAGTTGAAATGTAAATACACTATAGATATACGAATAGATTTAAGAATTGAGTTTGATCATCAACATGTTTATAATCTCCTTATATCCCTTTCCTGAAAAAATTTCGCCCTTCTAAACTCGGGTCAAACGCGAGTAATCGGGTTTCTACCTTACTAACCATAGAATTAGGAAATTGTTTATATATAGTTATAAAAATATAGTTAAGAATTCGGCCCTTTAAAACTTATGTAACGGAGCCTGTAAAAATAAACGAATCAATAAAAAAAAAAACCTTAGGTGATGACAGCCCGTAGAATTTTGTTTGTCGAGGAACTGAAGAAAATGATCACTACGTGTAACGAGGATTCTGATGAGATTGCTGGTGTATATATTTTTTAACCGAAGCGACTTTTAGTTCGCAAACAAAATGCGGGTTTCGGCCAATGTTCGATTTTTCGAATAGTAATTTCCCGGAAAATGGAAGATGGGAAAAATAATTAAATCTTGGGGTTTCGCGTCAATAGTCAAAATTACACCAATGGCTTTCGTCAAAATGGGTTAAGGTGCTGATGATACGAAAAATTTAGAATAAATAAGCTGACAACTAATAATTCGAGCAGTTATACAAATCATCAAATACTTCTTGGTCGGGCTGAGTAAAAATGGAAATCACAGAGACAGATCAGGGATCAAATGGAAAATTGAACGCGTTTCCGTGTTCAGAAAATCAGAAGCCGAAAAACATCAACAATACAGTGAAATCACACATAAGATAGGAACCTAAATTACAATTTCAATTCATGTAAAACGGACTGTGATGAATATTCAATATAGATGGGAGAATATTTCTTAACGACATAATATTCCGTAATGATATTTTAGCTTCTCAATGTAGCATTATATTTATGTTTATTAAAGTGGAAACCACTATTTGTGTGTTCCAAGGTGTAAAGTTCAGGGTGTGCCGTCATACCAGTCATGCGACAAATTTCTCCCCACGAAAATTCTCCGTGAGAATCGTGGGGAAAATTGAACAATATCATAACTATATAACGGCAGATGATCAATGGAACATATCCCTACTCGTTAGTATCCGTTCAAGCGTGCCAAACGCGTTCACATAATCAAGCAATTCAATCTACAGCAGAGCAAAGTGTTGAAGATAACAGTTACTTCATCGTTCGCTTGTTTCCCCTCTGCAAACTGTTTTTTCCCTGTTTATTTCGCATGTATCCGCCCCCTGTGGAATAATCCCAAAATGTTTCGTTTCATTGCTCCCTAGAAACTAATTTTTTCTACCTATTTTTTCTTCTTGCGAAACCGAATAAAACGGCAGCTCCAATAAACTACTCTCACTCCCGTCACTGCAGATCCATGCAGCATCCTCCGGATGAGAGGGTTCTCGTGCGCGGTGCGATATACAGCTCGCGATACGGGAAACCGAAAAATAAACCAAACCAAAACGAAGAAGCCCATATCGAACACAAAAGAAACACAATCGTCCGGAATTAGAAGCGAGTGGGTGGCGGTGGGAGGAGAAACCACTGAAATGATAATCGAACGAGAGCAAAACCAAAAAAGAAGGAAAAAAAAAACTCATCCAGCTGACACATCAAGAAGTAGAGAGGAGACACGAACAAAGCAGCTTGAACGAGTTGATGAACCGATAATTTGTGTCCTCTGTTTTCCGAGGATACCGAACTCTGCTGTCTGCTGCTGTTCGCTTCTCCGAGCGCAAATTAAAAATAAAAACATTTCTTCTGGGATAAACAGAGATTCGAAAACACCGAGAATGTTTGGGACAAGCGATGGTATTAAACCCCACAAAATGGCTCACCTTGGGTTGGGGTGCTGCGCTGCAACACGGGTGACGAGTTCCGATGGATCTGCAGCTCGGGCGGTGGCTCCAGGATGTCCCGATACTTGGAAACCATCAGGACCGAGATGAAGTACACGATGGCCAGCGAGAGGAACTGGGCCTGCTTGGTTTCCTCCTGGAACATGCGTTTCTTTAGATTAAATTTATTAGCGGTCCTTTGCTCCTTTCCGTTGGGTGGTTTGGGTGCGAAGGGGAATGGCGGCACACAAAATTCAAACGGGGAATGAATGAGCTTTGCCGGGAAATGTGTGTGTGTTTGTGGGTACCGTTTGAATTTTGTGTGTTTGCGCAGTACTTACCACGTCCCGATAAATGACCGCCCGCAACCGATTGATATCCATATCCTGGAGTAGCTTCTCGGGGTCTTTCACCGGACTCATCGGTCCCGAGAGTGACTCGATGATTGTCTTGGATGTGGTTTGGGCACCACGGATCAACGCCTGCAGATGGGCTCCGCCGGGAATATCTTTGAGGGACATTCCGTTGTACAGTCCGCGGGTTCGCTCCCGGCACTCGAGGCAATTGCGTACCGCACAGGTGCACACCAGACGTAAACACTGACGCAGAATGCCTCCGCTGGACATGTTCTTCTCGGCCTCGAGTTCACCGAAGTTCAGTGAACTGGCGAAGATCAGCACATCGGCCATGTTGACCAGGCGCTGAAGGAAGGAGACCGCCACGTCCAGAGGCATTCCCTGGGTTGGCTCCAGTACATCCAGTTCGGACTGTGAGACGAGAATATGAAGCTCAATTCAAACTCATTCGGAAGAAATCGACGAAAATGACAAAGAATAACATTCGTCATCAAAGAAAGCATTGCTCGATCGTTTTTGATTAACATCGTCAGTTGAGATCCCAAAAGGTTCATTGTCAAACAAAAGCTATCCTTTCTCATTTGAATGTAATGAATGTATTGAGTCGAACGAAAACAAATAATTTTTTACTACAATCAAGGCTTTCCGCATTGAAGCACAATTTTAGAGTAGGCGAGCAGGAAAGCATTTTCTAATGCCCCTTTATTATGTGTTAACGTTACAATAATGCGAGTAGCACGTAGCACCAGGTTGGCTAGTAGCGTAAGAATGAAGGAAACAACAAAAATCAATCTCGTCAAGCTTGCTGTTTCTCTCAAACCACCTGTTTCTCTGTTTCTCTCTGAAAACAAACCAAAGCATGTCGGGTGTAAATTGAGTCTCAGTCACTACTTTCATTGATAGGGACAAAAGTAAATCACGCCTAACTTTATTGATTTTCTCTTTAGATAACAACTACCTTGACGGTTTTTGTGGTATTTTATAAGATTGTTTGATAAACGAGGCTCTCTTCTAGAATACAGATCGTCAAACACATCAGGAAATGCTTTTACCGCTGTGTTATCAACAGTAGAGAATGCTGATGAAGAGAATCGATCAAAACAGATAAGTCCGAGTCCGAAAAGTTAAGCGTGAAATCTCAAATAACAGCATGACGAACGGCTTGAATAAAGATGTGGTTTTTCAATCGGATGGAATGGATACAGTGCGAAAAGATACGTATGAATGAATCATGTTTCAAAAAACTCAAACTTTGACCGTTTTGCGCCACTCTCCCTTAAGTCAGATTGAGCTGATATTTAGCATGAGGTGTTTTTCGATGTGGTGAACATTTTTTATAGGGTAACTTTTAGAAATTTTAGAGTCGATTTTTTCCTATATATTCATTGGCACCCTAATGTACATAGATTCCTGTAAAATCGGCATGCATTTTGTAACGAGACAACGCGCTCTGTGCGAAAAACAGTCTCCACAAAGCGTTGTAACGTCACAAAACTAACAAGTGTAATTAAAACAACAAGTGTGTTAAATATGAATTTAACCGAATTGTAGCAATTATCCTGAATACTTCTCATCACCCTTCCCCTTCCAAAGGTCCATCTTATATGCGAAGATACTCCTAACCCAACTGGTGATCCTGAACTTATCCCCATTTGTATCTCAGGAGCGATACAAACCGAATGTTCAGTAGTGTCAGATGAAAGATTTCACAACGATGACAATTTGATAATATGGTGACTTTTTTCTAGCGCCATTTTGCGTTTTCATTGCTTCGAAAACCAGAAAAAAAATATTTTTGACATTTATGGGAACTGAATTCTAGCCTAACTTTTGAAAAGGACCTTTCAATAACCACGGTCTTGCGGACAAATTTGGCACCAGTTTTGTCATACAGTTTGATAACGAAGGTTCCCTTGTACCCCAGAGAGTCGATGAAGAGAAACGATCAATGTAGATAGGTCCTTTTCAAAAGTTATGCAAGAACTCAACGTTATTTTAGATTGCAAAACATTGAAAAACAATGCAATTGGAAATGCTTATGGTATGTTCATCAGTATGTGTTATACAAATATAACCTACACTGAAGTCGCTTTTTACGCGGTTTTATTTCACGCGTCTTTTTTACGCGGATTTCCGAATTTACGCGGAACGTATCAACCGCGTAAAACTTTAATATGCTAATTGATGTGATCTTTCACCAGATAAGTTTATATTGTATCACTGATTAGTAGCTGAGAAATATAAGGAGAATCAGATATCATGATTGTAGCATGCAAAAAAATCAGTAAATCAATTGATAGAATACGGGTTGCATTTTAAACTAATAATTCGCTGTTTGTTAGATTGTTACACGAATTCGGAAAACTACCCGGCTTATTTTTACGCGGATTTTTGAATTTACGCGGAATTTGAGATTTGCGCGGTTTTTGGAATTTACGCGGTTTTTGTTTACGCGGAACATATCCCCCGCGGAAAAAGCGACTCAAGTGTACCTATTAACTGTTGATCGCGCGCAACCGTTCTGAATTTTCGGATACTTTACAATTTAATTTTCAACATTCAAATTTAAACCAAAAACTTAACGCGAATAGTTATATTTCATCGATCCGATTTTGCCGACGGTATATTTCTCTTATTCTGTTCTGTACTATTGCTGCACACAATTCTATGTTCTATGAAAAAGCGGTTCAAGTAATCGCTGAAAACTCTGCTCTCCCAAGACACTGAGCTACTGCTGTTTCGCTGTTGTGGATCTTGTTGGCTAGGGATGATCAAGACTTCTGATTGGTGCAAACATGTGTATTTTTTACACTGCCGTTTTTTGGAAAAAATTGGGGTGGTCCTGAACCGACCTTCAAAAGGTGGTCCTTTACGACCCTCGTTTTTTATATCGTAATTATTCAACACGTTTACTCTGACGTTTGCCATCAATGGCTCGCACAAACTTGGCTCATCGGGCGGCGCTTACTGCTGGAGGAATTCTTTTGATTTTGTTATCAGAAATTTTAAATTAACTCTATATATGCATGTGCGCGTACCTGTGCGTTTATGTTTGCGTGCAAACAATATGTACTTATTTGATGTTTGATGAAAACGGAACAACCGTTATTGAATGGAATGCATGGTGAGAAAAAAACATTTTTCAAACAAATTCATTTTGAATTATTTTTAAGCAATTTTTCTCCCTCTCACTCATAAATACTGATCTAAACCACCCTAGGTGCTCGCTGGCACATCCCAGCAGAAGTAGAAATTCCAATAAGAGAAGATTCAACGCTGGTGCGCGCTTTTGCCCCACAAGCAATTTTTTAACTAATCGGATTTCGAAACGTACTATTATCTACTATAGAATGAAGGTTTCCTTGACAATGTGGTTTCGAACTATTTCAGTTCGAAAGTTAGTTATTTTAGGTAACTAAATCGTAATCCCTAAAATCGAAAAAAAAAATCAAAACAACGCAAAACTCTTCTTACCTCGTAACTTTCTGCCACTTTCATGAAATGTATCTTGTTTATATGTGTGAACTGCTGGTGTAATAATGTGTGAACCGAATACAATGTTGCCGAATTTTTATGTTCGTTTGTTTCAAAAAGGCTAATGCGCACTTTTGCCCCGTGCGCACCTTTGCCTTGAAAAAAATGGGTGGTACTATTTTCATTTTGCTCAGTGACGGTAAGCGTGGCTGATGGTGTAATTGTTCGTTCGATTTCAAAAGAATGAGTTGATAATTTTTTCGAATCTGATTCCGATATGCTCATCGGCGATACTTACGTTCGGGGATGTGGCACTTGCAAGTAATGGCAACAGACCTCCGCAGGCAATGATCAGATTGTCGGCAAGCTGCGAGATCAGATGGACGGTGTTCACAACGAAGATTGCGTTCTCGGCAGAGTTGACAAAGTCCAGCACACTCTTGGTCGAGTGGGATCTCCACACCTGGATGTCGGTTTCCAGCGAGAACAAAACGTCCGACAGGAGACGCTGGTGGATGTAGGACCACTTGAACTCCGGAATGCGGAAGGGAGGACGCGTCGGGCCTGGCGAAAACATTGGTCGGCTTGAGGCCGATTTCGAGCGCTGCTGCTTGGTAGGAGGACCTCCTGCGGCTGGTTCGTAGTGGGCCGGAGGAGAATCGGCAGCAGTGCTGGTCGAGGCATTCACTGCGGACTTTTTGACGACTGCTGGGAGGGTTGATTGCTGTTGATCGTTTGAATCTGTGGCAACGCTGGTAGTCTGTGCAACGGAATCGTGTTTAATCACCGATGCTATTGTTACTGGAGTGTCCGGAATCTCTCTGTCCTCTTCGTCGTCTTCATCTTCCTCCAGCTCCTCACCATCCTCTTCTTCCTCTTCAACAGGCTCCTCTTCAATGAGTTCTTCTTTGTGTTCAACGGGTGTCTCTTCAATCTTGGATATCTCCGCGGAAACAGTTTCGATCGAAACGACTTTCTGTGGACTGGACTCGATGCTCATAGCTTCCGGCTTTGGCTGATCCGGTTCCGGGGTCGAGATTTGCTCCGCCTTCAATACGGCATCGGAAATTATGGAATCAACGACTTCTTTGACCTGTGCCTCAAGTTCACTCTGTTCCGTTGCCAAAGGCACGGGATTCTCATTACCATCCAAGGTATCATCTTCGAGTAAACTGTTCTTCACCAATTCATCAACAATGCCGGAGATCATGATTTTGATCTGCTCATCCGTGTTCTGAACATCCGAAGGGACTTCCTCACTATTGCTACTTAAATTATTGTTGTTCAAATTGTTACTACTATCACTAGTTATTGCACTTGATGCTACACTATCAGTCTTCTGCATAACACTTTCGGTGCCGCTGTTATTGTTGTTGTTGTTCAGCGCGTCCTCACCTGAACTTCCAATGACCACGGTTGCGGAAGTCTTCAGCGAAAGCACCCCCTTCACAACTTCATTCACTGCCAGCTCTATCTCTTCATCCTTTATCACAGGCGACGAAGTCGTCTGCTCCGCACTGACCTCCTCCAGTTCTTCGGACTCCCTCAGTAAACTCTCCGACTTGCTGATTATCTCCTCCACTATATGTTCGACCACTTGCTCGGAAACATTTTGACTATCTTTCAGCGAGCCAATCTCCAGAGCTTCCTTCAACTCACTCTGCGGCAACTCCATTTCTTCCTCCTCCTCTTCTTCCTCTTCCATTTCTTCATCAGCTTGTTCCTCGTCCAGATCTTCTTCTTCCTCCTCCACGTCCTCTTCATTCTCCTCTTCCAGATCGTGACCATTGGTCATCTCTTCCTTCCTCACCATCTTACCTTCCGCAAACTGGACCTCCTCCGGCTCGCAAACACACTGTTTGGCACCCTCGATGGCCGTTACCTCGCCTTTCTCCCGTCCGCCACCTCCGCCACGGTCACCACCACCTGCCGCTCCACTACCGGCACCTCGCTCCCAACCACTGATCGTGCTGATAGGACGCTGCTGCCTCAGCGCCGGGTCCGTAATGTTATCCGTGCGGTGCTTCTCGTAGTGTTCGTACATCTGGGCGAACTGCAGCTTGAACTCCTCGTACGAAACCTTCGAGTGGACGATCGCCAGCGTATCGACCCACACCCGCCAGCCTCCGTACTCGTACTTGATCGCGTGATGCAGCAGCATCCGGAACAGCGAGTACACCATGTCGGACAGCTTCTGCTCTTCGGAGTTTTTCGGGTGGATGTACGCCATCGCGATCAACCACTCCTGCCAGACGCTCATCTGCAGCACCGTGCGACGGTTCTCGCGATTGTTGTTACACAGCAGGGTCATGTCCGAGAGGAAGAGCTTCTTCACCTCGAGCAGTTGCTCGCTCTGTTTGGACTGGCGGATGAGCGTGGCGACCACCTTGAGGATCATGGGATTCTCCAGCCGGTAGTGACTCTCGGGCTCGGGGTGCTTCGCGTACAGAATCTGCTGCGAGATGTGTTCGGTCATGATCTCGTACAGCACGTTGTAAGTGGGGAGCGAGAGTGATTCCTCGTACAGGAGCAGTCGTTCGGCTAGCAGTGTGTACAGATTGTGGGGTGACATCACGTCGTACTTGCGTCTGCCGAAGAGAGATGATCTGTTTATGGGGTGGGTGAATGTTCGGAGCGCTGATTGCATACTTACTTGTGTGTACTCCGCGAGAGGAAGAAACCCAGCAGTTTGAGGGCTTGCAGACGAATCAGCTGACTTTCGGCTGCCATCAGCTTGAAGATCGTTCGGACGCCATGCTTCACGTCGAACGCCGGTACCATCGAGCTCGGGTGCTCGGACATCAACGATATCAGCATCTGCAGCACGTCGTGCAGGTTCTCGTCCTCGTGCATTGTCATCAGATAGTTGAGGATGCTCTGCAGCTCGTCGTCCTTCACCCCGTTACCGATCATGATCAGCTGCTTCAGGAACAGCAGTATGTAGGCCCGGATCGCGAGGATGTCCTTCTGGGCCGGTCGTGGTCCATCGAGCCCTTTTGGCGTGATGCCGGATTTGGCCCGGGGATTAACCACCCAGTAGTAGAACTTTAGCGTGTGTACCGTCTGCAACACGGTACTGACCCGCCGCACGTTGCTGTAGATCTGGGTGTCGCTGAGAAACTCCGTCGCCAGGTAGGCGTACAGCCGGGCCTGTACCGTCGCCGGGGTGTAGATCCACAGCGAGGGGTTGAACAGCACGTGGTCTAGTAACTGCCAGGTGAGGAAAGAGAAACAGAAGAGCTTCATTTTAACTATGATTTTCATCTGTCCTGCCACAGGCCGATCGTACTCTCTGGCATGCAGCAAGGATTTTTGTTTGGTTTTGGTGTGGAGTAACGAGAAGCATTCAAAATGAAACGAAACGAAAAAGTAATTGACGGTCTGGATGGGGAGGAATTCGAGAGATTTTGTAGTTGTTTATATTCTTCAAATTACGAGGGATCAAACACAAACACACGTGCAGAAGTGCAGCCGAATATGAATATAACAGTCATGCGAAACAAGTAAAAATAAGCGAAATATAGATTGCACACGCATGCAGGGTATTCATCACATAGTGACACAAATTTGAGCCTCACGAGCTCCGCAAATATGGGACTTTATGGTAAAAACAGCGCTCTGTAGGCCAGAAGCACTTGTTTTTTACAATGAATAGAACTCATAAATTAAATGCGATCAAAAAAGTAATATATAATTGAAAGAACAATAAGTATCAGTGATTACACTGTAATAATTGTTTTTTGGAATGGCGAAAATAGTTTAGCTTCAAGTTCTTCTTAACTGTAACCTTCTTAAGTTGCAACGTTACTCTCAATTAGTTTCATTTTTCCACTAAAAACCATAGCAGGCGTTGGTTTTCAATTAAAACCATAACATTTTCACTAGTGAGTAGCGAGATGTCTTATTTCCTGCTTTAATTGACTAAAGTTTCTGAAAAAATGGGGCTGAAAATAGTGAAAATAATAACATTGAATCCGCCGGATACGCCTGTTCCGGTATCTAGAATATTCTTAAACTCATGGAAAAGAATGAGAGCGAAAAAGTCGCTAGAGGAGATGTACCGCTTGAAGATGTTGTTTCGAAGTCGGCCAACTCCCGTTTAGAGGTGAATGAACTGAAAAACATTTTAGAAACAATGAATGGAACGGAACGTCAACTTCCCCAGTTGCACTGTATCGAGAATTTCTGGGAAAACCTGCTGCGAAGGGTCTACGATTTCGTGGCGAAAACGAAGCTGGAATTTATAAATAAAACTAAGAAAGAACTGAAAAACATGCCAACAAGCATGTATTTGCCAGCAAAAACGGAAGGCCCGGCTAACTGCCGGAAGGCAGGCATTGGGCTTTGAACTGCTTCAGCATTCACCGTATTCTCCAGATCTGGCCCCCAGCGACTATTTTCTGTTCGCAGACCGGAAGAGAATACTCGCTGGCAAGAAACTGAGGCCTATTTTGAGGAAAAACCGAAGGAGTACTATAAAAATGGTATCAAGTTGCAAGATCGCTATATCGCCCTCAAAGGCAACTATGTTGAATAATAAAATTGAATTTTGCAAAAAAAAAATAGTATTACTGTGTTACCTTATAAACTTTTCAGCCGAACTGTCAGATAAAAGAAGAAATCGTAGTGCGTTTTATCACATTAAAATCCATTTCCACTTCCAAACAAATATCGGTTTCGTTAGCGCAAACATCAAATGGACTAACAACGCTTGTAATTGTAGAACATATGGGAATTGAATTTTCCGAATTCTCCAATGTTCTTACAGAGGTTTCCGAAAATTTTTAATTGTCATGTTTGGTTGGAATATGTTCGGTTGAATTATGTGTAATATTTTTATGGGACCACTTCTCCATTCAAGAGGAGCGAGGGGTGTCATACCATAATAGAAACATTTTTTTACCTCCATATGGCAAATTTGGTTTTATTGGCTTGATCAGTTCTCGAGTTATGCAGAAATTTGTGTTTCATTTATATGAGAGAGAGGGGAGGAGTGTCGATTCACCATAGAAACGTTTCTAGTTCCTTAAAACCTCTACATGCCAAATTTGGTTCCGTTTGCTTGACTAGTTATTGAGTTATGCAGAAATTCATGCTTCATTTGTATGACAGCCCCCCCTTAGAGAGGGGTAAGGACTATCTATTTACCATATAAATGTTTCGTGCTCCCTAAAAACTTCATATGAAAAATTTGGCTCCATTTGCTTGATTAGTTATCGAGTTATGCAGAAACATATGCTTCAAACTGTTTGAATCTTTGGAAAAAGCCTGGATGAATATCAACTCCCAACAGAAACCTCGTTGAAAGTATGCCTCGACGCCTGCAATCCGTGCTTTATTTTGTCCACCAGAAAAATAACAATTTCCCAATAAATGCTATTTTTAAGTTTATGTATTGTTCTCATGTCGCTGTATCCAGCATATCCCGAATGCACACTTCCAGTACAGTCTTTTGTTAGAACACTTTGAACGTCCATTTGCTTTTTTTTATAAACTTCAGGCACCTCCTACTTTTCTTTGTATTTCTGAAGTAAAATTGGGAACCAATATAAAAAACAAAATTTTATTTTAAAATAAATTAGTTTTGACTTGTAGACGTCGGTATGATAATACATGGCGACCGTGACAGGACTCGAACCTGCAATCTTCGGGTTCAAAGTCCGATAATGTCAAAACACTTAGTATAATAAAGATAAAGCAGCATAAACATTACAAACATGAACAGTTTTATGTGCGAAGTGTTGTTGCGGTGGCATCAAAATGGGTAATCAAACAAGTCAGTTAAGTTCACTTGTGAGTCATTTCATACTCGTGGTGAAAACGCATGTGAATCAACTGAATCATAACATCCCCAGGTTTTTACGCGATTTTTTACGAGGTTTTCTAAGCGGATTTTCCAATTAACGTGGATTTTTTACGCGGTTTTTTTTACGAGGTACGAATCCCCGCGTAAAAAACCTAGGTGTGCATTACAATCGATTGAAAAAAATTGGTTTCCCTGAACCACTAGCCGCCTTAAAAGTTCGGAAACATTGGTGAAATTGCACCTTAATTTGGTATCATATTAGTATCTTCTCCGCTGGAAAATGTACCAAACCTATTCAACGTAAAAAAACAATTTTCTGCGTAACATTTGTCATATCCTGAACTGTGTAAGGCGCAGTTTATTTTTATTTGTAAGTTTTTGTTTCTGAATATTAAAAAAAATAAAAAAAATTATTAAAAAATATTTTTTTCTTGATGAACAGCTAGTGACTTGAAACAGTTCGACTACTTTGAGGCGATGGAAACGAATAATGGATATTTGGAAGATGTTCTATTATTAGAGGAATGAATAATTTGTCGAACATCACTAGCTGTACATCACAGCCTACTTCACGATGCAACGCTTCACGCGCAACATTGACCTTTTTCCCAACTAGCAATAACTGTACATTGGATAAACCACATTGGTCATGGTATTTCCACTGCGCAAAGCTCAATTTTGATTACAAATATTTTTGGCTTTTTTGAAAAAAAAATCGGTCGCGATTTCAAAAATTCAGGTCCAATAGAGGATTTTCTTTTTTTGGCGAAATTGCAACTTGAATGTGGCAACCCATTTGACACAATGTCCCAATACACTCAATATGCTCTCAATATGCTCTCTCAATGAGGTCACTAATCTTTTCGAATTATCAAAGTTTTGATGATTCCGGCGTGGCGCGTCACGATTATCGACGACTGCCCTTCCGCCTTCCGAACTCCTGCTGAATATCGCATCCCATCACCGACACCATTACGACAGCCATCCAATTTTGGAGTGTAAATTTGCCTACCACTCTAGAGTCGATTCGCGTGCCATCCCTCCCGCGTAAACCGATAAATTGCTACGCTTCATTAATCTTTACATTCACGAGTCACGAAATCTACCGGAAGCTGTGATCCGGAATCGCGGAATTTCGAATTCAATTTAATTGTCGCTCATTCCCGCTTCCGCGAAGTAGCTTTCCCGTTTCTCCCGCTGCTCCCGAGAATATCGGTGGAACGCGGATCAATTGCAGTGTTTAGAGGGATTGTTTGAGTTTTTGATTTTCTGAACCGTCGCTAAATTCAATCCCATTTTTTTCTCGGTCAGAACCGATCGAACCATTTTTGGATTGTGTACTTTTCCCGTTGCATACGTTGGAACGAACGAATTTTGACGGACGTTTTAAATTCTCCCGCACAAAAAACAAAAAACGAATGATCCATTTCCACGAAGACTACAATTGCCAAAGTTTCGTCTCTGATTGATCGGCACTGGTCGCGGAGCGATGCTCCGAATGTCCACACATCCCTCCCACGCTGGGTGAAATGTGCCATAAATTTTAATTTGTTTATTTGCGCTCCACTCATTAATCCTGGAGGGTTCATTAATCTTGTTGGAGGAAAAGGAGTAGACTGAAGGAGGCGAGAGGCTCTACTCTGTTTGTTATCGGTATCGGTTGTATGTCATGGATTAGGGTCACTGGATTTGGGTTGGGCCCAGTTTTTATTTTATTTTTGTTTATTCGTTGTCAATTACGGACAGTGGATTAGAACTGTTCATAAATCCTGCTGTGGATATAATCTAGATGCAAATTGAGCTTTTGTCTGGAAACGTTGCTGTGCTAGATGGGATCACATATATTATTGAGGATTTTAGGACTAGCAAAAACAGTTTAGTCGTCCCTTTTGCGGGTTGGCTCTATTTTGATCATCCTAATTTTTTGCGCTTCATTGCATAGATTTGCACATTTTTAGAGGCTTGTTTGTGTGTTTGAGGCTCGATAACTTTTATTGGATGGCTAAACTAAATGATTCCGCTCATCATATGGGTTAAAAGCTCTGTTCATTTCTTCTTCCAAGAAAATATGAAACCCATTTCATTTATGAAGCAGAATTATCGGATTGATGCCATGTGAATAAACTTTCATGTAATGTATGGCATTTATTTCCCTTTCTCTCGATAAATGTCAAGGTCTCTTCTCAACGGTCTCAAAGGTCGATTTGTCAGCACGAGGTACCGCACTTTTCCTACACCGATTCCTGTATGAATTTCGTCCAGTGAAGGACGTATTGTAATATAATTCTTCATGAAAGAAGTAGTAAAGAAAATGTGTCTGTGTAGAGATTGTGCTAGCTTCATGTGGAACTCACCCTTCTTGCAAGAGATATATGAAGGAGTATGGAGTATGGAGGAGTAGTAAAACCGGAATTCTGGTGAAGGGTTCATCAGAACCCCATGATTATGCCAACGCCTACTAAGCAAACTATGCGAAAAATCAAAAAAATTCAACAAATTGAAAATTAGAATAATTGAAATTAGAAAAAATGAGAAATTAATCAAATTAAAAAACTTAAAATAATATCAAAAATATTAAATTAGCAATCAATAATTTGAATCTAAAAATTGTAAAACAAAAAGATTTGCAAAATAAAAAAAATTGTTCCAAAAAATTGGAAACAACAAAATTTAAATTTTAAAAACATGTTAAAAAGAAACAAAAAATGAAAGTTTAATTCAAATTTTTAAATAATGAAAAAATTAAAAAGTGAAATTAAAAAAAATATTAGTTCAGAAAATTATAAACGCAGAAACTCGAAAATACAAAAAAAATCATTATTCTAAAGAAAAATAAAATAAAGATTAAAAATAAAATTTGAAAAAAATACTGAAAAAAATAAAATAAAGTTCATAAATTTGAATTCTTGAAATTCAAATTTCAGAAAAAATATAGCTCCATAAAAATAATAATTGAAAAAATGGAAATTAAAAAATATAAAATTTATAAAAATATCAATGTATAAAAAATTCAAAATATCAAAAATTTCGAGAATTAAAAACGCAAAAAAAAAATTCAATAAATTAAGAAATATTGAAATATCGATAATTCCAATAAATTAATGAATCAACAAATTCAAAATCTTGAATACAGAAGAAAATTTTGTTTTTTGTGAGTTATTATTGTCTTCAATTTACTTTTCATCATTTTATTTAATTTTTAATTTGTCTAAAATTGGCAATGTTTTGAAGTTTTCTTCAATTGTTCAATTCATTTTTCTGAATTTTATATTTTATATTGTAATTTTAAATTTGCTAAATTTGTTTTCTGAATTTTCTATTCTTCAAAGCTATTGTTTTCAGGTTTCAAATTCTAGAATTTTTGAATTTGTTAATCCTTTTTTGTTAATTATTTTTTTCCTGGAAGGAAAGGGAATGGATTTTTTTGGAATCTATTTAATTATTGATGAATTCAAAAATTCAAGAATTTGAAAACTGAAAACAATAGTTTTGGGGAATAAAAAATTCAGAAAACAAATTAAGCAAACTTAAAATTACAAACAATTAAATTCAGAAAGATGAATTGAACAAATGAAGAAAAAAATTGCAGATTGCAAATTAAAAAAAAAACAAGAAAAACTAAACAAATTAAAAATTAGATCAAATGATGAAAATTCAAAATAAAAGTGAATTCAAAACACTAATAACTTAGAAAAAATGAAGACAGTTGAATTAAAAAAAAAGAATAAAAAAAAACAAAGTGAGTTTAACAAATTAAGAAAAAATATATTGAAATTTCAGTAAACTGAAAATTCTGAAAGTTAAACAGATAGTGAACATTCGAAATTCAAGAAAGTGAATATCTAGGGAGTTTCAAATTGAAATTAGGAGACAATTGGCAAAATATTCATTAAATTAAATATTCAGAAGATCGAAAAAAAAACAAGAACTTGAAAAACTATATTATATTCTATAAGAATTAAAAAAAAAATAAAAATTACCACAAAATATAAAAATAAACAAAACATTAAAAACTTCAAGAAATTCGAAAAAAATGGGAATTAAAAAAAAATTGATTTAAAAAACCAAGAGGTTGAAAATTCTGACATCGCAATTTGAAACAAAAATTAGTCCAAAAATTAAAAAAAATTATTCTCAAATTCAAGAATTCGCAAAATTTAAAATATTCAAAATTTAAAAAATTGATCTTTAAAATTAAAAAAAAATAATTGGAAGGAATGAGAATTTTCAAACTTGAAAAATTGAATATAATTGAGAAATTGAAAATTTGGGAATCAAAAGAATAAAAAAAATTAAAATGGTGGACTTCCGAAGTCCAAACAATTTAAAATTTAAACAAATTAAAATTTACAAAACATTAAAAAATAAAAAAAATGAGAGATGAATTTAAATTTGAAAACAACATCAAGAAATAGACAATTTGTGAGATGGTAATTCAAAAGTTGAAACTCAAGAAAAAAACTAAAAACCCCAAACTCCAAAATATTCAAAAAAAAAACAATTTAGAATAATTGAACATTTTGAAAATTCTACAGATTACCAGTTTTAAAAACTGAATATTCAACAAATTGAAAATTACAATAAAAAATTCATTCAATTCAAACATGAACAATGAAAATTTTGAAATTTGAACGATGCATGAAGAATTCAAAGCTTTCAAAATTCAAGAAAAATATAAATTAAAAAAAACAAAATTCAACTAAGTGAAACTAAGTGAAAATAAATAACAAATCTGAAAATTGTAAAAAAAATAAAAAAGTAAGAACATTCAAATGTCGAAAATTTTCAAATTCTGAAATAATCACTATTTAGATTTTAAATTCAGGAAATGAATATTATTAATTTTGAATTTATAAAATTTCATATTTTCAAATATTTTCAATTTCTATAATTGTTGTTTGATTCGTAATTTTTCCTAATTTACGATCTCCTCAAAATATAATTTTAAAAATAGTAAAAGATTTTAGATTTGTGGTTTCTGAATTTGCTTATTTTTGTTTTTTTTTACTTTTTTGAGTTCTAAATTTGGCAAAATTCTCAATTTACTGATTTTTGTTTTGTATTTCAATATTTTATTTTCTCTTAATTTGTTAAACTCAATTTGTTTTTTTTTATTCTTTTTTTTTCTCAACTGTCTTCATTTTTTTCTAAGTTATTTTTGTTTTGAATTCACTTTTATTTTGAATTTTCATCATTTTATTTTTAATTTGTTTTGTTTTTTTGTTTTTTTTTTAAATTTGCAAACTGCAATTTTTTCTTCATTTGTTCAATTCATTTTTCTGTATTTTATGTTTTGTAATTTTAAGTTTGCTAAATTTGTTTTCTGAATTTTATATTCCCCAAAACTATTGTTTTCAGTTTTCAAATTCTTGAATTTTTGAATTGATCGAAAAAGCTAATTCAGGAAATAGGAAAAAGACGTATATAAAGTGTGAAGAAAGTTAAGTTTAAAGGAATAACAATACAAAACATCGAAGATTCGAAAATATAAGGCTCCGTGAAGTAGAAAATCCTAAATTCCTAAAAATCATAAATTTAAAGAAAAACAGCATAGTTAAACTTTTAGAAAATAACTATTCTATTCTTATAAAAAAAATCAATTTTTTTTATTAAAATAACAATTCTAATTCTAAATGATTGATTATTCATAACATACTGGAAAAAAAGATTTTTGAAATCTACAATCAAAATTCTGAAATTCACAAATTAAGGATCCAATGAATTGAAAGTTTGAAAATCAGAATCAAAATTAAAAAAAAAGAAATAATATTCTAAACTTAAAAAATGCAAAATTTCGGAAAATAGATATTGCTTTATTGCTTTGTTGATTTATTACTTTATTGCTTAATTGCTTAATTGCTTTATTACTTTATTGATTTATTGCTGTATTGCTTTATTGCTGTATTGCTTTATTGCTTTATTGCTTTATTGCTTTTATTGCTTTATTGCTTTATTGCTTTATTGCTTTATTGCTTTATTGCTTTATTGCTTTATTGCTTTATTGCTTTATTGCATTATTGCTTTATTGCTTTATTGCTTCATTGCTTTATTGCTTTATTGCTTTATTGCTTTATTGCTTTATTGCTTTATTGCTTTATTGCTTTATTGCTTTATTGCTTTATTGCTTTATTGCTTTATTGCTTTATTGCTTTATTGCTTTATTGCTTTATTGCTTTATTGCTTTATTGCTTTATTGCTTTATTGCTTTATTGCTTTATTGCTTTATTGCTTTATTGCTTTATTGCTTTATTGCTTTATTGCTTTATTGCTTCATTGCTTTATTGCTTTATTGCTTTATTGCTTTATTGCTTTATTGCTTTATTGCTTTATTGCTTTATTGCTTTATTGCTTTATTGCTTTATTGCTTTATTGCTTTATTGCTTTATTGCTTTATTGCTTTATTGCTTTATTGCTTTATTGCTTTATTGCTTTATTGCTTTATTGCTTTATTGCTTTATTGCTTTATTGCTTCATTGCTTTATTGCTTTATTGCTTTATTGCTTTATTGCTTTATTGCTTTATTGCTTTATTGCTTTATTGCTTTATTGCTTTATTGCTTTATTGCTTTATTGCTTTATTGCTTTATTGCTTTATTGCTTTATTGCTTTATTGCTTTATTGCTTTATTGCTTTATTGCTTTATTGCTTTATTGCTTTATTGCTTTATTGCTTTATTGCTTTATTGCTTTATTGCTTTATTGCTTTATTGCTTTATTGCTTTATTGCTTTATTGCTTTATTGCTTTATTGCTTTATTGCTTTATTGCTTTATTGCTTTATTGCTTTATTGCTTTATTGCTTTATTGCTTTATTGCTTTATTGCTTTATTGCTTTATTGCTTTATTGCTTTATTGCTTTATTGCTTTATTGCTTTATTGCTTTATTGCTTTATTGCTTTATTGCTTTATTGCTTTATTGCTTTATTGCTTTATTGTTTTATTGCTTCATGGCATTACTCATAATACCATTCTGATGGGAATTCATCATTCGTCAGGTAAAACGAGTACTGGTATTGGCAGGAAGTTGCTGAACCGAGAAAAATGTTCATTGGAGCGTTAATCCTATTCCGGTTTTAAGAGCGAGTTCAGTCAGATTTTCCACGAAGGTAGATGATACGGGGCAAAACCCGGATCTGAAACCAGACGAATGAATGAATGCATTTCTACGTAATGAAGAACAAACAGCAACGGGTTTTTTTTTACTCTCTCGGTCTCTCTCTCCCTCGCTCTGATTTTGCTCTCCAATTTTTCCGCTGTCTGTTCCAACTGCTTGTTTGGATTCATATTTATTCGAGATGAACGGCCGATTTTTTTTGCTGTTAATCTGGTCACAGACTTTTTCCCAAGAGGGAGAAATGGCGATGCACCCGGTAGTGGAAAATTCGAAACCACAGCATAGAGTAGCTGCACTGTACAAATGAAACCGACGAGACGGGAGAAAAAAATCTCGTTTAGGTGCAAATATTGGATATTTTTTAATCCTATTTTCAGCGCAGGGCTTTCGTCCTTTCCGTGTGGGTTCGATGTCCGATACGGAGAGCTAAACATGAAAGAGCTTGCGAGCAATGACTTTTTTTTCCCATTACTTGTTGTTTACGTTCTTTTTCGTTGGGAGTATATCCAAGCTACATCGCACTCTTTTTCATCGCGGGATTGGAAGCGAAAGCTAGAGCCAGTTAATTAACAAAGTAGAGTGGTTTGATTACATGTAAAAAAAGTGAATATACATGATAATTTCGACTACATTCCGTCTGATTGAATGTGGCGCAAATAGGACACGGAAGTTCACTTCTCCTCAACGGATTCGGATTTCCCTCCGTTATTAATGGCTTCATTCCGAATTCTTGTTTTGTTCGTTTTCATTTTCTTTCCAATCGCCGGAATTGGGAGCTATTTCAGTCGATGTCATTTCCACTGCATTAATTTGGTTGCATTAATATTCATCATAAGCAAACCTCATCAAACAGTACAATACACAGGGACGATGCATTTATATTATTATTATGATTATGACCGCTGTCATTCAAACTGGTGCGAATTTTCTGCACCTATCATCACACCCCCGCAACACTGAGCAAGCAACAGCAGAATAGCCTGGATGTTGTTCAAAACAAGAGGTGCAAAGTGCTGAATAAATAAATTTCATGCCATCGGATCGTCAGCCAACAACAAGTGCTTTACAAATTCTTCTCAACCCCTCTAACGAAAAAGAGGTGGTGGTGGTGATGATTATTCATGTTTTATTTGCTCCCTTACATTTACTATTATTTCAGCACCACCAAACGAACCACGGAAAGTGCTGATATCGTATTTGACGATTCCAGTAGGCCGCACATTTAGCGATTCCGTTCATTGTTATCAAAATATGCGAAGCGTAACTAATATTTATTAACTCAATCAACGGGTACCCATCGAATGGTCGCTCAGAACAATGAAGCGGGTCCGAAAACTCGCTGAAAGTTATTGATACTCAATTTGCGAGAGCGTTAGTCATCATTTATTTCATACGAAAGGAAATATATCATGCAGAAACCAAACGTGATTACGACCTACTCATGCAATTATTTCAAAATGAAAAAAAAAAGACAACAGAGTGAACAACGAAATACACACAAACGCATTCTAGAATATGTTTAGTGTCATCATTGCCTTTTTTTCGAAGTATTCGTTATGCTGTGTTGTAACGGTACAATATTCCGGAAAAATCAACGAAGGGAAAGGAAACAATATAAAAATAAAAAAACCAAAACCATTCGTAAGATTCGCAATGCAAATCGAAGTAGAAATAAACCGGAGAGAAAAATAACCACTGAGCTTTTCGATGTGAAATCTATGACAACACTCATTGGTAAATAATAAAAATTCTGAAATATTTCTGGATAAAAAATAAAAGCTACAGTGTTTGGTATTTCCAAACAAAAAATAATCAAATACAAAAAAAAGATGATACAATGTATCTCAACATTCAAACGGGAATTAAAAATAATTGTTCTGATTAAATTTTTTTCCAATGTTCTCTGAATCATGTTCACACACATTCAGCCTTATTTCTGCCGATGACGATATAGGTAGACTCAGAACCAATTCGCCTAGTACAAAACATGCTATTTACACTCCGCCCTGAGCGCGTATTTTTTTGTTTATAATTCCTATATCGACCCGAAATTCCAATAGTTTTGATAGATATATTACACTCGCGCAAACGCGCACACACGCATTCCCGAAACCTCTCATCATCATTCGCATCAACGCTGGTATGTGTGTAGTATGTGTTTGTGAAACTATTTACAGCGTGTCTCGTTCTATCCCTTCAATTTTGCACTGATCTAAAATAAAGTAAAACACATCCCTTCCAGTGCATAGTGATTTAGCAAGCCAAAACCACGAAATAATTAGCGAATAGAAAATTTCAAATCTTGAGCATATTATTTCCACAGTAAACCTTCGAATGTTTTTTGTCTGAATTTTTTTTTTGTTAATTTAAAATTTCCTGATTTTTATCCAAATTTTCAACTCTGTATTTCTTCTAAATTTTTTGAATTCTTAGTTTTCTGAATTTTCAAAATTTAAAAAAAATATGTTTTGAAATTTATGTTTATTTCCAAATTTTAAATCACTTTTCCTATTTTTGTGATTTTTTCCCCTAACTTCTTTGTAAAGTTTTATTTTTCAAAATAATTTTTTTTTAATTTTTCGATGTTCTAAATATATTTTTTTCAAAATATTCGATTTTCCGAACTTTTTCAATTTCTAATTTTTTTTAAATTTAAATTTGCGATTTTTTTTTCTAATTTTTAAATTCTTTTGATTCTTATTTAATTTTCAATTTTATGAAACAAATTTCTTCATTTTATTTAATTTCAGTTTTCTGAGGAAAAATCTCGAAATATCCAATAAACGACATATTTAGTCCTCTGGGTTTTTTTTTATTTTAATGTTCTCAATTTTAACAATTTTTCATTTTCACAACTTTGACTGACTGACATTGGGTTTGTTCAGTTAAGAAGTTTTATTTTCAAATCCATGTTTTTTTTAATTTTTTTTTTTATCCGAATAATAAGTCTTTAGAATTTCCGATTTTTCAGATTTTTGTTTGTTGTAAATGTTTTCAATTCTCATAACTTTCTCGTTTTCACATTTCTATTTCACTAATTACATTTTTCTAATAACTTTTTTGGTTTACTTATTTTTCAAATTTCTGAATATTCAATTTATTTTTCCTAAAATTTACAGTTTGCTCAATTTTTGTTTTTTTTTCACCTTTTATTTTGGTGTTTTTCAATGTTCCGAGTTTTTGATTTTTCTGAAGTTTCAGTTTTTCATTTTTTTTTATTTTCTTAATTTTTCGATATTTTTTTTAAATTTTTAAAATCTAAATTTTCAATTTTTCAATTTGATTGTTGTCAGATTTTTTTTGTTTGATTATCTGAATTATTTATCTCTCTGATTTTTTTCACATATTGTTAAAAGTTTCAATTTTCTGATAATTTCATTTTTTATTTATTTTGATTTTTTTTTTCTTTTTTTCTATTTGTTCTTAACCTTGTTACTTTTTTATTATGTTTGTTAATTTTTCTAATTACATTTTGTTCATCAAGATTCTGATTTTTTCAATTGGATTTTTTTTTAATTTTCAATGTTCTCATTTTAACATTTCCCATATTTTTAGTTTTCGAAATTTTCAATTTGTTTAAAGTTGTTTTCCCGAAAATTTCTTTTCTCATTTGCTATACCATTTAATTTCTTCATTTTTACAATTTTTTGATTTTTTTAAATGAAATTTTCTAAATTGTGTTTTTTTTAACTTTTTTTTAACTCTTATTTTATTAGTTTTAAATTAATTCAATAATTTTTTTAACTAAAAACAATTTAAATCAAATTTTTCTTGATTTTTTTTATTTTCTGAAATGCTGGATTTTCTTTTTTTTATTTTCAACATATAAAATTTCCTGAACCTAATTTGTTTTCAATTTATTTATTTTTTCAATATTCTTTTTTTTCAATCTTAATTGATAAATTATAAAATAATAATATTTAATTAAATTTATTATTAATTAATAAATTAAAAAAACCTGAAAATATCAATTTTAGAACATATTAAAATTGAACAAATTTAATAATTCATCAAAATGGAAAATCAAAACACTGAACAGTTATGTTTTGATTCTTCATTTTGATGATTTTTTTTTTCATTCTCATATTTCTGAAAATAAAATTTCCTCGTAGCATTCAATACGAGTTTCGATTTTCAATTTTACGAATTTTTAATTCTTAGATTTATACATTTTTTAATGCATTTTAGTTTTTTTATTTTCAGTTTTCTGAATTATCTTATTTTTCTCTTGTTTCAAATTTTAAATTTCCTGAAGTTTTGAGTTTTGAAATTTATAATTTTCTTGAATGTGTAGTTAAAATTTTCTGAATCTTCAATTCCCTGAATTGTCTTGTTTTTTGAATTAACAATTTTCAGAATTTTAAATTTTGGAATCTTTTTTGAATTTTTAGATATTTTATTTGCTTTTATTTTGTTGCTTTTTTATTTTTAATTTCCCGGAAAATCAATTTTCTGAACCTCATAATTTGTAATGCTTTGAATTATTATTTGTATTTTTTGAAATCTCTAACTTTTTGGATTTTTTGATTTTTTAATCATTATATTTTCAGAACCGTTGGTTGCGTTTATGTTATTGCACAATCATTTTCAAATTTCTCGATTATCAATTTTCAGAATTTTTAATTCTCTGAATTTTGAATTTTTTGAATTCTCAATTTTGTAAATTTTCAACTCTTTGAGTTTTTAACTTGGACCTCAACGTTGTTTAAATTTTGATTTTGAATTTTTTTAGCTTTTTAAGCTTTCAATTTTCAGAATTTTAAAATTTTGAATTTTCAAATTAGAATTTGTCTAATTTCTTTTATTTCTAATTTTTCGAATTTTCAATTTATTGAGCTTCCATTTATCGCTGTTCAGTTTTTTCGATTTTTCATTCTATTGGAATTTAAATTTTCATTTTTTTTTTAATTTATTAATTTTTTGAATTTTAAACTATTGTTTTTCTTCAGAATTTTATGTTTTTTTTAAATTTCAGAACCTTAAATTTTTATTACTTTGTTGCTTCTTTATTTTACATTTTTTGAATTTCAAATCTCTCAAATTTCAATTGTTTGAATTTTGATAATTGAATTTGATTTTTTTTTTAATAATTCGATTGTTCGATATTTCTATAAGAAAGTCCAATTTCTTTCTTAATTTTTAATAATTTTTCAATAACATTTTTTTCATTTTTTTTTAATTTGAAATTTTGACATTGTAATTTTTTTATATTTAAATATTTTGTTTTCATTTTATCATTTAATTATAGAAAAATTTGTTTTAAAAAATTAAGATTAATAATTTTTTATAACAAATTTTTCTAAAATTTTCAATTTTTGGTATTTCAATTATACGCATTTTCAATTTCATGAATTGACCATTTTGATTGATTTAATTTAGAATTTGATAATTGATATGATTTTTTTTTTATTATTCTTTATTTTATTTACAATTTTTTTAGCATCTAATTTACTAAACTTTTGATCCTCTTTAATTTTTTTTTTCAAATTAAAATTTTGGCATTCCAATTTTATCGAATATTTTTTTATCTCCATTATTTATGAAATGTTTTAATAAGAAAATTTTTCAATATCCTGGTATTTCAATTATACGCATTTTAAATTTATTGAATTAACCATTTAAAACATGAAAATATTTTCTATTATTGAAATATTCAGTTTTTTAGATTTTCAAGTTAAAATTTATCTTTTTTTTTCTGAATCTGTAGCTTTCTAAAAATTGTTTCGAAATTTTTGGAATTTCTATACTCCTGAAAAACTTTTTTGCATTTTTTTCTAGTCTTGCTCAATTGTTTTATCTTAATATTCAGTTCTCTAAACTTTGAATTTCTAAAATTCTTTATTTTGAAAACTTTTCATTTTTTTTAAACAGTTACAGTTTATATTTTTTTTTTTGAGTTTTGAGTATTCTAAATTTTATAAATTTCTGAATGTTTTGCAATCTAAATAAAGTAATTTTCAGTTTCTAAAGTACTCATTTTTAAAATTATGTTGAGCATTCGTTTACGTTGAAATAAATAGAAAATTGATGCTTCGGAAAATGAAATCAAAAAACAATATTCAAAACAAATTAAAACCAAAATCAAATATAAAAAAAAACTAGAACTAAAATTAGATTTTAAAAATTTTATAATTTCCTAAACGGTTTTAAAATAAGTAATTATCAGTGTTTTTACCTTTCGAAAATTCGGAAATTTAAAAAATAATTAAAACCAAAATTAAAAAGAAACAACTTTCAAAAATAAATAAAACTAAAATTAAATATAAAAAAATTAAGTCGAAGAAATTGAAGATTAAGAAAAAGATTTTTTAAATGTTATAATATCGTGAATGTTCTGAATTCTAATATAAGTAGTTTCCAGTAGTTTTACCTTCCTAAAGTATTCATTTTTTGAACTATTATGAGTCAAACGTACGTTCAAATAAATAGAAAATTTAAGATTCGGAAAATTAGAAAACGAAAATTCAAAATTTTAAAAAAATCCGAATTTGAATTGAAAAGAAAAAAAAATTATTTAAAATTTTTTTTAAACAAAAAATAAAGAAAATTAATCATTTTTTTTTCTTAATTCTCAACTTCCAGTTTTCCTCTTATTTTCCATTTCTTGTTTATTAGTTTTCACTTTTCAAAAACTGTTATTTTTCAAGAATTTTTAGATTTTTCTATTTTGTTTTTAGAATTTGAGTGCATTTTCTATTTTTTTTAAATTTTTTTCTCAATTTTATTTTTTTCTGATTTTGTTTTTTTTATTTCTTCGACCTTATTTTTGTTTTAGTTTCATTTTCAGTTTTTGATATTTAAGTTTAGTTTTTGCGAATTTCAACTTTTCTTTCGAATAAGTATTTTTTTGAATTTTGTTACTTTCTAATTTATATTTTTTGGTTTACAATTTTCCGATTCAATATTTGATTTCTTTTTATCGTAACCTTTTTATCGTTTTATCAAGATTTTTTTTTATTTTATTTTGTTATTTTTAATTTTGCTGCCTTTTGAATTTTGTTTCAGTTTTTTCTATTTTTCGACATCCAGGTTTTCGGTTTGTCTTGTTTGTTTTTTTGTGTCCTTTAGTGAAAGTTTTTTTTTCGTTTCCGGAATTTTCAGTTTTGTGGTTTGCCACTTTATATTTTTTCCAATATTCCGGTTTACAAGCTCATCGATAAATCGATTATCCAATTCTTCTGGTTTATCGACTCATCTGTTTTTACTTATTGCATAAATATTTGAAATGTATATTGTATATTGCAATGCAAATTTATTTTATAATGAATACCAATTATTTTAGAAAACCATAATCAATGGAGCTTTTTTTCCGAACAATAGCAAATCAAAAAGCTTTCATGGTTTTGGCACATGAATTCACTCTGTAACCGAGAAGAGATTGTTTCTATTCTCTAGCAAACAAGAAACGGTGTATATACGCATTTTTGTGAGCTAAATCATAGCCAATGTGCTTTTGGTGGTGAGAAAGGATCCTTCATTGTTTTTTTTGCTCTCTCCTCTAAAGAAACAAAAACGATTTGTGTAGACGACACGTGGGTGTGTTTGGCTTCGCTAGACGCCGACCTAGGGGACCTCTAGAAGCCTCAAACGGCAGTGAAGGAAGACAGGGCGGAAGGAAGACGTCTTCCGGGAATATGGTGCGCGAAAAAAGAACCCAAAACACAAAGCACTCGACACGTACCTGTTTCAGCAGAAGATCCGAGTTGGCCGACAGACAGGTGACCAGGTATTTCGTGAGGCTCAGAAACGAGCCCAGCACCTCCGACGTGAGATGATCGCGAGAGGAACGCTGCAGCATGAATGAAATGACCAGGAAGCCGCGATTCTGCAAGAAACGAAACACATACTTATAAATCACCATCCGTCTCCGTCGTCAGCTAATGCTTCGATGGGGAAGGGAGGTATTTCAACTGACCTGAATCATGTGCTGCTGCACCGTTTGTGAGCTTTCCACCAACTCGCAGATGAATCCGAGCAGCTTTGCGCTACGATACATAAAAAACGATACAATCAGTAATCAGATTTTGATGGTGTCCCTTTTCCTTTTTCTCACTCACCAAAGCGTCGGATCCTTCTTGACGTCGGTCCCCTCGTATGGCATGTCCAGCTGGGAGAACAGCGGGAATAGCACCTGAATGCCACCGATCGAATTGAGCGTGCAGTGAATCGAGTGGGTGACTACCGCTTTCACGTCCTGTGGGGGGAAGAGATGACAAAAGCGAGAGAAGAAGAAAGGAAGGAGAGGCCACATAAAACGTATCATAAAAACCGAAAATCATCGACGCATTTCATCGTTCGTTAATCGCACTCACCTGTAGCATCAGCGAGTGGGGCGTGTGCACAAAGTAGGACAGGTTACCCTTGGGGGCTGATTGTAGACACAGCTGGCCATCGGTGGCGACGGGATTGTACATGAAGACGATTGCACTCGACAGCTTGCCATCGTACAGAACCTGTGGGGTGGGGGGAAAATGAGAGAGCGGAAGTTCGTTAGTTTTGGCGTCGGAGGGGGTGCGATAATGGATCGGAAGATCACACATACACACATACACAACGACGGTACGCTACACAAGCTTAACGCTACTGTTTCGCGGATAAGCGAGGGAGGAGTAGTGACTGAAACTAAGAGAAGTTTAAAAGTTGGGGCCTCAGCGGTTTTATATGGATTGATGAATGAAACCTTGTTCCATACATATCTATATTCATGCATAGATTTTCTCTGTATAGGATAAACGAAAAGGAAGATAAGCATTTTATGAGATATTAGCAAACCCTGTAAACTTTGTTCTACCAAAAAGCGATTTTTCGTAGGTACTTCTGATTTGATTTCCATATTTCCTTTTGTTATACTCATGAATCACTCCAACTGGAAGAAGCCATAACTGAAGTGTCCTACTATACATTTCACTAAGAAACTAATATTCTAGGTCTCGAAACTACTTGAAACTCATTTGCTTCGATGTATTGTTCAGGGGGGCATGACGAATCGCCAATTTTCGTGCATTGCGCCTACATGAATCAGTGTTCGATCCTCTGATTGGTGGGATGCTGCGCTGCGAGTGAAGTGAGATAACCAAATCATCCGCTTTTTTCTGCAATTCACCTTATTTATAGTTTCTATTTCTTACTTTTTTCTTTGAATGTTTTTTCTTTTTTTGTTTTTACCAATTTTAACATAATATTTATGCTTTTTTTATAATTTTTCTTAATTTTTTATTGTCTATGATTTTTTTTTTAATTTTCCGTATTTTTTTTGTGTATTCATAAATTCTCTGAATTTTCTTGAATTTTAGAATTTTTATGCACTTTTCTATTTTTTTCTGTTTGTTCTCGAGTATTTTTTAAAATTTCTCTAAATTTTTCTGCACTTTCCTTTTTTTTAATTTTTTTTTATTATTTCGAAAGATTTTTTTTTTATTTTTGTTTGTATTTCTACATTTTTCTAAATTTTCTGAATTTGTCATTTTTTTCTTATTTGTTTCTTATTTTTTTCAGATTCTCTCTGATAGTTTCCAAATTCTTCTAATTTTCCAAATTGATTTTTTTTCATTATTTTCAATGTTTTTCCTTGAGTTCTTCTGTATTTTTTGATTTTTTTATACATTCAACTTTTTCAATTTTTTTTCAAAATTTTATGTTTGCAGCGACCCGTTATACAGACGTGTTTTGTATACCCAAAATTATCAATAAGCTCGAGCCTGAATAAATACATCTTTATTGCATAATCCTTATTGCGAATCGTGTGAATAAGTTTATGAGAACGTCGGCTCGATCTCGAGCCTAAACAAATACATCTCTCTTGCACGATCCTTGTTTGCGGGTCGTGTGATTCACAGTTCATTTTTGTTTATTCTAAAAGAGGGAAGGTCTAGTTTACGAAAGGGTTTTTGTTTATACTTTGAGGTTTTATGATAGGGGCGAACTGATAACTAGTTCGTTTGCTGAGATTATTTCTGTATGTATTCTCTTTTTTTTTCTGAATAATTTGGACATTTTCTGATTTTCCTAATTTTTTTTCTGAATTTGTCTGATTTTTTTCTTCTATTCGATTTTTCATATTTTTCGTATCCTTTTCTGATTGTATTTCTGAATTTTTCTGATTTTTAATTTTTTGTTTTAAATTTCACCTAATTTTTTTGAATATACTCCTTTTTTTGAATAATTTGAACATTTTCTGATTATTCTAATTTCTTTTTCTGAATGTTTCTTCTGAAATTTTTTGAGCTTTTTTGAACTTGGCTCAATTTTTTTTTTGAATTTGTCGGAATATTTTTTGTTTTCTTCAATTTTTGTTCAAATTCTTCTGAGGTTTTCTGACTTTTTTTTTAATTTGTCTGATGAGCTTTTTTGAACATGAACTTTGTAGTTTAAAGCCTGTATAGTTGAAAAAGATAATCAATCAACTAATTTATGAGGATTGACCCTTCAATCTATCATGACGAGAAGCAATTTTATTCTATCATATTAGCAAGCCGAAAGGCAGTATTAAATTGTTGAAATTTGAATGAAAATTATTATATACTTAATATTATTTGAATACTTAAAAAAAAAAATAAAAATTTGTTGTGTGAGCGTTCAATCTGAAAGAACCTGTACTTTACCATACTGTATTCAATAGATTCTCTCAATAACACACAGTCACTCCTCCCAGCTTTCCACCTATCGAAATTGAACGAAAAAAAAACAACAAATCGAGAGAAAATCACACATCATGCAGACACATTGTACAGCTCAGGCCTCTGAAAACGCCGAAGCGGCCTGGGGGGGGACTGCCAATCTAACTCACGATCCCTGCGCGCAGGTTACACTACCTGCGCCACCGTCGTTCTCCCGCCAAGACACCAGCCCGGGGGACAGAAAGCGCTTCTCTAGGACAACTTGGAACAAACTTAAAACTAGGATAACTGCTAGAGGGCGATGAGAAAAAAAAACAAACGGAAGAATGAAAATAAATAAAAACAAAAAGCATGCTTACAGATGCAAAATTAAACTGTTCGCCGGAAGCATCGAGCGCCCCGCCGGTGGCGGCCGTTCCGCTGGAATGTCCCGCCGGGCCCATCCCAGCCGAACCGCCCGCCCCCGCTGCAACGATCGCCGAACTAGGAGTACTGCTAGAGGATGAGGAGGAACTACTAGAACTAGCGGCGGCGGCACTGGCGGCGGCCAGATTCCGATGGATGTTGGATTCGATCGGAGCTGGTGGCGTCGGCGATAGGGAGGACGAACCTCCGGCCGCGGGCGATCCAAGCGAGGACTCGTGACTCACCCGCTTGTGGTTGTCCGGCAGATTCAGGTAGCACTCGTTGTCGAACCGGAACTGGGACTGATTGGGAGATATATCGAAAATTGTTAGAATAGAATGGATCAATGAGTACATCGAGGCTCACCTTGTAGCCGGGACCGAGCCGATGCATGGCGCAAATTTGTTGCGTTGTCAGCGCCTCGCTGAAAAGGTAGATGGCGGCCATCTGGCCGCAGAACACACGCTCCTCGTCCAGCTCCGGTGTGGCACCAATGTAGCACTTGTCGAATGGCTGTGTGAATCAAATGAAGGGAATTTAGAGCGACTTCCGTGTGGATGTGTGTAAACACTTACATCATTCGTCGAGACGAACCAGGCCATCTCCGTGCTGGAGGCGAGCTGACCGTTGACCAGGCACTTGATCTCACTCTTGGTCCATCGGTTGTAGATGTAGACGATGGCAATCATGTACCACTTGCGCGGCTGGAACTCGTACTTGACACAGTGCTGGAAACCTTTGCCCTTCACCTTCATCGAGGTCAGCACCAGGCAGTTGCCAACGAAGTGGGCCGTGTAACCGACACCCTTGGACGTTTTGAAGCTTTATAGAAGAATATAGAAGTAGTCACAACGGAGTACCGTAGCAAAGGCACACTACTTACCAGTACAGATAAGGCTTCTCTCGTTCGATATTGACCGAGTTGATGGGATCCAACCGAAACCAGGTGGTGAAGGTGAATCCGTTCTCATAGGGCCACTTCGCAAGTGGCGGTAATACGACAGCCTGTCGAACAAATATGCAGAAAATCATTAGGATTGATCCTCCTCCGATAATCGTCGGTGACAAACTTACCGAACCCTTCCGTCCGGGGAAGCTGAAGAACACATCCGGCCCGTTCCGGTGGGGCATCTGTTTGAGAACGTTGAGCAATTTGGCCGAATGTCGCGGCCACTTACCGCTGATGGCTTTCATCGCACCGAACAGTAGCTTCAGCTCTTTCACTGTGATACTGTAGCTAGCGAGCACTCCCAACATTTCGATGAGTAGATCTAGATGGGAAGAGGAGGGTGGAAAAAAATCGTATTTTGGAAACCGGAAGGCCTTTGCTTACCGGCAACGATGGGCTCCGCTCGCTGCAGCCTCGCCAGGACATGCTCGATCAGTCCAATCTCGGTGCAGGCCTGCAGATTGCGGACGCTCTTCTTCAGGATGGCGATGAAAACGCTCCACACCTCGGCCTGGAGGTTCGCCGGACAGTGGTCCAGCAGCTCGAGCATGTGTTTCACGTTCTGGGCATCCTGGACGACAAAGTTCAGCTCCATGTCGAACTCGCCGCCCACGAGCTGAAAAGGGAACAGACAAGGCACAATTAGACAAATTGCTTTTCGGGACTAGTTTATTCATCATCGCATTTTATGCAAATCGTGATGCATGACATCCAGTGCATGCTGTGCACTGTACAAAATGAATTAATTTTCATGAGAGTTAAACGAAATACAGCATCTCCCTGGTTGCGAGGTGGCCATACTCACTGATAACGAACGCGAATGACGGTTTATAATTATAGCAATCAACGTTTGTTTTCTCACATTTCTTACCCCCTTTTTCGGCTCGTCGAGTTTTCGATGAGTTTCCGGGATTATTATGAGGAAGTGAAATTAAATTCATAATCACGGTGTCCGTGGTCAATCAAAAATACAACTACTACCGCTGTTAGTACACACATTATCGTCCTCACCCGCGTCCGGATGGCGATGGTCATGATTTGCGTGGTTTTGTGGTTTTCCTCTCTGTTGATGCGGAATGAAAACAATGATTCGTGGTTTCCAAAAAAATGGGTTGGTTCAAAAAAACCACCATTCTCAAAGAAAAAAAAATGCATTCAGAAGTTGGTAGTAACCCATCTCATGAAATGAAAGAATCCCTTTGACGTAGGACTACGTCTTACATTAAGGGTGTTAAATCAGAAAGCAAGTCACGTTTTCATGAAATGAAGTTAACGTTAATAACTATTTTCGCTGTGAACGGAATTTAACGATTTGCATACCGATCGAATCGGAAATTTTCTAAGATTTGTTTTATAAGCTATACATTATAATCTCATAGTTTGTATATGGTTTTAATTGATGAAAATTGGAAGCATTTCCATTTCCCCATACATTTTTTATGTCCATTTGTGTGCTTTCCCGAACAGAGCTGTCAATAACGGGCAAACTTATGCAGCCGCTAGAATAGAAACAATTGGAGACGAATGAATCGAATGATTTAAAGTCTCCGTAAACAAAGGAAAAGAAGAAGAATAGAAACAACGAAGGGGGATAGCGAAAAGAGAATATTTGCGAAGTAAACTCCACCCTTGCATCGTAAGTAAGCTGTCGCTAGCGTATAAGTATTGCATATCTTCTGTGGAAAATTCTCAGAATCTTTCTGTGCTCGAAACAACAAAGGTCGCTTAGGTGCTTTATGTTTCCCCTCGAGCTGGGAACGCTAGCGAATATTTAACTTGAAGTGACTCTGGCATTGCAATTAACACAATCATCCGAGCTTGCTATGGCTTTATGTGTGTTGCTTGTTTTTGTTGCGAGAAATTTAGAACTTGTTCATTTCCTGTAGGGGAAATGCGCTTAACACGTTCGTCGCTCCGTCACCCAGATATGGGTGACACTTTCCTCGTCGTTCAAATTGAATAGGATTTTTAAAAGAAATTTGATAGAATAGGCATCTAAGTGTAACTATAGGATATGTAGTAAAATAATAAACTCATAATCATATTATTATAACGTTTATACTATACTTCTTATTAATTTGTAGTACGGATGGTATGTACTGCAGTTTTTCGCGAAAGCCATATAATATGACTTTGGCATGTGTTATTGTTGTCAATTCAAACAAATTATGAAAAATATTGCTAGATCATGTACGAGGGTCACTATTTATATTTCGGGAATAGGAACAAAAACAAATAGTTAAGCTGCGAATATATTTTTATTGTTTTTCAAAGTACTCGCCACGATGATCGACACACTTTTGCATGCGCTTAAACCAATTTTCAAATCATGTATTCCAATCGACACGAGCCTTTTTTTGAGCGATTGTCAAATTAGGTGGGATCCAACGTGGACATAATTTTCGCACAACTAAGTGTTCATGTAAAATCGCATATATGCTGGTGGAACTAATGCTTAGGGATGCCTCAATCTTACAATAGGTTACATGACCATCTTGCTTAATCATTGCTCATCGATTTTGGACGACCTTCACGAAACTCGTCGGACAGCGAACTACGACCACGATTGAATTCACTATACCAGCGATACACAGTGGTTTTTGATGGAGCTTCATCGCCAAAAGTCAAATTAAGTTGATTGACGCACTCTTGTTGTGATAATCCACGTCGAAAGTCGTAAAAAATCATCGCACGAAAATGTTCACGATTCAGTTCCATTTTTTTGCCGAGACCAAACATTCAACTAAATATAAAATAAACAAATAGCGTCCGTATGACAAAATGTTCTGAGTACGTATATCGTCAAAAATGTCAAACTTTACGATGGAACCGTCAGATGGACTCACATGACATCAGTGTTGCCAATTCCCGAAGTATAAATAGTGACCCTCGTAAAAGTTGTCTGCACACTAAGTTTAATCTTCATTTAATAATTTATTCGCAAGCTGGGTTCCGCGAGAAACTCAGAAACGTCGCGTTGAGCGACGAAAGTGTTAAAAAGAACACCCTAAGGAATATGCTCATTGATTGCGTCCAAATACCGCTACAATCTCCGTTTTTCGAAGAATATTATAGCTTAACTAATTGTTGTTCAAGATATCAAACGGTTTTTATTATCTTTATCTATACAGTAAAACCTGTTTTTGTGCGATTTTTTTTTGTGGGGTTTTCTGTTCTTGTGTGGTTTTTTTGTGCGATTGTTTTTTGTGCGGTATATGAAAAAAAGCATATTTGCGTCTCAATTATCCACATCTGAAATCATTCCCCTCCTCCCATAAAATTCTCTAAGTTTTTCTAAGTTTTTGCATGACATGATATTTAACAGAATCACGTTTCGGCATGCAACTAAAAGCACAAAACAGCACGCGCAATCGAAGAGGCACTGTCCCATCGCAAAAGCAGGGATACAAAAGGAAATTGAACGGTGAACGGCGTGGATTTCAGTTATTTTCTTGGGGGAAACTTTTTTTATGCGGTCCCTATCTACCGCACTCCCTTGTGCTCCCTTGGCCGAGTGGTTAGCGTCATAACTAACATGCCGGGTGTTCGGGTTCGATTCCCGTTCTGGTCGGGGGATTTTTTCGTCAAAGAAATTTCCTCCGACTTGCACTGTGATAACGCGTATTCTAGAGCTTCTTGCCACTCAGAATGCATTCAAGGCGTGTTATTTGGCATAGAAATCTCAACTAAGTACTAATAAAAATGACGCAGTAATACTACGTTGAGACGACGAAGTTCCTCTAGGAACGTTAGTGCCATTGAAGAAGAAGAAGAAGAAGAATCTACCGCACTAAAAAAGTATTTTTTTCAAAATGTGTACCGAACACGGTTTTTCAAAGCTACTGGTGAAGTTTTGCACGATTTTTTTATGCGGTTCCTATCACCCGCACAAAAAAAGGTTTGCCTATATATAAATAGATTTCTGTCTGTTTGTCTGATTCTTATAGACTCGGAAACTACTGAACTGACCGACATGAAAATTGGTATGTAGGGGTTTTTGGGGTCGGGGAAGGTTCTTCTGATAGTTCGAGACCCGTCCCCCTCTCCAAAGGGGGCTGCCATATGAATGAAACACAAATTTCTGCATTACTTGAGAATTAATCAAGCAAATGAAACCAAATAAGGCATATGGAGGCTTAGGGTGCAATAAATGTTACTCTAAGGGGGAGCTGCCATACAAATGAAACAAAATTCTGCATTACTCGAGAATTAATCAAGCAAATGAAACGAAATTTGGCATGTGAAGGTTCAATAAATGATTCTATGGTGGTTAGATACTCGTCCCCCCTCTCTTAGAGGGGGGGGGGACTGCCATACAAATGAAACATAAATTTCTGCATTACTCGAGAATTAATCGAGCAAATGAAACCAAATAAGGCATATGGAGGCTTAGGGTGCAATAAATGTTTCTATGGTGGTTTCGACACTCCTCCCTCCTTTCTATGGGGAGGCTACCATACAAATGAAACACAAATTTCTGCATAACTCGAAAACTAATCAATCAAATGGAGCCAAATGTGGCATATGAAGGTTTTTCAATACGAGAATTGTTTCTATAATGGTATGACACCCCTGCCTCCTCTGAAATGGGAGGTGGTCTCTTAAAAATGTTACACATATTTCAACCAAACATACTCCAACCAAATATGACAATTGAAAATTTTCGGAAAACTCTGTGGGAAAATGGGAAAATTCGGAAAATTCAATTCGCATATGTTCTACAATTACATAGTGACAAGCGCTGTTAATTCATTTGATGGTTGCGCTAACGAAATTGATTTTTGTTCGAAAGTGGAAATGGATTTTAATGTGATAAAACGCACTCCTATATCTTCTCCTATCTATCTATATAAATAAAAATGGATCACCGAACGTGTTGATAAGAGCAAAAATTCGAGAAAGAAATTGTCCGATTTAGGGTTGTTTTTATTCTCATATTTTCTGTATCAAACATTTATTCCATGTAACGGAGAAACATGTTATTTGGAAATGGTTAAAAAATCTTGAACGAGAATTGTGTCTGAAAATAATCTGATATTATAATGAAGAGTTCTTGTATAAGTACTAGGAATTTCATAGTAAAAAACGTAATTTTAAAGGATAGATTAGTGGAGGTTGCACAATCAATGAACAGTTCTGCGATTGGACCCATAAACGTGCGCTTAGTAAGAAAACGTGAATGTGATAACGAAAAATAAATTTTGGGCGGGACGAAGTTTGCCGGGTCACCTAGTATAATATATATACCACAGCAATATAAAAGAAGTATGAGAGAACGATACAGAAAACACATTGCAAATAAGCACCCGTTAACCCTATTCGCATTTTTTGCCAGGTACACGGCTCCCGTCGCGAAAAGGTTACAGGTTCATATTTATGCTTTCCTTTAAGGTGTTAGAAAACACTTTCCATGTATACTTTTAGGTGTGCACCCGTGGCCGAGTGGTTAGCGTCTCACATTATCATGCCGGGTGTGCGGGTTCGATTCCCGTTCTGGCCGGAGGATTTTTCGTCAAAGAAATTTCCTCAGACTTGCACTGTGGTCACGCGTATTCTAGAGCTTGCCCCTCGGAATACATTCAAGGCGTGTTATTTGGCTTAATAAATCTCAACTAAGTATTAATGAATGACGCTAGTTAATGCATATGTTGAGACGGCAAAGGTTCCACAGGGAACGTTAACGCCATACAAGAAGAAGAATGTATACTTTTATGATCCAACTTCATTTTATAATGTGGTGTAATATCCTCATGCATTTGTGCAACAGCACCAGTGGTGATGTGGATAGCATAGTCGTGTAAAACAGCTTTGCATTCCAGCCGGTTTGATCCATGCTTGATATCGTTCGGACTTTTTTGGGTACAATTCCAAGCTGACGTTCAGTCTGAGAGAAAGAGATTTTTACTGCCAACGCTAGTTTGGGTGTATACTTGTGACATTACGCTTTGTTCTCTGCGGCAACGGCATGTTGCTCATATTTCTTTTGCGATTTCTTCCGATCACGGTTTTGCGATATTCGTATCGAGCAGAAAAAAATTCAAGCTTCAATTCATCTGGGTTTCAAAATTGCCACTTGCAATTGCATTATGTTCGACGGTAAAAACCCCGGGCCTATGGAATTTACCTTTTTTTTTTCAAACGTCAAATTTTGCCCCATTTCGATGATCGCAGCGGTTCAAGCTTTATTAAAACGACATCTACGCTACCCAGAAAACCCATCAACCGCACTTGAAGAAAAGTTCCCCACCCGGGTGGATTGTGTTTCCTTCTTCAAAACAAGATGTATTCTCGTTCTCTCTTTCACACACACCACCACCACCATCACTGTTTTTTTATTATCTCCCGTAGCCCATGGAAACAGTCGTGTCGACGCTTCGTTCTCACCAACCAACACAAAAAAAAAGACGAGATCTACGAGGAAAGAAATGGGATGTGTAGCACATGTGTAATGAGTTTGTGATGTGCTCCCCCGTGACCAACTAAAGCAAGAGAAAAAACCGAGAAGTATAGAGGAGAAAGTGAAAGGCAGAACATTTATTACAAAACGTGCAGCGGATGGGCTCAATTTGAGATGTTTCACGATAAATTATACTCGAGCACTTCGCTGAGAGCCTGTGAATGGATGGATTACCTGCTGAAATACACAGTCAATCTCCACCCACCCTTCACTTCCGCTCCGACTCGCCCGGAAACCAACCAGGATATGTGCCAAGAAAAGGATTCGTTTTTTTCGTCTCGGATGAAATTTTTCTATTACTCCGCTTGTCATCATAATCACACGCAGATGTCTGATGATGAAGTCCTGGAGACTCTGCTGTTTGTTTCGCTCGAAAATGAAATCTTCATTCGCGTACACTTCCATCTTGAAGGTAAAGTGAGTGGCAGGCAAAAGCACATTTGCCAAAGTTTAAGCCACCTGTCTTCGCCCCGCCTTCGGGTGATGATGTTGACGATGATTAGCCCGGAGTGATGCCGGGGTACATTAATGTTAGCATTCGAGGGGGTAAACATCGTGTTAACGAGGCCAATACTCGGAGTAGGCCATTAATCAATCTTCCAGCAGCAGCAAATTGGGTATGGGTTCCGAGGAACTTGTACGCATTTCAGGCTTCTGTGCAAAATAAACAACGACGAAGCGAAAGCGGATCACATCACACATCACACACACAACATCTAACGATTTCAAGATGATGAGTGTAAAGAGATTATTGTTCAAACCCCCACTCCCCATCGCAAAAAACTCCTCTTATGTTCGAAAACAGAACGTGATATTTATTTTGGAAGAAGTGAACACAAGTGCCGTTGAAAGGGATACCCACTCGGGAACGGGTTTCGTTATTCTGATTCCGTGTAATTTCTCCCCCATCAAAAACACGTTGGGTAATACACACTCGGAAAAAATATTGTATCCTCAAATGCGACCTCCCACCTCATTTTCCTCGAAAACATTACCATAATCAACAAAAGATAAATGCTTAACTGAATCTAATTACAATCATGTTTCTTCGTCGTCTGTTTTTTCGCTCTTGATGTGTTTACGAAAGTTCTCGTAATTCAACACTCGTCACGCCCCGCTGTGAAAGAAACCAGGCGAAAAAGACTGTTCCTGAGGACCTCGCGATTCTCCGTGGAAACTTTTTCGTTCCCCGTGGTGCCCTTCCTCCCCCCGTACAGTGTCATTATCGGCCCCGCGGCGAGGGAGGTCAAATAACGCCACGAACAGCTGTCGACTGGACTCTTCGCGCGTGTGATCCTCGTCCTCTCTAATTAGTTTCGTGCGGCCAAGGAAACACAGAAACGGGGAAATGTCCGAGCTTCCGGGCTTAGCCATTGCTCCGATAATTGCGCGCGAGCACTGCTGGTGAGTATCCTATTTCCGGCGCTGGTTCGTTTGGACAAAAGCTCCTCTAATGCGGAGAGCCTGCTCATGGAGAAGATAGATGCTGCTTATTTTCACTTCCAACTTTAATTAGGGACAGAGAAAGAGAGGGGAGACAGAGAGAAGGATTAGTTTTCGGGCTCGGTTTGCATATTCGAACCCCCTTCACACGAACAGAGAGTGTAGTTTCCTCATCTTAGCCGTACGGGGCCGATCCTTAATGAATTTTTATGATGCGATGTCTGTCCAATAAATATGCGGAAAACTATGTTTGTTATTCGTACACGTTGGTCGTTATCTCTGTTAAATTGTATGCAGAGAGTGTTTGATGAGAGGAATCATTTTGCTTGGCACACTAATCGAGATGAAAAGGTTTCAGAAACCTTCGTTGTTTGGGCCTTAGACTCTATAAGATTCATAGTTTACGTTTCAGCATTTTTGAAAAGTTAGTGTCTCTTTCTTTTCTCTCCTGCTCTGATTCCCAAATTTATACATTCATGTTCTTCTCTTTCTAATATGTTTTCATAATTCCAATATCTGATCATTTTATTCTCTTTATTGTACTCTTCTTTTCTTCATCCATTTTCATTTTTCTTCTTTCTCCTCTCTCTCATTTCTTCCTCTCTTTCTCCTCATTGAAATCCTCTCATATGGCAACTCCTCTATTTGTTGCTTACTCGATTCGGTTTAAATACCCCATTAAATATCTATTTTCTGTTTTTGTTGTACTACCAAAAAATTTATTTGTGATTCTTTCATTTTATTATTATGCTTATTCATATTATTTATTTGAATGTTGAATCATTCTATTTATTTCGATTTTCTTAAATAAAGAAATCGATTTAAGAGGTTTGTGCCATATTCCATGCAAAGGTTTTTTTTTATTATCAATTTTGTTTGAAATGGGTTTTGAGTTTCAATTAGCGTTCTTATTATATATTCACAACAAGTTCTTGAATTTCATTCTTATTTTTGCTCCAATAAAAATGATCGCATCCATTTTCATCTTAATGTAAGGTATGGTGTTTTAAATGGAGATTTGGAGACTTGGAGACTTTTTACCATGAAATTCAAGATTTTATTGTTTATTCTACTATATGTGTTAAATTTCCATTTAATTGTAAATGAATTATGGTTTTGCTTTGAAGTTGATTTATATTTATGTATAAAAAAACAAAACTATGGCTAAAGGGAAAAAATCAATTGTTTTGTCGAATGGAATTATCGTATATTTTCAATCAATAATTATTTTCCGAATTTTTATTAAATTAGCATATTTTATTCAATATTTTGCTATTTAATTTCCTCTTCAGCTTATCTTTTGTTCTTACATTAATGTTTCCAATTTTAATCTCATTTTTTCACAGTTCCAGTTATTTCGTTCTCCTAGTGAATGCTTACATTTATAACATTTTCATTTGTATTTTTGCTTATTTTGCAACACACGGTTCAAATTCCGAATTCCTATCAATTTTCAGATTTTTCTTTAGGTTCAAATTTTCATCTATATAATTTATAATAATATATGCTCATTTTGCTGATTTTTTAAAATCATTTTCAATTTTTATATTTTTGTTATTTTCTGGATCTATTTTTTTTCTAAATTCTGAATATTTTTTTTCTTCTTATTTTTGGACTCTCATTTTTTTATTTTCCATAATTTTTTTTTTCAATTTTTAAATTTTTAGTTTTACGAATTTCCATTTCTATTTTTATATTTTTAAAATAACAAAAATTTAACTTCTCGAATCAAAAATTCAAAGAATGCAAAATTTTAAAAAGTTCAAAGTCTAAAGTGTTAAAATTTATTGAGGACATAAAAAACCGAATTCAAAAAATTTTGAATTCTAAAAAAAATGAAAACGATTGAATCGTTTTCATTTTTTTTAGAATTCAAAATTTTTCTAAAAAAATGTTGAAAATTGAAAAGAGTCAAATTTAAAAAAAATTATAAAAATGAAGGTACAATTTTTTTTCATTATTTTTTTTTTAATTTTATTTTAGAATTCAAAATGTTTTGAATTCAGATTTTCATATTCTCAATTAATTTTAAAACTTTAGACTTTGAACTTTTTAAAATTTTGAATTCTTTAAATTTTTGATTCGAGAATTTAAACTTTTGTTATTTTTTCTTCAATTCAAATTCTCAAAATTCACGATTTTTCAAATTGTTTATGCATTATAACCTGTTCAAATTTTTTATTTCTCATTATTTTTTTCAAATTTGAAATTTAAAATTTTTTGAATTTCAATTTTCTATGTTTCAAACATTTGAAATATTCAATTTCCTGAATTTTAATTTTTTGTTTGAATTTTTGATTTTAATTTTAGTTCATTAAAATCATTTATTTATTTGAATATAAAATGCGAATTCAATTTCAGTTTTTGATTGTTTTGAACTTTTCAATTTCTAGAATTTTGGATTTTCTGTTTTTTTAAGGTTTTCCGAATTGGAAATGTTCTGAATACTCAATTTCCTAAATATGTAATATTGTTTTTTTCATTTTTTAATTTATCTGTTCCCAAATTATTTTTTTTTTCCAATTTGCCTTTTATTTGATTATAAATTATCTGGGTCTAAACAGTTTTAATTTTTTGAATACGGATTTTTTTATTTTATTTTTCTTATAGTTTTTTAATTTTCTTATAGTTTTTAGGTTCTGGAATTAATTTTCTTAATTTGTAATTTTTATTATTGTACATTTTTTTTAGAATTTCATTTTTTATTGTTTATTCTTTGAATTTAATTTTTGTATGTTTCCAATTGTCTAGTTTTGACTTTTTATGTTTTAAATTTTCCTAACTTTCAATTTCGGTAATAATATTGTTTTTAAAATTCTAATTTCTGACATTTTGGGAATTCTGACATATTTTTATGAATATTTAATTATTTGAGTTTTTATTATTTAGAATTTAAAATTTTGTGATTTTTTTAATAATTATTTTTAATTTTTTGAGCTCAATTTTCAGTTTTTTAAATTTTCTGTTTGAAAATGTTCAGCTTTTTAAATTTCCAGTGTCTCAAATTTCATTTTTTTTATAATTTTGTTTTCTTAAATCATTTATTCCTCGTTTCTATTTTCTGAATATGAAATCTTCAAATTCATTTTTCACAAATTTCTTTTTATTTAATTTTTAGAATTTAAATTCATTGAATTCGAATTTATTGAATTTTTAATTTTACGTATTTTCTATTTCTCTAGTTTTCTAAAATTTTGATAGTTTTTTTTTTAAATTTGATTTTTAAACAATATTGATTTTCAATTCTCTAAATTAGAGTTTTTGAACATTTTCCTGAATTTTCAACATTATGAATTTTTGTCGTCTGAATTTCTAATTTTCTGAATGAAAATTGCGCGGTATCAAAAAATATTTTCGGCATTGAATGTGTTTATAGTTTTATATAACTTTAAAATTTTGTTTTTTTTTCAATTTCCAATTCCTTCAATATTTTTGAGTTTTCAATCTCATTCTATAAAAATTTCAATTTTTCATTTAACTGCACTGTAATTTATTTTCAATATATTATTCAGTTTCCTTAATTTTCTTTTGATTTTCTATTTTAAATAGTCTCTTCAAATTTTAGTTACAGTTTCGGTTTTTTTTTATTCTAATTTTCAACGAAACCATCATGATTGGATCTTTTTCTGTTAATTTTCCCTTTGCCATTATTTACTTTATCGCGGTTTTCCAAACTTTTGCTTTAATTTCCCATTTTAAACTAACAGAAGTTCACGAGCTCTGCATATCATTTATTTCCACAACAAGATCCACGACTTTCAAATTATGATATTCATTATCAACTTTGATGCTAATTTTACCAATTTTGAACAATCAAATTTCAGCCTTCTTATTTTGATGTAAAATTTCAGTTCTAAATTTATAATTATTCATTTTTTTGAATAACTTTTGAATTTTTTATTTAGTTTCAATATTGTTTATATTAAAACATTCGTCAATATGGCTTCAAAGCGGTTTCAGCGAGATGCCCTATCTTTCATATTTATATTGGAGTGCAGTGCATTCTGTCAAAAGACGCGGATTTCAAGCAAAACTTTTCGATAATTTTCATTTGTTCGCGCTGGAGGTTATTTTCATGTACACAAGAGTTATAGAGACTTTCAGGCAATAAACTGTGAGTGAACAATTTTTGTGAATATTTTAAATATATGAAGGTATAAACACTATTTTCTCACGTCTTTTGCCTAGATAGCTAAAACAAAATACTTTTTGCGATTTCATTTACAACTTTATTAATTCTCCAACCCATACATCACAACCTAAATCGTTAGTGTCTTCTGCCGGATCGCGAAAGATACTGTTTGACCAAGTCGTTCTCGACCGTCATCAAATAATCCGCGCACTGCTTGATGTGACTACCCATATCACCCTTGGCCACACGATGTGTCGCGTTGAAGGGACATGTCTCCAGTTGTTTACCGATGTACTGTTTTTTACACTTGATAATATGGTATGGCATCCGATGACGCACGATACGATGCTCCTTGTTGTAGGGACAGCTCAAATATTCGTCCTCCATGGTTTTTGTTTTTCCGCGATTTAAACTGCCCCTCGATTTCACGCAGTTAATTGGCAGAGATGCAACGCGTTGCTATCGCTGTCACTGTTGATACAAGTATGTACTTTTAATAGCTGTGTGCTGCTATTTATACTCTGCTTGGGTGAAAAATTTAATTTGAAAAGTCTACCTGTGAAGCAGTGTACGTAAACAGCTACCCAAGTTATCGGTAGATTATTCAGTTATTTGAATTTGTTCAGAATTGTTTTTGTAATGTGGTCGACAACAGGAACGTACTTCTCCTGAGAATTCACATACTTTTTTAACCATCTGAGTAATTTAGTTGAAAATATATAATTAATAGCATACATGTGGTGGCTGTTAAAAAATTCCATATAATCAATGGGTAAATATTTGTTTGCAGATCAAGTTTCTCCATTGGTAAGTACATTGTACCCGTGCAGGTGGTGTTTTTGAAAAAGAAACCAAACCCTTATAGCCATAAAACAGTCATAAACTTGAAATTGTTCGTACAGGACAGACAAGGAATCATGTAACACCAAATCCGCTGACACGATTTTGCCTGTATGGCAAAGGTGGTGAGAATCGTGCTTGGATTTTCCGCTTTGCTCTTAGGAATGCCGGAATTATTGGCGGATATCCCAAAAACCCTGAGCAGCAAACAGTGAAACGATTGACATCTTCATCAGTAAGGTAAAGGCGTGCGAGTTGCCCAATCGCTTGACATAGTCTACCTATCGATCAAAAATGTTCATTGGACAGACGACATCTTGACGTAAGAAATGTGTTCACCACGGTTATCATCTGTTCATGGAAGTTGGAGCATCGATGGAGGTCATTGAAGTCATCATTAATTTTCAAAATGGTTCAACTATTCTTGATTTCGTTCTGAATCCCGAACTGATTTCGGAATGATATGCTTAAAATATGTTCGCTTGGACATAGGCGCCAAAATCTGTTTTAAACTTTTCAATTTCCAGAATTTTGGATTTTCTGTTTTTTTTTAAAGTTTTTCGATTTGGAAATGTTCTGAATACTCAATTTCCTAAATATTTAATATTGTTTTTTTTTCATTTTTAATTTTTTTCGAATTTTTCTGTTCCCAAATTATTTTTTTTTCAATTTGCCTTTTCTTTGGATTATAAATTATCTGGGTTTTCAATCTAAATAGTTTTAAATTTTTGAATATAGATTTTTTTTATTTTCTTATAGTTTTTAGGTTTTTAGGTTTTTAGGTTTTAGGTTTAGGTTTTAGGTGGAATCAATTGTCTAAATTTGTAATTTTTATTATTGTACATTTTTTTTAGAATTTCAAAGAATAAACAATAAAAAATGTTTTATTGTTTATTTTTTAAATTTAATTTTTGTATGTTTCTAATTGTCTAGCTTAGACTTTTTATATTAATTTAATAATCTTGTTTTTCGAATTCTCATTTTTTTTTGTTATTCCAACTTATTTTTTCTTTTCCTTAAATCGATTTAAATTTGAAATTATATTTTTTAAATTTTGATTTATAATTTTATTTTAATTAGAATTTTACATTTTCTGAACCCTCAATTTTCAAATGTTTAAAATTTTTGATTTTCTGAACTACAAGATATCTAAATTTTAAACTTTTTCGAATTTCAGTGTTTTTAAATAATTTTTTTTAATTTTTTATTATTTAGAAATTAAAATTTTGTAATTGTTTTCTAATTATTTTAAATTTTTGTTTTTTTTTTATTTTCCATTACAAAACTTTTGCTTTATAAATTTTAAGTGTTTCACAATTCAATTTATTTATAGTTCTATTTTCTTGAATCATTTATTCCTCGTTTCTATTTCCTGGATATGAAATCCTCAAATTCATTTTTCAGAAATTTCTTTTTATGCAATTTTCAGAATTTAAATTCCTTGAATTTTGAATTTTGCGCCTGTTTTATTTTCTAATTTTTTAGTTTACAAATTTTTGATTTTGTGAACAATGATTTTGTCACAATTCTTTCATTTCTCTTTTTTTTTAAATTTGATGCTGATTGAATTACTGTTTGCTAAACTCTTCCGATAAACAATTCTCAAAAATTTCTAATTCAGGCATTCATTTTTTTTACAATTTTATTTGACTTTAGTTTTTGTATTGTAGTATATATTTTTAAAATTTTCAATTTTGAATTCCACGATTTTTTTTTTTCTTTTTAGTTCGAGTTTCCAATTTTCTGGATGTTTGATTTTCCGAAATTTTGATGATTTTTTCTTTTAATTCGATTTTTAAACGATTTTGGTTTTCACTAATTTTTAGTTCTCTTAATTAGAGTTTTTGGACATTTTTAATTTTATGAATATTAATTTTTTAATGGGCAATTGATAGCCAATTTCCTGAATATTCTATTTGCTGAATTTTCAACATTTTGAATTTTTGTCGTCTGAATTTCAAATTTCTGGCTTTTTTTCATTATTTAACTTTCAATTCCTTGAATCTGAAATTTTATGAATTTATATTTTTAGATTCGATTTTCCTAATGTTTTTTTTGGTTTTTAAGTTTCAGAATTTTTTTTGGAATTTTCCATTTGTCTGTTTCATATTCTAAAATAATTTTTTTATCAATTTTGATTTTTATTAATTTATGCATTTTTTTTTGTTTTTTCATTTGATGTGCTCTTTTAATTTTTATCACCTGAATTTTAAATCTTCTGATTTTTAATTTTTTTGAATTTTTAATTCAATAAATTTTAGATTTTTGTTTACATTAAAATTTTTGTAATTCGAATTTCCAGAATTTTATGTGTTTTTTTGTTTGTTTTTCAAATTTTCGTGATTTCAATTTTTTGTCGTTTTTTTCCGAAATCTTTTTCTTAAATTTGATTTTTTATTCAATTCATATTGAACTTTGTTTTGTTTCGTTTTTAATTTTTTTTTTATTTTCAAATATCGTTATTTTTTTATAATCTAAAATTTTCCTAATTTGCAATTTGAACGATTTTATTTTTTTCAAGAAATTTTATAAATGAATTATCAATATATTATATTGATAATGATGAATAATTTTTTTTTCCATGCAAATTTCTAAATTTTCGGGGCCACAATTTTTTTTTATTTCAAGAATGTTTATTTTTTATGTAGCAATTTACTGAGATTTCTATTTTTTCATAATTTTAAATGTTCTGAACATTTTTCTTCTTTTATTTTTTTTATTTTTAAAATTTTTAATTTTTTAAAATTCTATTTTCTTGATTTCTTTTTAATTTAATTTCTTTTGACTGTTTAGTTTTATCAACGCTAAATTTTGAAAAAATTTATGTTGTTTGAATTCTATATATGAATGTTTACAGCATGTTTACAGCATTTTCAAATTTTTGAAATTTCATTGTTTATTTCGAATTTTATTTTATTATTTTTGAATAAAGGTTTAAATTACTTTTGATTCAGTTAGAATTTTTACAATTTTTGTTCCTTGAAAACAAAAGTTGGAAAAAAAAGTTAATAAAGTCAATAAAGTTTTGAATTTAAAAAAAAATCCTTTTTTTAATTTTAAATTTCAAGAATTATAAATTAAACTATGTTCATGTTTATTTTGGTGGTTTCCTGAATTTATTTATCTTTAATTTGAATTTTCAATTCCAATTTTATTTTAAACTTTTGAATTTTAATAACTTTTTATATTGAATTTCTAAAATTTTAAATTTTTCTAAATTTCTCTTTTCACAATTTTTTGATCTCCCATTTTTTCTCCCAATTAAAATTTTTCGAATATTTTATATATACAGGTCGGACTCGATTATATACAGACTCGATTATATGTGATTCGATTATACACATTCGTTTTTTTTTTGTATTTCAAATCTGACATATTTTCAGAGAAAATGAAATGAGTCAACGTTAAAGTGAAAATGTTCAATAATTGGAATTCGAACATATGCGTAGAAAGATTTATATCATCAAATATGATCTTCTATCACCTCCTGAAATAGTTAGGATTTTTCATTTGAGAAAGATACTTTATGACTTTAAGAGGATGAATCACAAATTGTTTTCTTCTTTTATAATAAAAAAAAAAGAAAAAAATTTGTATAAAAAACAAATAAAAATTAGGTTCTCAAATGGGGATCAACACTAGGGTAGGAGCCTACCTGTTGGTCTCAAATGCTCCTATCTCACGCCTCCACGAAGATCATATGACGACATTTTTAGATCGGGCGTGAACTGGAAACACACACCTGGTCTTGGCTCCGAGAACGGGTGTCGAAAGTGGCTAAGTGAGGGGGTGCGAGCGAGTCAGAGCGCTATATCTCTCCCGGGGAAGGCCTCCCGGGTCATGGAGGCCTTGCCAACCCGCTGTCTCCCGGGCAAAGGAGATACACCCAGAAAATGGAGCTACGTTCACGAAGAATACTCAGAATGCGATCGCCCGAGGAGGGTCCCCGAACTAGAGCTGGTCCTGGAACGGGCGTAAGAGCGAGCGGCCAGCGGCTGGAGGGCGATGTGCAAGAGCGGGCCACCAGACGGGTTCAACCCGAAGAGCTACCGCCACACGGAAACAGCAGCCATCGACATCACCCAAGAAACGCTGCGCCTACGAGACGTGTTGCGACTGCCAGACGACAGTCGTCCACACTCGTGGGTACCACTAGGCGCCGGATCATGTGGACACACGAAATGAACGAATTCGTGATCCGCGCCTATTACATCTGCACTGCTTTGGAGACGGACATGAGCGGTCGCCCTCGAATACTCGCAATGTTCGAGGAAGCGTATCCAGAGTTCGTCGGGAGGCTTGACCAAAACGCGATGAACGCGAGGCGTAGAGCGATTGTACGCAACAATATGCTCTCCCAAACGCAAGTCGACGAGATCAAGCAGCAGGTGCAGAGAGAACTAAGCTCCAGAACAAGCAGAGCAAGCGATGTGTCGAGACGAAGTTCAGTACGGCTGAGCAATTCATTCGCGAGTGGGGCACGCGAATCAGCACCAGTGGAGGCCACAGTACAACAACCCCCTGAGCCGGAAGACCCACAGCCAGATCAACAACTACTACGCGATCTGGTCTTCCATTACGACGAGGCGATCTCACAGTTCCGCGACACGGACCCTTTGTCGCGCCCCAGGATCCCGAAGTTACAGCATTCCCGCAGGCTGACAAGTGCAGTAAAGCTCATGAACGAGCACGTTCTTCCGCTGCACTTGGTTGATGCTGAGAACATGGAGGAGCTGCAACTGAACGTTTACTGTGCTGCTGTGGCGACCGCCAAAAGTTTAGGATACCGTATTAGGCCAAGAGGCGGACTGCTCCAACATCTCCGTGAAAGGCGTGAGCCTCCATGGCGAAGGAGATTGGAGCAACGGATCCTAAACAAGCGCGCCGCAATTGGAAGACTGATGGCGTACAAAAGAGGCAGCAGATCGGCGAAATTATGTCGCCAAGTTGCTGTGATCGTGCGGCCTACTGAACTTCGCCAGCTGGGAGCTCACCAGCTGACGGAAAAACTCGACACACTGGTACAGCAATTGAGCGTCCTAACTAAACGGCTGAAACGTTACTCTGACTCTGCAAAGCGCCAGGAACAAAATCGGATGTTCAGAGATAACGAAAAAGCGTTCTACGACCACATTAGCGACGAGAAGCCCGACTACCGCGAAGGTTTGCCAGATATTAGCGATGTGACGAACTTCTGGGCTGGTATTTGGGAGACCCCAGTAGAACATCGCGACGGGCAAATGTGGTTAAGACGGGAGGAGGAGAGTTGTGGTGAAATTGGAGAGATGCCAGCTATCATCGTCGGAGAGAACGATGTCCGCGAAGCCTCGCGGTACCTGAGGAACTGGGCAGCACCGGGCCCCGATGGTGTCCAGAACTTTTGGCACAAGAAGCTGACCGTCGCACATCCAAAGATAGCTGAGTGCTTCAACAAGGTGCTACGTGACCCACACAACCTTCCTGAATTCGCCACCCGTGGCGTCACCTTCCTCCTCCCGAAAGACAGCAACACATTGAACCCATCAAAGTACAGACCGATAACGTGCCTATCGAGTCTGTACAAAATACTGAGCAGCATAATTACCGCCAAAGTTTCTGCTCACTGCGAACAGCATCACATCATCGCAGAAGAGCAGAAAGGATGCAGGAAAAATACGCATGGCTGCAAAGACCAGGCCATCATCGACGCAGCCATAGTCGGCCAGGCGGTATATAACCAGCGGAACCTAAGTATGGCCTACATCGATTACAGGAAGGCTTATGACTCCATACCTCACTCGTTTCTCGTCCGGGTATTGGAGCTCTACAAAATTGATCCCGTCGTCGTTAGGTTCCTGCAGCATGCGGTGAGGCAGTGGAGTACGTCTCTGCACCTCAGTGATGGGGAAAATGTGTTGCAGTCTAGAACGCTGCAGATAAAGAGGGGGATATTCCAAGGCGACTCTTTCAGCCCGCTTTGGTTTTGTCTGGCACTGAACCCCCTCAGTAGGACGCTCAATAGAAACGGTCATGGCTATAAAATAAGGTATGGCGACGGCGCCCACGAAGAAGTGACCCATACCTTTTACATGGACGATCTCAAGGTCTACGCTGATTCACGTCAGCGTCTAGGTGTAGCTATCCGGGTTGTCGAAGACATAAGCAGGGACATCTGTATGGAGTTCGGCCTCGACAAGTGTCGCTGTGTCCACCTGCTGAAAGGACAACTTACCGAATCCGGAGGCTACGAGGTCTATGACGGCGAGTTTATAAGAGACATGGTTCGTGGCGAATCCTATAAATATCTTGGATTCCGACAGCTCACCGGGATTCGCCACTCCGACATCAAGACGGAGCTGCGAGACAAGTTCTTGAGTCGAGTGAACTGTGTCCTGAGGACTTTCCTCAACGCGGGGAACAAGGTACGCGCGATCAACACATTCGCGGTTCCCCTGCTGACCTTCAGTTTTGGTGTAGTCAAATGGAGCAAAACTAACCTAGAGGACCTTGAGAGGAGGATGAGGAAAGCATTCAAAGAGGCCGGAATGCACCATCCTCAATCGGCACTGGAGAGAGTTTCACTACCACGCAAAGAAGGGGGACTTGGAATCGTCGACATTTCTGCACTGTGTGTTGCCCAGGTACGACAACTGCGCGAGTACTTCGCAGAACGCGCCAACCAAAACGCGCTATACCGGGCTGTCTGCGCCGCCGACAGAGGATACAGCGCTCTGCACTTGGCGCAAGCGGAGTACCAACTCAACTGCAATCTGCAGACAGTGGAGGAGAAGATTGCAGCTTGGAAGCAGAAGGCAGTGCATGGTGCCCACCCCCATCAACTGGACCGGCCACACGTCGACAAGGCCGCATCTAATCTGTGGCTAACGCGTGGTGAACTCTCTTCAGTAGTAGAAGCCGACATGATAGCCATCCAGGACAGGATAATGCCGACGAGAAACTGCAGGCGGTACGTCTGGCATCAAGACGTTGATGACATTTGCCGGATGTGCCATCAACCAGGTGAAAACATAGAGCACATTATGGGAGGCTGTCCCGTTTTGGCCAACGCAGCCTACACCGAGCGCCACAACAACGTGGCCCGTATTGTTCATCGACAACTGGCGCTCCAATGTGCTCTACTGGAAGACAACGTACCAAACTACCGGTACCTGCCTGCACCTGTCCTGGAAAATGACCGTTTCAAGCTGTACTGGGATCGCACTGTTCTGACCGACCTCTCGATCCACCACAACCGCCCAGATATAATGGTTTACGACAAGAGCGACCGCAAAGTCACCATCATCGATGTCGCTATTCCACTGAACCAGAATCTGGAGGAGACCCACGGTCGCAAAATCTGCAAGTACCGACCATTGGCCGTGGAGCTCAAGGAACTGTGGGGGCTAAGGGAGGTCCCAAGAATTGTTCCAGTCGTTCTCTCTGGAACTGGAATTATCCCGAAGACACTTCTGGAAGCGCTAAAGGTGTTGAACATCGAGAAGGAATTGGCCGGCATCCAAAAGTCGGTCATCCTTAGCACCTGCGCGATTGTCCGACAATTCCTCGGTCAGGACTAAAACAGCACGAGCATGCAGATACGTGCATTCCGCAGAGCCTAGTCCCCCTTTGGCATTCAGAAGCCCGGGGGCAGGTGAAAATTCTGGCTAGGTTCGCCTAGTTAAGAAGTGAGATAAGTCTGCCAAAAAAATTGTTTTTTCTTTGACTCGATTATATACAGTGAAAAGAAATCGAAAACTGTATATAAGCGAGTCCGCGCTGTATATATATTTTTATTATTTATAATATTTTGTATTTTCGATATTTTGAATTTTTGATTTATTGAGTTTTGATTTTTGATTTTGAATTTTTTGATGTACAATTTGTTGTGTGTTAAGGAATGTTTGATTCATTTCATTTTTTTATTATTTTTTTTCAATTTCTAGTATTTTATTTGTTTAATATTTTCTTGTATGAATTTTCATTTCTTGAATTCATTTTATTTTGGATTATTTTCAATGTTCAAAATGTTAAAAATTTTATGGGTTATTTTTGTAATTGATTGTAATTGATTTTATTCAACTTCGAATTCTCAATATTAATAATTTGGAATTTATTGATTTTTTTGAAGAAAGCTTAATTACCTTGAAATCATATTTTCCATATCATGATTTTATTTTTATACAGTTTTCAAAAATATTATTTCTTGAATTCGTTTCTTTTATTTCAGAATACAAAATTATGCGATCTCAATTTTGTTTAATTTTTGGTTGATTTTTTAAAGTTTTGTGTTTTTTAAATGTTCTTTTTTTAATTTTTCAACTTTTTAATTGTCCGAATTGTAAATATACAATTTAGTGGATTATAATTTTTTAAAATTTTGATATATTTTTGAATGTTTTTCAAATTTTTATTTCTTGGATTTAGTCTTATATTTTCGAATTCTCAATAAATTAAACAAAATTTCAGATTTTTAAATTTCACTCATTAATCGCAAGTTTTCGAAATTTCAAATCAATAAATTAATTTTTTTGTTCAATTTTCGATTTTTTTGAAATTAGTTTTCGATTTTGTTGAAATTAGTTTTGTTTTGAAATTAGTTTTCGATTGAAATTAGTTTCGATTTTGAAATTAGTTTTATTTTAATTTTTTTAATTGCTTTTTTATTTTTGATATTTCAATTTTTTTTTATTTTGAATTTCTTTTTTATTTCTAGCTGAACTTTTTCTCTTGAATTTTTTTAACAGTTTAAATTTATTGAATTAAATTTTCCTGAATATTATATTTTTGAAATTTATTTGTAAGTAGCGGCTGAAAAACAGTGTCAGCCCGATACAGTAATTTCATCAGCCAGACGAGGCGCAGAAGGTTGCTACGGAAACCGTTAAACAAAGTGCAAAGAAATTTTGATTGAAATTGATAAAAAAGTGAGAATATTTATGTTCGAAAATTTCAAAATAAAAAGACTCTAATTGCGAAAACTATATGGGGCCTGATCATGAACGTCACTTCACGGTGAAAAAGAAATAAAGTGTGTATAACCTTGCATACAAATCATTCCATTTTCACCGTTAAGTGACGTTCGTGATCATACCCATGTGGTTCTCATGTTGTTCTCTTCTCATATTCTCTGTGATTTACTCTCTCTTCTTGCTGTCCGTCTCTTGCTTTATTCTCATGTGCTTCAAGAATAAAAGACAGATTCCTCACTTTTTCTCATACTCTCTGTTTTTGCGCTCTTTTCCTGTATTCTTTTCCTTTATTTATCTCTATTTGAAGAGGTTCTCAGACACAAATACTCTGCCCGTATTACATTCCGCTACATATTTACTCCATTTCTCTCCTGACGCAGCTGATTGGGTGTCAACAAGGTTGAAAAATTAAACACAGAACTCGTTGCACTTCCTCCCTGCAACAATATTACCGGTTTTTATTTGATCCATTGAAGCCATCTTAACACCACTCAACACAGTCGACACAAAATCATAATTTAGCATGATTAATTGTAACTGACAAGGCCCATTTTTAATAGTCAATCCCGACTTTTCGGAGCTTTTCCGAGAGAAATTGTCGTTATTGCCATCATCCAAAGAGTCCATTGTGAATTCCACCCTGCGCTTTCAGGAATACGACGGGGGCGACGAATCTTCTCATCCGGCACATTAACCATCCAACAACAATGGCTCAAGCTTTCAGCGCAACAGCACAATGTGAACCAAATGACAATCGCACTGTGCTCAGCGCCCATCACCGCGATTCGGCTCGGAGAGAAAAACGTTTCAAAAACATCATCATTCATCAAAACAATTTCTTGTCCTGTCCGGAGTGGTGGCGGTGAGGGTGGCCGAACAGAAGGAACAATAACAAAAGAGTACGGTACAAATGCGGGGGAGCGAGGGGACAGTGCACGAAGTTTTGGCAGCATAAATCCCGCCTCATTTGTTACCGCGCTGTCGTCGAGGGTGGTTTCGATGGTTTACGTTATTTATTTTCCACCTGTTTTGTCCTTTATCTAGCCCATCGTTCCGTGAGGCAAACAACGGGTGGGTGGCACTTTGGTTTTTAGTGTCACTCGCACACACCCACACGTGAGGAAATGATCCCCGCAGCCGGGCACAGTTGGATTTGATTGTGTACTCTCTGGATGAAAAGACAACAAAGGATATGTATTCACAACTGGGGGGATGAATGACGAAGCTTCATCCCCCTCTAGCGGACGGATATGAGTGAAGAATAGGGGACAATTTATTGGTAATTTGGAGGACTACCAACGATCGGGCAGCTTAAGTGGCTTCATAAATGAAATACTGTTTGAATTAGGTTTTTCATACCTAGAAAGCCGACGGAATATTCGTATGCTCTCCCTCAAAAAGTCCTCAGAGCAGATTACGTAATCCCACTCCCACTCTCGACAACTCCCCAACCGAGACGACGACGCCGCCTCGGTAACCGGGTCCAGGCTAACCGCCCGAGAGAATTCCCCTTTGTATGACGCCTTCAGACACAGCCATTCATTAACTTCAACTTTTTTTGTGTCCTTGTATCGCTCAAAGCCTATTCCTGGCCTAAAATAATCACAATAGAATCGCTTCTGGGGGAAGTGCCCTACCGACTGGCATTCGTCGATCGCAGGATGTGAGTGGCACTCCCTGGGGAGAAAAGATTGACAGCATTTTCCGCCGTTGGAAGACATCCGCCCCAACAGCGCTTTCAGTCATCCGTTGTTTGGCCTGATCCGCCCGGACTACGGCAGGCGATTATCCAATATTACAACTGTTGAAAGGCATAAAATCAATCGATGGAAGGTGTTGATTTTGGGGGTTCGTAGTCCGCACACACTTCAGCTGCGTTGGGGTAAATCCAACGGTTGTGGTAATTGAATCAGAATGAGTACCGCATACGATTGCATTGGATCAATATAGTGTGTTCGGATCGGAAAGTGGAGAAATTTCGTGAAATAGTTTATTTAATGCCACTTTTAATGCTCTTGATTTTTTTTTTCGAACAAATGTTAATATAATTCCCGGAATAAATCGCGGAGGAAATAAGATCAACACATATAACCGCCGAGAAAATAGGCGTAAAGTCCAATATTTAACCCTTTCGCTACGAGCGTCGTCTATAGACGACATCAGGGTGATACTGCACATCGATCACACCAGCGCTATATGCATACTATTCGGCGCAGTGCTTCGTTCAGCGATAGCATTCCGACGGAGCACACTGCCGTAATAAAAGGGTTAAAGAATTGAAAATTTAAAAAAAATCAAAGAATTAAGATTGAAAAATTAAAAGTTCCAAAAATTTTAAGTATCGAAAATTGAAAACTCCGAACATTGAGTATTGAGAATAAATTGAAAGTTACAAAAAAAAAACTAAATCCAAGAAGTGAAAATGCTCCGGAACTTCAAAAATTCAAAAATTGAGCTTTAACAAAAAATCAAATCCAAAAAATTTAAAATCCCAAAAATGGACACCTCAAAAAATTTACGATTCAAACAATTGAAAAATCCAGAAAGTTAAAATTCAAAAAATTGTTTATTTTAAACAAAATACTCCGATGGTAGAAAATTCCAAAATTAAACACTGTGAAAATTAATTGAAGAATAATTTGTTTTCATAATTATTGATGAGAATTGAAAATTTAAAAAAAAATGATTTCAGAAATTCAAAATCCTAAAAAAAAATATAAAAATTGAAAATTCTAAAAGTTTAAAAATTACAATGTATTGTTACCATATGCTTATACTCAAACCATTCTAAAAATAGTGAAGCAATAAAAGTTTGAAACTAACTTAGCCTCTTCATTGATACGTAACTTTGATTGCTAGCTGTCTCAAACACAAAAGCTTACTGAATATCCAAGTAGTTTTTCACTATATTTCGCAAAGCGCCAACAGTAAATCCGAATTCGATATCCGTTGTAATGGCAGTAGAAACCGCAGTGGAATGAATTCAGTTTTTAGCCGAAGAACTTCAAGTCAGAGGAAAGTAGTTTGATGAAATGACACAAAGTGTCGGTTCTCATGCCAATGTTACCACCCAATCAGTAGAAACGGAGGCGGCGATAGAGAGGGCGTACAAAATTGCACTGTAATTTCACTCACTCTCTCTCTCGCTCCAAATAACGACAGCAACAGAGTAGTTTATAATTTTCTGTGACGACATGAACGAACATGAAATTAATGAAATGTAAAATATAAAAAATGAGAATCGAAATTAAAAAATAATAAAATTCCAAAATTTGAAGATTCCAAAAATCAAAAACTCTGAAAATTACACATTTTAAAAATAAAAACTTCAACGAGATCAAAAAATTGTAAATTTTAAAAATTGAAAAATTCAAGCATTGAGAAAAAATTGAAAATAAAACAAAAATGTAAATTTCGAAAAGTGAAAGTTTTGAAAGTTGAAAATTCCAAAAATCAAAATCTCCAAAACTTAAAAATTTCGAGAAATGGAAATCGGAAGAAAATTTAAAATTCAACGAAAATCGAGAAAGTGAAATTCCAGAATTTAATTATTTTGAATAGAATAGTCCGATAGTTAAAGATTCCAAAAGTAAACACCGTGGAAATAAAAAATAAAAAAATCAAAACCTCTAAAAACCAGAAACCTGAACTTTGAAGATTATTGAGGATTATTATAAAAATTGAAATAAAAAAAAATTAACCCTTTGCGGTCGGAATTATTTTTACTTGAAAAAGTACTGATGTATAACTCTGTTATATAATATGCAGAACATGTATAACTTGTGAGATTATGAAAGATGAGCAAGATTCATTTATTTTTCTGTAAACTTCAGATAAGTATTTACTAAACGATGCGTTTTAACATGTTCGACACCCAACGCGACGTTTTTGAGTTTCTTGCAGGGCCCAACTTGCGAATAAATTTATCAATGAAGATCAAACTTAGTTTGTAAATAACTTTTACATGATCTAGCAATATTTGTTTTCAATTGAAGACGAATTGATGACAATAAAACATGCCAAAGTCATATTAGGGGTTAAATGATCTTGGTTTGTCCAGTCGAAAATATGATCATGGTTTGCCCACTTTTTTGAATGCTCTAATTCAGCGCTCCTGTGTCAAATAAGGCCTTCGAATGTTTCGAAACATATAAATGAAATTGCCTTTTACATGATTTATAGTAGTTTGATAGTATATTTTTACGAAATCACATGTTTTAAAGGATTATAAAATACACCTTCTATTTGTGTCAATGCGCCCCTCATTCGAGCTAACTTTTAATCGATCACCAGATGATTATTTGGCACGTATTCAGACCTTTTCTGGATTACAACACTTATAAATATTGTAAACATCATTCTTGCCCATCATTTGTAACGGATTTACATAGCTAATCCATTAAATTAACGCATTTTGATGAACTCAATTCTGATCATGAGTTGTCCAATTCAATAATGTTGTTTTGTCCACATGATTTCTATGGCAACCGCTTGGCGCGCTGCAGTTTGTTTATGTTTGTTTGTGGTGTGCTTCGCGCATAGCAGAAGTATGGTTTTTCTGTGTTGATTGTGTTGAGGTGAACACTTTTAAACTGCCCAAGAAAATGCAATATTCTGAAGAAAGCTTAAATTATGAATGAATCAATATGATGACAGTAAACTCAAGCAATGATAAATGCAACATCTAATTGTGAATTCGAATGTTTTCATTCAAAAATGGAAATTTCTAAAACCGGACAAACCATGATAATTTTTTTGGTCAAACCATGATCATAATTCTTCTATAAGGAAAATCGTTAAAAAACATAAAAATTTGAATAATTTCAACACCTTATGGTAGTATTAGCAACTAGAGACTTGGGGCTTTTCAACAAACCCAAACTCGTATCGATTATGTGTGATTTTCATGAAGAAAAATCGATTTGCATTTACTAGTTGCGTAAAAACACCCCAAATTGGACAAACCAAGATCATTTACCCTATAGGGATTTTGCAAAAAAAACTGCAGTACAAACCATCCGTACCATAATTTAATAAAAAGTATAGTATAAACGGTATAATATTATGGTTATGATTTTATTATTTTTCTTCATATCCTATAGTTACATTTAGGTGCCTATTCTATCAAATTCCTTCTAAAAATCCTATTCAATTTGAACGAGGAAAGTGTCACCCATATCTGGGTGACGGGGCGTCGAAAGTGTTAATGTGTTGTTTTCATATGAAAAATATATGCTATAATTCGTATGATATCCTTCGAAGCACTCCCCAAAATGCAGTTCAGGTGTTTGCATGTATCACAAAAAATAATAAGTTTAGCGTCTTCCGCCTTTTGTATTTTTGTTCGAACAAACAAAACAATGCTCTTTGCCGCAATACATGGAGTTTCCCATTAAGCTTTTCCCCAAGCATGAGTGACATCTCTCGTTTATACTGAGTATCGTTATGTATTATTCATATAAACACCGTTTGGATTGGTGAACAGATTTACTAAACATTAAAATCCTTTTAGGAAAAGTGTGAACTGTTATGGTGTTGCATAAAGTACAATATTCGTATACTTTCTTGCTTTGGTGGCTGAGAGCAGACAAACGACCGCAAAGGGTTAAAACAGAATAAATTTAAAAAAACATGATTTCGAAAATTCAAATTCAAAACATTGTGAATTGAAAAAAAATAAAAATTAAAAATTCTAAAAGTTTAAAAATTGCAAAAATTTAAAACTCCGAAAACTGACGAAGTTAAGAATTCTCAAAATTTTAAATTCCAAAAATTAAAAATTTAAATAATAACGAATTTGAAAGAAAACTAAAATTTGAAAAATAGCGAAATTAAACACTCACAAAATAACAAAAGTTTTACATTTTTTTTTAAATTTTATAAACATCCACAATTCACCATACCAGAAATTTAAAATTCCGAACATTTAAGACTTAAAATAATGGAAATTCTAAAAACTGTTAATTCCAAAAATTTAAACAAAAACAAAATTTAAATTGTGAATTTAAAAAAAATCTCTAACTTCGCAATTCCAAAAATTTTTAATTCCGAAAACGGACAATATTGTAAATTTTTTAAAATTTAAAATTTTGAAAAATCGAAAACTGAAATTTTAAATTTTAAAAATAAGTAATTGAAAATTTATTAGATTATATTTATTAAATTATATTTATTTATTAATTCCAAA